>NW_026734447.1:0-300000 GCF_949786415.1 Peromyscus eremicus | reverse complement strand
GCAATAGTGACTTTCCTTACCAGAAAACAACTGTTGCTCTTAGGACCAGAAACTGCATGTGATTCCACTCCATTTAGGACTGGAAACAAACGCAAGCTCGCCTTACAAGAAACACATTCTGCTTTTGAGAAAAGAGCACTCTTCTACTCTACTGTGCTTCCTATGGGGTCCGAACAGTGGGCTTGCTCAGAACAAAAGAACTGTGCTTCGTACACACGACCACATCTAGTTCAATTCTGTTTAGGAACCTGACAAGAACAGTAGATCCTCTTCAGTCCAATATACTGTAATTGCTGGGAACAGACGCCAGTGCTATTTGTCCTGTGTATGGCAATGGCCGCGCAATAGTGACTCTTCTTACCATAAAACAACTCTTGCTCATAGGACCAGAAACTGCAAGTGTTTCAACTCCATTTAGGACTGGGAAACAAAAGCTAGCTCACCTTACAAGAAACACACTCTGCTTTTGAGAAAAGAGCACTCTTCTACTCTACTGTGTTTCCTATGGGGTCCGAACAGTGAGCTTGCTCAAAACAAAAGAACTATGCTTCCTACACACACGTGCCATATCTAGTTCAACTCTGCTTAGGAAACTGACAAGAACAGTAGCTCCTCTTCAGTCCAGTACACTTTACTTGCGGGGAACAGACGCGAGTGCTATTTGCACTGTGTATGGCAATTGGAGCACAATAGTGACTCGTCTTACCAGAAAACAACTCTTGCTCATAGGACCAAAAACTGCATGTGACTCAACTCCATTTAGGACTGGGAAACAAACGCTAGCTCGACTTCCAAGAAACACACTCTGCTTTTGAGAAAAGAGCACTCTTCTACTCTACTGTGCTTCCTATAGTGCCAGAACAGTGAGCTTGCTCAGAAAAAAAGAACTGTGCATCCTACACACACGGGCCATACCTCGTTCAACTCTTCTTAGGAAGCTGAGAAGAGCAGTAGCTCCTCTTCAGTCCAATACACTGTACTTGCTGGGAAAAGACGCGAGTGCTATTTGCCTTGTGTAGGGCAATGGGAGCACAATAGTGACTTTCCTTACCATAAAACAACTCTAGCTCGTAGGACCAGAAACTCCATGTGATTCAACTCCATTTAGGTTTGGGAAACAAATGCTAGCTCGCCTTACATGAAACACACTCTGCTTTTGAGAAAAGAGCACTCTTCTACTCTACTGTGTTTCCTATGGGGTCCGAACAGTGAGCTTGCTCAGAACAAAAGAACTGTGCTTCCTACACACAAGGGCCATATCTAGTTCAACTCTGCTTAGGAAACTGACAAGAACAGTAGATCCTCTTCAGTCCAATACACTGTACTTGCTCGGAACAGACGCCAGTGCTATTTGTCCTGTGTATGGCAATGGCAGCGCAACAGTGACACTTCTTACCATAAAACAACTCTTGCTCGTAGGACTAGAAACTGCATGTGATTCAACTCCATTTAGGACTGGAAAACAAACGCTAGCTCGCCTTTCAAGAAACACACTCTGCTTTAGAGAAAAGAGCACTCTTCTACTCTACTGTGTTTCCTATAGGGCCAGAACAGTGAGCTTGCTCAGAACAAAAGAACTGTGCTTCCTACACACACGGCCATATTTAGTTCAATTCTGCTTAGGAAACTGAGAAGAACAGTAGCTCTTCTTCAGTCCAATACACTGTACTTGCTGGGAACAGATGGGAGGGCTATTTGCACTGTGTATGGCAATGGGAGCGCAATAGTGACTTTCCTTACCAGAAAACAACTCTTGCTCGTAGGAACACAAACTGCATGTGATTCCACTCCATTTAGGAATGGGAAACAAACGCTAGCTCGCCTTAAAAGAAACACACTCTGCTTTTGAGAAAAAAGCACTCTTCTACTCTACTGTGTTTCCTATGGGGTCCGAACAGTGAGCTTGCTCAGAACAAAAAAACTGTGCTTCCTACACACACGGCCATATCTAGTTCAAGTCTGCTTAGGAACCTGACCAGAACAATAGATCCTCTTCAGCCCAATACACTGTACTTGCTGCGAAAAGACGCCAGTGCTATTTGTCCTGTGTATGGCAAATGGAGCACAATAGTGACTCGTCTTACCAAAAAACAAATCTTGCTAGTAGGACAAAAACTGCATGTGACTCAACTTCATTTAGGACTGGGAAACAAACGCGAGCTCGCCTTACAAGAAACACACTCTGCTTTTGAGAAAAGAGCACTCTTCTACTCTACTGTGTTTCCTATGGAGTCCGAACACTGAACTTGCTCAGAACAAAAGAACTGTGCTTCCTACACACACGGCCATATCTAGTTCAATTCTGCTTAGGAACCTGACAAGAACAGTAGATCCTCTTCAGTCCAATACACTGTACTTGCTGGGAACAGACGCCAGTGCTATTTGTCCTGTGTATGGCAATGGCAGCGCAAAAGTGACTTTCCTTACCAGAAAAGAACTCTTGATCTTAGGACCTGAACCTGCATGTGATTCAACTCCATTTAGGACCTGGAAACAAACGCTAGCTCGCCTTACAAGAAACACACTCTGCTTTAGAGAAAAGAGCACTCTTCTACTCTACTGTGTTTCCTATAGGGCCAGAACAGTGAGCCTCCTCAGAACATAAGAACTGTGCTTACTACACACGGGCCATATCTACTTCAACTCTGCTTAGGAAACTGACAAGAAAAGTAGCTCCTCTTCAGTCCGATACACTGTACTTGCTGGGAACAGACGCGAGTGCTATTTGCACTGTGTATGGCAATGGGAGCGCAATAGTGACTTTCCTTACCAGAAAACAACTCTTGCTCATAGGACCAGAAACTGCATGGGATTCAACTCCATTTAGGACTGGGAAACAAACGCTAGCTCGCCTTACAAGAAACACACTCTGCTTTTGATAAAAGAGCACTCTTCTACTCTGCTGTGTTTCCTATAGGGTCCAAACAGTGAGCTTGCTCAGAACAAAAGAACTGTGCTTCCTACACACACGGGCCATATCTAGTTCAACTCTGCTTAGGAAACTGACAAGAACAGTAGCTCCTCTTCAGTCCAATACACTTTGCTTGCGGGGAACAGACGCGAGTGGTATTTTCACTGTGTATGGCAATTGGAGCACAATAGTGACTAGTCTTACCATAAAACAACTCTTGCTCGTAGGACAAAAAACTGCATGTGACTCAACTCCATTTAGGACTGGGAAACAAACGCTAGCTCGCCTTACAAGAAACACACTCTGCTTTAGAGAAAAGAGCACTCTTCTACTCTACTGTGTTTCCTATAGGGCCAGAACAGCGAGCTTGCTCATAACATAAGAACTCGTTTCCTACACACACGGGCCATATCTAGTTCAACTCTGCTTAGGAACCTGACAAGAACAGTAGCTCCTCTTCAGTCCAATACACTGTACTTGCTGGGAACAGACACATGTGCTATTTGCACTGTGTATGGCAATGGGAGCACAATAATGAATTTCCTTACCAGAAAACATTTGTTGCTCGTAGGACCAGAAACTGTCTGTGATTCAACTCCATTTAGGACTGGGAAACAAACGCGAGCTCGCCTTACAAGAAACACACTCTGCTTTAGAGAAAAGAGCACTCTTCTACTCTACTGTGTTTCCTGTAGGACCAGAACAGTGAGCTTGCTCAGAACATTATAACAGTGCTTCCTAAACACACGGGCCATATCTATTTCAACTCTTCTTAGGATACTGACAAGAACAGTAGCTCCTCTTCAGTCCGATACACTGTACTTGCTGAGAACAGACGCGAGTGCTATGTGCACTGTGTATGGCAATTGGAGCACAATAATGACTCGTCTTACCAGAAAACAACTATTGCTCGTAGGACCAAAAACTGCATGTGACTCAACTCCATTTAGGACTGGGAAACAAACTCTAGCTCACCTTACAAGAAACACACTCTGCTTTTGAGAAAAGAGCACTCTTCTACTCTACTGTGTTTCCTATAGGGCCATAACAGTTAGCTTGCTCAGAACAAATGAACTGTGCTTCCTAGACACACGGGCCATATCTAGTTCAACTCTGCTTAGGAAACTGAGAAGAACAGTAGCTCCTCTTCAGTCCAATACACTGTACTTGCTGGGAACAGACGCTTGTGCTATTTGCACTGTGTATGGCAATGGGAGCACAATAGTGACTTTCCTTACCAGAAAACAACTCTTGGTCGTAGGACCAGAAACTGCATGTGATTCAACTCCATTTAGGACTGGGAAACAAACGCTAGCTCACCTTACAAGAAACACACTGCTTTAGAGAAAAGAGCACTCTTCTACTCTACTGTGTTTCCTATGGGGTCCAAACAGTGAGCTTGCTCAGAACAAAAGAACTGTGGTTCCTACACACACTGACCATATGTAGTTCAACTCTGCTTAGGAAACTGACAAGAACAGTAGCTCCTCTTCAGTCCAATACACTGTACTTGCTGGGAACAGACGCGAGTGCTATTTACACTGTGTATGGCAATGAGAGCACAATAGTGACTTTCCTTACCAGAAATCAACTCTTGCTCGTAGGACCACAAACTGCATGTGATTCAACGCGATTTAGGACTGGGAAACAAATGCTAGCTCACCTTACAAGAAACACACTCTGCTTTAGAAAAAGAGCACTCGTCTACTCTACTGTGCTTCCTATAGGGCCAGAACAGTGAGCTTGCTCAGAACATAAGAACTGTGCTTCCTACAAACACGGGCCATATCTACTTCAACTCTGCTTAGGAAACTGACAAGAAAAGTAGCTCCTCTTCAGTCCGATACACTGTACTTGCTGGGAACAGACGCGAGTGCTATTTGCACTGTGTATGGCAATGGCAGCGCAATAGTGACTCTTCTTACCAGAAAACAACTCTTGCTCGTGGACAGAAACTGCATGTGATTCAACTCCATTTAGGACTGGGAAACAAACTCTAGCTCGCTTTACAAGTAACACACTGTGCTTTTGAGAAAAGAGCACTCTTCTACTCTACTGTGTTTCCCATAGGGCCAGAACAGTGAGCTTGCTCAGAAAAAAAGAACTGTGCTTCCTACGCACACGGGCCATATCTAGTTCAACTCTGCTTAGGAATCTGAGAAGAACAGTAGCGCCTCTTCAGTCCAATACATGGTACTTGCTGGGAACAGATGGGAGGCCTATTTGCACAGTGTATGGCAATGGGAGCACAATAGTGACTTTCCTTACCAGAAAGCAACTCTTGCTCGTAGGAACACAAACTGCATGTGATTCCACTCCATTTAGGAATGGGAAACAAACGCTAGCTCGCCTTCAAAGAAACACACTCTGCTTTTGAGAAAAAAGCACTCTTCTACTCTACTGTGCTTCCTATGGGGTCCGAACAGTGGGCTTGCTCAGAACAAAAGAACTGTGCTTCGTACACACGACCATATCTAGTTCAATTCTGTTTAGGAACCTGACAAGAACAGTAGATCCTCTTCAGTCCAATATGCTGTAATTGCTGGGAACAGACGCCAGTGCTATTTGTCCTGTGTATGGCAATGGCAGCGCAAAAGTGCCACTTCTTACCATAAAACAACTCTTGCTCGTAGGACTAGAAACTGCATGTGATTCAACTATATTTAGGACTGGAAAACAAACGCTAGCTCGCCTTACAAGAAACACACTCTGCTTTAGAAAAAAGAGCACACTTCTACTCTACTGTGTTTCCTATAGGGCCAGAACAGTGAGCTTGCTCAGAACAAAAGAACTGTGCTTCCTACACACACGGCCATATTTAGTTCAATTCTGCTTAGGAAACTGAGAGGAACAGTAGCTCTTCTTCAGTCCAATACACTGTACTTGCTGGGAACAGATGGGAGGGCTATTTGCACTGTGTATGGCAATGGGAGCTCAATAGTGACTTTCCTTACCAGAAAACAACTCTTGCTCATAGGAACACAAACTGCATGTGATTCCACTCCATTTAGGAATGGGAAACAAACGCTAGCTCGCCTTCAAAGAAACACACTCTGCTTTTGAGAAAAAAGCACTCTTCTACTCTACTGTGTTTCCTATGGGGTCCGAACAGTGAGCTTGCTCAGAACAAAAAAACTGTGCTTCCTACACACACGGCCATATCTAGTTCAAGTCTGCTTAGGAACCTGACAAGAACAATAGATCCTCCTCAGCCCAATACACTGTACTTGCTGGGAACAGACGCCAGTGCTATTTGTCCTGTGTATGGCAATGGCAGCCCAATAGTGACTCTTTTTACCAGAAAACAACTCTTGCTCGTGGACCAGAAACTGCATGTGATTCAACTCCATTTAGGAATGGGAAACAAACGCTAGCTCGCCCTACAAGAAACACACTCTGCTTTTGAGAAAAGAGCACTCTTCTACTCTACTGTGTTTCCTATGGGGTCCAAACAGTGTGCTTGCTCAGAACAATAGAACTGTGATTCCTACACACGCGGGACATACCTCGTTCAACTCTGCTTAGGAAACTGACAAGAACAGTAGCTCCTCTTCAGTCCAATACACTGTACTTGCTGGGAACAGACGTGAGAGCTATTTGCACTGTGTATGGCAATGGGAACGCAATAGTGACTTTCCTTACCAGAAAACAACTCTTGGTAGTAGGACCAGAAACTGCATGTGATTCAACTCCATTTAGGACTCGGAAACAAACGCTAGCTCGCCTTACAAGAAACACACTCTGCTTTTGAGAAAAGAGCACTCTTCTACTCTACTGTGTTTCCTATGGGGTCTGAACAGTGAGCTTGCTCAGAACAAAAGAACTGTGCTTCCTGCACACATGGGCCATATCTAGTTCAACTCTGCTTAGGAAACTGACAAGAACAGTAGCTCTTCTTCTGTCCAATACTCTGTACTTGCAAAGAACAGTAGCGAGTCTTGTTTGCACTGTGTATGGCAATAGGATTGCAATAGTGACTCTTCTTACCAGAAAACAACTCTTGCTCATAGGACCAGAAACTGAATGTAATTCAACTCCATTTAGGACTGGGAAACAAACGCTAGCTTGCCTTACAAGAAACAAACTCTGCTTCTGAGAAAAGAGCACTCTTCTACTCTTCTGTGTTTCCTATAGGGCCAGAACAATAAGCTTGCTCAGAACAAAAGAACTGTGCTTCCTACACACACAGGCCATATGTAGTTCAACTCTGCTTAGGAAACTGATAAGAACAGTAGCTCCTCTTTAGTCCAATACACTGTACTTGCTGGGAAAAGACGTGAGTGCTATTTGCACTGTTTATGGCAAAGGGAGCACAATAGTGACTTTCCTTGCCAGAAAACAACTCTTGCCTGTAGGACCAGAAACTGCATGTGATTCAACTCCATTTAGGAGTGGGAAACAAACGCTTGTTCGCCTTACAACAAACACACTCTGGTTTTGAGAAAAGAGCACTCTTCTACTTTACTGTGTTTCCTATAGGGCCAGAACAGTGAGCTTGCTCAGAATAAAAGAACTGTGCTACCTACACAAACGGGCCATATCTAGTTCAACTCTGCTTAGGGAACTGACAAGAACATTAGCTCCTCTTCAGTCCAATACACTGTACTTGCTGGGAACAGATGCGAGTGCTATTTGCACTGTGTATGGAAATGGGAGCGCAATAGTGACTTTCCTTTCCAGAAAACATCTCTTGCTCGTAGGACAGAAACTGCATGTGATTCAACTCCATTTAGGACTGGGAAACAAACGCTAGCTCGCCTCACAGGAAACACACTCTGCTTTTGAGAAAAGAGCACTCTTCTACTCTACTGTGTTTCCTATAGGCCAGAAGAGTGAGCTTGCTCAGAACCAAACAACTGTGCTTCCTACACACACGGGCCATATCTAGTTCAACTCTGCTTAGGAAACTGACAAGAACAATAGATCCTCTTCAGTCCAATACACTGTACTTGCAGGTAGAACATGCGAGTCCTATTTGCACTGTGTATGGCAATGGGAGCGCAATACTGACTCCTCTTCCCAGAAAACATCTCTTGCTCGTAGGACAAGAAACTGCATGAGATTCAACTACGATTCTGACTGGGAAACAAACACTAGCCAGCCTTTCAAGAAACACACTCTGCTTCTGAGAAAAGAGCACTCTTCTACTCTACTGTGTTTCCTATAGTGCCAGAACAGTGAGCTTGATCAAAACAAAAGAATTGTGCTTCCTACACACACGGGCCATATCTAGATCAATTCTCCTTAGGAAACTGACAAGAACAGTAGATCCTCTTAAGTCCAATACACTGTACATGCTGGGAACAGATGCCAGTGCTATATGCCCTGTGTATGACAATGGGAGCTCACTAGTGACTCTTCTTACCAGAAAAGAACTCTTGCTCGTAGGACCAGAAACTGCATGTGATTCAACTCCATTTAGGACTGAGAAACAAACGCTAGCTCGCCTTACAAGAAACACACTCTGCTTTTGAGAAAAGGGCACTCTTCTACTCTACTGTATTTCCTCTGGGGTCCGAACAGTGAGCTTGCTCAGAAGAAAAGAACTGTGCTTCCTACACACACGGCCATAGCGAGTTGAATTCTGCTTAGGAAACTGACAAGAACAGTAGATCCTCTTCTGTCCAATACACTGTACATGCTGGGAGCAGACGCCAGTGCTATTTGCCCTGTGTATGACAATGGGAGCACAATAGTGACTCTTGATACCAGAAAACAACTATTGCTCGTAGGACCAGAAACTGCATGGGATTCAACTTCATTTAGGACTGGGAAACAAACGCTAGCTCGCCTTACAAGAAACATACTCTGCTTTTGAGAAAAGAGCAGTATTCTAGTCTAATGTGTTTCCTATAGGGCCAGAACAGTGAGCTTATTCAGAACAAAAGAACTGTGCTTCCTACACACACGGCCATAGCTAGTTCAATTCTGCTTAGGAAACTGACAAGAACAGTAGATCCTCTTCAGTCCAATACACTGTACATGCTGGGAACAGACGACAGTGCTATTTGCCCTTTGTATGACAATGGGAGCACAATAGTGACTCTTCTTACCAGAAAACTACTCTTCCTCGTAGGACCAGAAACTGCATGTGATTCAACTCCATGTATGACTGGGAAACAAACGCTAGCTCGCCTTACAAGAAACAAACTCTGCTTTTTAGAAAAGAGCACTCTTCTACTCTAATGTGTTTCCTATGGGGTCCGAACAGTGAGCATGCTCAGTACAAAATAACTGGGCTTCCTACACACACGGGCCATATCTAGTTCAACTCTCCTTAGGAAACTGAAAAGAACAGTAGCTCCTCTTCATTCCAATACACTGTACTTGCTGGGAACAGACGCGAGTGCTATTTGCACTGTGTATGGCAATGGCAACAAAATAGTGACTCTTCTTACCAGAAAACAACTCTTGCTCATAGGACGAAATACTGCATGGGATTCAACTACATTTAGGACCTGGAAACAAATGCTAGCTCGCCTTACAAGAAACACACTCTGGTTTTGAGAAAAGAGCACTCTTCTACTCTACTGTGTTTCCTATAGGGCCAGAACAGTGAGCTTGCTCAAAACAAAAGAATTGTGCTTCCTACACACACGGGCCATATCTAGATCAATTCTGCTTAGGAAACTGACAATAACAGTAGATCCTCTTAAGTCCAATACACTGTACATGCTGGGAACAGATGCCAGTGCTATATGCCCTGTGTATGACAATGGGAGCTCACTAGTGACTCTTCTTACCAGAAAACAACTCTTGCTCGTAGGACCAGAAACTGCATGTGATTCAACTCCATTTAGGACTGAGAAACAAACGCTAGCTTGTTTTATAAGAAACACACTCTGCTTTTGAGAAAAGGGCACTCTTCTACTCTACTGTGTTTCCTATAGGGCCAGAACAGTGAGCTTGCTCAGAACAAAAGAACTGTGCTTCCTACACACACGGACATATCTAGTTCAATTCTGCTTCGAAAACTGACAAGAACAGTAGATCCTCTTCTGTCCAATACACTGTACATGTTGGCAACAGACGCCAGTGCTATTTGCCGTGGGTATGACAATGGGAGCGCAATAGTGACTCCTCTTACCAGAAAACAACTCTTTCTCGAAGGACCTAATACTGCATGTGACTCAACTCCATTTAGGACTGGGAAACAAATGCTAGCTCGCCTTACAAGAATCACACTCTGCTTTTGCGAAAAGAGCACTCTTCTACTCTACTGTGTTTCCTATGGTGTCCGAACAGTGAGCTTGCTCAGAAAAAAAGAAATGTACTTTCTACACACTCGGGCAATATCTAGTTCAACGCTCCTTAGGAAACTGACAAGAACAGTAGCTTCTCTTCAGTCCAATACACTGTACTTGCTGGGAAAAGACACGTGTGCTATTTGCACTGTGTATGGCACTGGGAGCACAATAGTGACTCTTCTTACCAGGAAACAACTCTTGCTCCTAGGACCAGAAACTGCATGGGATTCAACTCCATTTATGACTGGGAAACAAACACTAGTTCGCCTTACAAGAAACACACTCTGCTTTTGAGAAAAGAGCACTCTTCTACTCTACTGTGTTTCCTATAGTCCCCGAACAGTGAGTTTGCTCAGAACAAAAGAACTGTGCTTCCTACACACACAGACATATCTAGTTAATTTCTTCTTAGGAAACTGACAAGAACAGTAGATCCTCTTCAGTCCAATACACTGTTCATGCTGGGAACAGATGCCAGTGCTATTTGCCCTGTGTATGACAATGAAAGCGCAATAGTGACTCTTCTTATCAGAAAACAACTCTTGCTCATAGGACCAGAAACTTCATGTGGTTCAACTCCAGTTAGGACTGGGAAACAAACGCTAGCTTGCCTTACAAGAAACACACTCTGCTTTGATAAAAGAGCACTCTTGTACTCTAATGTGTTTCCTATATGGCCAGAACAGTTAGCTTGCTAAGAACAAAAGAACTGTGCTTCCTACACACACGGCCATACCTAGTTCAACTCTGCTTAGGAAACTGACAAGAACAGTCGATCCTCTTCAGTCCAATACAGTGTACATGCTGCGAACAGACGCCAGTGCTATTTGCCCTGTGTATGACAATGGGAGCGCAATAGTGACTCTTCTAACCAGAAAACAACTCTTGCTCGTAGGACCAGAAACTGCATGTGATTCAACTCCATTTAGGACTGGCAAACAAACACTAGCTCGCCTTACAAGAAACACACTCTGCTTTTGAGAAAAGAGCACTCTTCTACTCTACTGTGTTTCCTATGGGGTCCGAACAGTCAGCTTGCTCAGAACAAAAGAACTGTGCTTCCTACACACATGGGCCAAATCTAGTTCAACTCTGCTGAGGAAACTGACTAGAACAGTAGATCCTCTTTAGTGCAATACACTGTACATGCTGGGAACAGACCCCAGTGCTATTTGCCCTGTGTATGACAATGGGAGCGCAAAAGTGACTCTTCTTACTAGAAAACAACTCTTGCTCGTAGGACCAGAAACTGCATGTGATTCAACTCCATTTAGGACTGGGAAACAAACACTAGCTCGCCTTACAAGAAACACACTCTGCTTTTGAAAAAAGAGAACTCTTCTACTCTAATGTGTTTCCTACAGGGCCAGAAAAGTGAGCTTGCGCAGAACAAAAGAACTGTGCTTCCTATACACACGGGCCATATCTAGTTCAACTCTGCTTAGGAAACTGACAAGAACAGTAGCTCCTCTTCAGTGCAACACACTTTATTTGCTGGGAACAGACATGAGTGCTATTTGCCCTGTGAATGGCAATGGGAGTGCAATAGTGACTCTTCTTACCAGAAAACAACTCTTGCTCATAGCACAAAAAACTGCATGGGATTCAACTACATTTAGGACTTGGAAACAAACGCTAGCGCGCCTTAGAAGAAACACACTCTGCTTTTGAGAAAAGAGCACTCTTCTACTCTACTGTGTTTCCTATAGGGCCAGAACAGTGAGCTTGCTCAGAACAAAAGAACTGTGCTTCCTACACACATGGGACATATCTAGATCAATTCTGCTTAGGAAACTGACAAAAACAGTAGATCCTCTTAAGTCTAATACACTGTACATGCTGGGAAGAGATGCCAGTGCTATTTGGCCTGTGTATGACAATGGGAGCACAATAGTGACTCTTCTTACCAGAAAACAACTCTTGCTCGTAGGACCAGAAACTGCATGTGATTCAACTCCATTTAGGAGTGGGAAACAAACGCTAGCTGGCCTTACAATAAACACACTCTGCTTTTATGAAAAGAATACTCTTCTACTCTAATGTGTTTCCTCTAGGGCCAGAACAGTGAGCTTGCTCAGTAAAAAAGAACTCTGCTTCCTACACACACGGGCTATATCTAGTTCAACTCTGCTTAGGAAACTGACAAGAACAGTAGATCCTCTTCAGTGCAATACACTGTACTTGCTTAGATCAGATGCGAGTGCTATTTGCAGGGTGTATGTGAATGGGAGCGCAATAGTGACACTTCTAACCAGAAAACAACTCTTGCTCATGGGACCAAAAACTGCATGTGATTCAACTCCATTTAGGACTTGGAAACAAACGCTAGCTCGCCTTACAAGAAACACACTCTGCTTTTGAGAAAAGAGCACTCTTCTACTTTACTGTGTTTCCTATAGGGCCAAAACAGTGAGCTTGCTCAGAACAAAAGAACTGTGCTTCCTACAAACACGGCCATATCTAGTTCAATTCTGCTTAGGAAACTGCCAAGAACAATAGATCCTCCTCAGTCCAATACACTGTACATGCTGGGAACAGACGAAGTGCTATTTGCCCTGTGTATGACAATGGGAGCGCAACAGTGACTCTTCTTACCAGAAAACAAATCGTGCTCGTAGGACCAGAAACTGCATGTGATTCAACTCCATTTAGGACTGGGAAACAAACGCTAGCTGGCCTTACAAGAAACACACTCTGCTTTTGAGAAAAGAGAACTCTTCTACTCTAATGTGTTTCCTACAGGGCCAGAAAAGTGAGCTTGCGCAGAACAAAAGAACTGTGCTTCCTATACACACGGGCCATATCTAGTTCAACTCTGCTTAGGAAACTGACAAGAACAGTAGCTCCTCTTCAGTGCAACACACTTTATTTGCTGGGAACAGACGTGAGTGCTATTTGCCCTGTGAATGGCAATGGGAGTGCAATAGTGACTCTTCTTACCAGAAAACAACTCTTGCTCATAGCACAAAAAACTGCATGGGATTCAACTACATTTAGGACTTGGAAACAAACGCTAGCGCGCCTTAGAAGAAACACACTCTGCTTTTGAGAAAAGAGCACTCTTCTACTCTACTGTGTTTCCTATAGGGCCAGAACAGTGAGCTTGCTCAGAACAAAAGAACTGTGCTTCCTACACACATGGGACATATCTAGATCAATTCTGCTTAGGAAACTGACAAAAACAGTAGATCCTCTTAAGTCTAATACACTGTACATGCTGGGAAGAGATGCCAGTGCTATTTGGCCTGTGTATGACAATGGGAGCACAATAGTGACTCTTCTTACCAGAAAACAACTCTTGCTCGTAGGACCAGAAACTGCATGTGATTCAACTCCATTTAGGAGTGGGAAACAAACGCTAGCTTGCCTTACAAGAAACACACTATGCTTTTGAGAAAAGAGCACTCTTCTACTCTACTGTGTTTCCTATATGGCCAAAACAGTGAGCTTCCTCAGAACAAAAGAACTGTGCTTCCTACACACACAGCCATATCTATGTCAATTCTGCTTAGGAAACTGACAAGAACAGTAGATCCTCTTCAGTCCAATACACTGTACATGATGGGAACAAACTCCAATGCTATTTGCCCTGTGAATGACAATCGGAGCGCAATAGTGACACTTCTAACCAGAAAACAACTCTTGCTCGTAGGACCAGAAACTGCATGTGATTCAACTCCATTTAGGACTGGGAAACAAACGCTAGCTTGCCTTACAAGAAACACACTCTGCTTTTGAGAAAAGAATACTCTTCTACTCTAATGTGTTTCCTTTAGGGCCAGAACAGTGAGCTTGCTCAGTACATAAGAAGTGTGCTTCCTCCACACACGGGCTATATCTAGTTGAACTCTGCTTAGGAAACTGACAAGAACAGTAGATCCTCTTCAGTGCAATACAATGTACATGCTGGAAACAGATGCCAGTGGTATTTGCCCTGTGTATGACAATGGGAGCACAATAGTGACTCTTCTTACTAGAAAACAACTCTTGCTCGTAGGACCAGAAACTGCATGTGATTCAACTCCATTTAGGACTTGGAAACAAACGCAACTTGCCTTAAAAGAAAAACACTCTGCTTTTGAGAAAAGAGCAGTATTCTACTCTAATATGTTTCCTATAGGGCCAGAACATTGAGCTTCCTCAGAACAAAAGAACTGTGCTTCCTACGTACACGGGCTATATCTAGTTCAACTCTGCTTAGGAAACTGACAAGAACAGTAGCTCCTCTTCAGACAAATACACTGTACTTGCTGGGAACAGACGGGAGTGCTATTTGTACGGTGTATGGGAATGGGAGCGCAATAGTGACTTTCCTTACCAGAAAACAACTCTTGCTCGTGGGAACAAAAACTGCATGTGATTCAACTCCATTTAGGACTGGGAAACAAACGCTAGCTCGCCTTACAAGAAACACACTCTGCTTTTGAAAAAGAGCAATCTTCTACTCTACTGTGTTTCCTGTATGGCCAAAACAGTGAGCTTGCTCAGTACAAAAGAACTGTGCTTCCTACACACACGGCCATATCTAGTTCAATTCTGCTTAGGAAACTGACAAGAACAGTAGATCCTCTTCAGTCCAATACACTGTACATGCTGGGAACAGACGCCAGTGCTATTTGCCCTGTGTATGACAATGGGAGTGCAATAGTGCCTCTTCTTACCAGAAAACAACTCTTGCTAGTAGGACCAGAAACTGCATGTGATTCAACTCCATTTCGGACTGGGAAACAAACGCTAGCTGGCCTTACAAGAAACACACTCTGCTTTTGAGAAAAGAGAACTCTTCTACTCTAATGTGTTTCCTACAGGGCCAGAAAAGTGAGCTTGCGCAGAACAAAAGAACTGTGCTTCCTATACACACGGGCCATATCTAGTTCAACTCTGCTTAGGAAACTGACAAGAACAGTAGCTCCTCTTCAGTGCAACACACTTTATTTGCTGGGAACAGACGTGAGTGCTATTTGCCCTGTGAATGGCAATGGGAGTGCAATAGTGACTCTTCTTACCAGAAAACAACTCTTGCTCATAGCACAAAAAACTGCATGGGATTCAACTACATTTAGGACTTGGAAACAAACGCTAGCGCGCCTTAGAAGAAACACACTCTGCTTTTGAGAAAAGAGCACTCTTCTACTCTACTGTGTTTCCTATAGGGCCAGAACAGTGAGCTTGCTCAGAACAAAAGAACTGTGCTTCCTACACACATGGGACATATCTAGATCAATTCTGCTTAGGAAACTGACAAAAACAGTAGATCCTCTTAAGTCTAATACACTGTACATGCTGGGAAGAGATGCCAGTGCTATTTGGCCTGTGTATGACAATGGGAGCACAATAGTGACTCTTCTTACCAGAAAACAACTCTTGCTCGTAGGACCAGAAACTGCATGTGATTCAACTCCATTTAGGAGTGGGAAACAAACGCTAGCTTGCCTTACAAGAAACACACTATGCTTTTGAGAAAAGAGCACTCTTCTACTCTACTGTGTTTCCTATATGGCCAAAACAGTGAGCTTCCTCAGAACAAAAGAACTGTGCTTCCTACACACACAGCCATATCTATGTCAATTCTGCTTAGGAAACTGACAAGAACAGTAGATCCTCTTCAGTCCAATACACTGTACATGATGGGAACAAACTCCAATGCTATTTGCCCTGTGAATGACAATCGGAGCGCAATAGTGACACTTCTAACCAGAAAACAACTCTTGCTCGTAGGACCAGAAACTGCATGTGATTCAACTCCATTTAGGACTGGGAAACAAACGCTAGCTTGCCTTACAAGAAACACACTCTGCTTTTGAGAAAAGAATACTCTTCTACTCTAATGTGTTTCCTTTAGGGCCAGAACAGTGAGCTTGCTCAGTACATAAGAAGTGTGCTTCCTCCACACACGGGCTATATCTAGTTGAACTCTGCTTAGGAAACTGACAAGAACAGTAGATCCTCTTCAGTGCAATACAATGTACATGCTGGAAACAGATGCCAGTGGTATTTGCCCTGTGTATGACAATGGGAGCACAATAGTGACTCTTCTTACTAGAAAACAACTCTTGCTCGTAGGACCAGAAACTGCATGTGATTCAACTCCATTTAGGACTTGGAAACAAACGCAACTTGCCTTAAAAGAAAAACACTCTGCTTTTGAGAAAAGAGCAGTATTCTACTCTAATATGTTTCCTATAGGGCCAGAACATTGAGCTTCCTCAGAACAAAAGAACTGTGCTTCCTACGTACACGGGCTATATCTAGTTCAACTCTGCTTAGGAAACTGACAAGAACAGTAGCTCCTCTTCAGACAAATACACTGTACTTGCTGGGAACAGACGGGAGTGCTATTTGTACGGTGTATGGGAATGGGAGCGCAATAGTGACTTTCCTTACCAGAAAACAACTCTTGCTCGTGGGAACAAAAACTGCATGTGATTCAACTCCATTTAGGACTGGGAAACAAACGCTAGCTCGCCTTACAAGAAACACACTCTGCTTTTGAAAAAGAGCAATCTTCTACTCTACTGTGTTTCCTGTATGGCCAAAACAGTGAGCTTGCTCAGTACAAAAGAACTGTGCTTCCTACACACACGGCCATATCTAGTTCAATTCTGCTTAGGAAACTGACAAGAACAGTAGATCCTCTTCAGTCCAATACACTGTACATGCTGGGAACAGACGCCAGTGCTATTTGCCCTGTGTATGACAATGGGAGTGCAATAGTGCCTCTTCTTACCAGAAAACAACTCTTGCTAGTAGGACCAGAAACTGCATGTGATTCAACTCCATTTCGGACTGGGAAACAAACGCTAGCTGGCCTTACAAGAAACACACTCTGCTTTTGAGAAAAGAGAACTCTTCTACTCTAATGTGTTTCCTACAGGGCCAGAAAAGTGAGCTTGCGCAGAACAAAAGAACTGTGCTTCCTATACACACGGGCCATATCTAGTTCAACTCTGCTTAGGAAACTGACAAGAACAGTAGCTCCTCTTCAGTGCAACACACTTTATTTGCTGGGAACAGACGTGAGTGCTATTTGCCCTGTGAATGGCAATGGGAGTGCAATAGTGACTCTTCTTACCAGAAAACAACTCTTGCTCATAGCACAAAAAACTGCATGGGATTCAACTACATTTAGGACTTGGAAACAAACGCTAGCGCGCCTTAGAAGAAACACACTCTGCTTTTGAGAAAAGAGCACTCTTCTACTCTACTGTGTTTCCTATAGGGCCAGAACAGTGAGCTTGCTCAGAACAAAAGAACTGTGCTTCCTACACACATGGGACATATTTAGATCAATTCTGCTTAGGAAACTGACAAAAACAGTAGATCCTCTTAAGTCTAATACACTGTACATGCTGGGAAGAGATGCCAGTGCTATTTGGCCTGTGTATGACAATGGGAGCACAATAGTGACTCTTCTTACCAGAAAACAACTCTTGCTCGTAGGACCAGAAACTGCATGTGATTCAACTCCATTTAGGAGTGGGAAACAAACGCTAGCTTGCCTTACAAGAAACACACTATGCTTTTGAGAAAAGAGCACTCTTCTACTCTACTGTGTTTCCTATATGGCCAAAACAGTGAGCTTCCTCAGAACAAAAGAACTGTGCTTCCTACACACACAGCCATATCTATGTCAATTCTGCTTAGGAAACTGACAAGAACAGTAGATCCTCTTCAGTCCAATACACTGTACATGATGGGAACAAACTCCAATGCTATTTGCCCTGTGAATGACAATCGGAGCGCAATAGTGACACTTCTAACCAGAAAACAACTCTTGCTCGTAGGACCAGAAACTGCATGTGATTCAACTCCATTTAGGACTGGGAAACAAACGCTAGCTTGCCTTACAAGAAACACACTCTGCTTTTGAGAAAAGAATACTCTTCTACTCTAATGTGTTTCCTTTAGGGCCAGAACAGTGAGCTTGCTCAGTATATAAGAAGTGTGCTTCCTCCACACACGGGCTATATCTAGTTGAACTCTGCTTAGGAAACTGACAAGAACAGTAGATCCTCTTCAGTGCAATACAATGTACATGCTGGAAACAGATGCCAGTGGTATTTGCCCTGTGTATGACAATGGGAGCACAATAGTGACTCTTCTTACTAGAAAACAACTCTTGCTCGTAGGACCAGAAACTGCATGTGATTCAACTCCATTTAGGACTTGGAAACAAACGCAACTTGCCTTAAAAGAAAAACACTCTGCTTTTGAGAAAAGAGCAGTATTCTACTCTAATATGTTTCCTATAGGGCCAGAACATTGAGCTTCCTCAGAACAAAAGAACTGTGCTTCCTACGTACACGGGCTATATCTAGTTCAACTCTGCTTAGGAAACTGACAAGAACAGTAGCTCCTCTTCAGACAAATACACTGTACTTGCTGGGAACAGACGGGAGTGCTATTTGTACGGTGTATGGGAATGGGAGCGCAATAGTGACTTTCCTTACCAGAAAACAACTCTTGCTCGTGGGAACAAAAACTGCATGTGATTCAACTCCATTTAGGACTGGGAAACAAACGCTAGCTCGCCTTACAAGAAACACACTCTGCTTTTGAAAAAGAGCAATCTTCTACTCTACTGTGTTTCCTGTATGGCCAAAACAGTGAGCTTGCTCAGTACAAAAGAACTGTGCTTCCTACACACACGGCCATATCTAGTTCAATTCTGCTTAGGAAACTGACAAGAACAGTAGATCCTCTTCAGTCCAATACACTGTACATGCTGGGAACAGACGCCAGTGCTATTTGCCCTGTGTATGACAATGGGAGTGCAATAGTGCCTCTTCTTACCAGAAAACAACTCTTGCTAGTAGGACCAGAAACTGCATGTGATTCAACTCCATTTCAGACTGGGAAACAAACGCTAGCTGGCCTTACAAGAAACACACTCTGCTTTTGAGAAAAGAGCACTCTTCTACTCTTCTGTGTTTCCTATGGGGTTCGAACATTGACCTTGCTGAGAACAAAAGAACTGTGCTACCTACACACACGGGCCATGTCTAGATCAACTCTGCTTAGGAAACTGACAAGAACAGTAGCTCCTCTTCATTCCAAAACACTGTACTTGCTGGGAACAGACGCGAGTGGTATTTGTACTGTGTATGACAATGGGAGCGCAATAGTGACCCTTCTTACGAAAAAACAACTCTTGCTCATAGGACCAGAAACTGCATGTAATTTAACTCCATTTCAAACTGGGAAACAAACGCTAGCTGGCCTTACAAGAAACACACTCTGCTTTTGAGAAAAGAGCAGTATTCTACCCTAATGTGATTCCTATAGGGCCAGAACAGTGAGCTTGCTCAGAATAAAAGAACTGTGCTTCCTACACACACGGGCCATATCTAGTTCAACTCTGCTTAGCAAACTGACAAGAACAGTAGCTCCTCTTCAGTCCAATACACTGTACGGACTGGGAAGAGACGCGAGTGCTATTTGCATGGTGTATGGGAATGGGAGCGCAATAGTGAATTTCCTGACCAGAAAACAACTCTTTCTCATAGGACCAAAAACTACATGTGATTCAACTCCATTTAGGACTGGGAAACAAACGCTAGCTCGCCTTACAAGAAACACACTCTGCTTTTGAGAAAAGAGCACTCTTCTACTCTACTGTGTTTCTTATAGGGCCAAAACATTGAGCTTGCTCAGAACAAAAGAACTGTGCTTCCTACACACACGGCCATATCTAGTTCAATTCTGCTTCGGAAACTGACAAGAACAGTAGATCCTCTTCAGTCCAATACACTGTACATGCTAGGAACAGACGCCAGTGCTATTTGCCCTGTGTATGACAATGGGAGCGCAATAGTGACTCTTCTTACCAGAAAACAACTCTTGATCGTAGTAAGAGAAACTGCATGTGATTCAACTCCATTTAGGACTGGGAAACAAACGCTAGCTGGCCTTATAAGAAACACACTCTGCTTTTGAGAAAAGGGCACTCTTCTACTCTAATGTGTTTCCTATATGGCCAAAACAGTGAGATGCTCAGAACAAAAGAACTGTGTATCCTACACACATGGGCCATGTATAGTTCAACTCTGCTTAGGAAACTGACAAGAACAGTAGCTCCTCTTCATTCCAATACACTGTACTTGCTGGGAACATACGCGAGTGCTAATTGCACTGTGTATAGCAATGGGAGCCCAATAGTGTCTCTTTGTACCAGAAAACAACTCTTGCCCGTAGGACCAAATACTGCATGTGACTCAACTCCATTTCAGACTGGGAAACAAACGCTAGCTCACCTTACAAGAAACACACTCTGCTTTTGAGAAAAGGGCACTCTTCTACTCTACTGTGTTTCCTATGGGATCCGAACAGTGAGCTTGCTCAGAACAAAATAACTGTGCTTCCTACACACACTTGCCATATCTAGTTCAACTCTGCATAGGAAACTGACAAGAACAGTAGCTCCTCTTCAGTCCAATACACTGTACTTGCTGGGAACAGACGCGTGTGCTATTTGCACTGTGTATGGCAATGGGAGCACAATAGTGACTCTTCTTACCAGAAAACAACTCTTGCTCGTAGGACCAGAAACTGAATGTGATTCAACTCCATTTAGGACTGGGAAACAAACGCTAGCTCGCCTTACAGGAAACCCACTATGCTTTTGAGAAAAGAGCACTCTTCTACTCTAATGTGTTTCCTATAGGGCCAAAACATTGAGCTTGCTCAGAACAAAAAACTGTGCTTCCTCCACACACGGCATTATCTAGTTCAATTCTGCTTCGGAAACTGACAAGAACAGTAGATCCTCTTCCGTCCAATACACTGTACTTGCTGGGAACAGACGCGTGCGCTATTTGCACTGTGTATGGCAATGGGAGCACAATAGTGTCTCTTCATTCCAGAAAACAACTCTTGCTCGTAGGAACAGAAACTGCATGTGATTCAACTCCATTTAGGACTGGGAAACAAACGCTAGCTCGCCTTACAAGAAACACACTCTGCTTTTGAGAAAAGGGCACTCTTCTACTCTACTGTGTTTCCTATGGGATCCGAACAGTGAGCTTGCTCAGAACAAAATAACTGTGCTTCCTACACACGGGCCATATCTAGTTCAACTCTGCTTAGGAAACTGACAAGAACAGTAGATCCTCTTCAGTGCAATACACTGTACATGCCGGAACAGACGCCAGTGCTATTTCCCCTGTGTATGACAATGGGAGCGCAATAGTGACTCTTCTTACCAGAAAACAACTCATGCTCATAGGACCAGAAACTGCATGTGATTCAACTCCATTTAGGACTGGGAAACAAACACTAGCTCGCCTTACAAGAAACAGACTCTGCTTTTGAGAAAAGAGCACTCTTCTACTCTACTTTGTTTCCTATGGGGTCCGAACAGTGAGCTTGCTCAGAACAAAGAACTGTGCTTCCTACAAACACGGGCCATATCTAGTTCAACTCTGCTTAGGAAACTGACAAGAACAGTAGCTCCTCTTCAGTCCAATACACTGTACTTTCTTAGAACAGACATGAGTGCAATTTGCAGATTGTATGGGAATGGGAGCGCAATAGTGACTTTCCTTACCAGAAAACAACTCTTGCTAGTAGGACCAAAAACTGCATGTGATTCAACTCCATTTAGGACTGGGAAACAAACGCTAGCTCGCCTTAAAAGAAACACACAATGCTTTTGAGAAAAGAGCACTCTTCTACTCTAATGTCTTTCCTATAGGGCCAAAACATTGAGCTTGCTCAGAACAAAAAATTGTGCTTCCTACACACACGACCATATCTAATTCAATTCTGCTTAGGAAACTGACAAGAACAGTAGATCCTCTTCCGTCCAATACACTGTACATGCTGGGAACAGATGCCAGTGTTATTTGCCCTGTGTATGACAATGGGAGCACAATAGTGACTCTTCATACCAGAAAACAACTCTTGTTCGTAGGACCAGAAACTGCATGTGATTCAACTCCAATTAGGACTGGGAAACAAATGCTAGCTGGCCTTGCAAGAAACCCACTCTGCTTTTGAGAAAACAGCACTCTTGTACTCTAATGTGTTTCCTATGGGGTCCGAACAGTGATCTTGCTCAGAACAAAATAACTGTGCTTCCTACGCACATGGGCCATATCTAGTTCAACTCTGCTTAGGAAACTGACAAGAAAAGGAGCTCCTCTTCAGTCCAATACACTGTACTTGCTGGGAACAGATGCCAGTGCTATTTGCACTGTGTATGGCAATGTGAGCGCAATAGTGACTCTTCTTACCAGAAAACACCTCTTGCTCATAAGACCAGACACTGCATGTGATTCAACTCCATTTAGGACTAGGAAACAAACGCTAGCACGCCTTACAAGAAACACACTCTGCTTTTGAGAAAAGAGCACTCTTCTACTCTACTGTGTTTCCTATGGGGTCCGAACAGTGAGCTTGCTCAGAACAACATAACTGTGCTTCCTACACACGGGCCATATCTAGTTCAACTCTGCTTAGGAAACTGACAAGAAGAGTAAATCCTCTTCAGTCTAATACACTGTACATGCTGGGAATAGACGCCAGTGCAATTTGCCCTGTGTATGACAATGGGAGCGCAATAGTGACTCTTCTTACCAGAAAACAACTCTTGCTCGTAGGACCAGAAACTGCATGTGATTCAACTCCATTTAGGACTGGGAAACAAACGCTAGCTGGCCTTACAAGAAACACACTCTGCTTTTGAGAAAAGAGCACTATTCAACTCTTATGTGTTTCCTATATGGCCAAAACAGTGAGCTTGCTCAGAACAAAAGAACTGTGTATCCTACACACATGGGCCATGTATAGTTCAACTCTGCTTAGGAAACTGACAAGAACAGTAGCTCCTCTTCATTCCAATACACTGTACTTGCTGGGAACATACGCGAGTGCTAATTGCACTGTTTATAGCAATGGGAGCCCAATAGTGCCTCTTTGTACCAGAAAACAACTCTTGCCCGTAGGAACAAATACTGCATGTGACTCAACTCCATTTCAGACTGGGAAACAAACGCTAGCTCGCCTTACAAGAAACACACTCTGCTTTTCAGAAAAGGGCACTCTTCTACTCTACTGTGTTTCCTATGGGATCCGAACAGTGAGCTTGCTCAGAACAAAATAACTGTGCTTCCTACACACGGGCCATATCTAGTTCAACTCTGCTTAGGAAACTGACAAGAACAGTAGATCCTCTTCAGTGCAATACACTGTACATGCCGGAACAGACGCCAGTGCTATTTCCCCTGTGTATGACAATGGGAGCGCAATAGTGACTCTTCTTACCAGAAAACAACTCATGCTCGTAGGACCAGAAACTGCATGTGATTCAACTCCATTTAGGACTGGGAAACAAACGCTAGCTCGCCTTACAAGAAACAGACTCTGCTTTTGAGAAAAGAGCACTCTTCTACTCTACTTTGTTTCCTATGGGGTCCGAACAGTGAGCTTGCTCAGAACAAAGAACTGTGCTTCCTACAAACACGGGCCATATCTAGTTCAACTCTGCATAGGAAACTGACAAGAACAGTAGATCCTCTTCAGTCCATTACACTGTTCATGCTGGGAACAGACGCCAGTGCTATTTGCACTGTGTATGGCATTGGGAGCGCAAGAGTGACTCTTCTTACCAGAAAACAACTCTTGCTCCTAGGAAGAGAAACTGCATGTGATTCAACTCCATTTAGGACTGGGAAACAAACGCTAGCTTGCCTTACAATAAACACACTCTGCTTTTGAGAAAAGAGCACTCTTCTACTCTACTGTGTTTCCTAAAGGGCCAGGACAGTGAGCTTGCTCAGAACGAAAGAACTGTGTTTCCTGCATACACGGGGCATATCTAGTTCAACTCTGCTTAGGAAACTGACAAGAACAGTAGCTCCTCTTCAGTCCAATACACTGTACTTGCTGGGAACAGACGCCAGTGCTATTTGCCCTGTGTATGACAATGGGAGCACAATAGTGTCTCTTATTAACAGAAAACAACCCTTGCTCATAGGAGCAGAACCTGCATGTGAATCAACTCCATTTAGGACTGGCAAACAAACACTAGCTCGCCTTACAAGAAACACACTCTGCTTTTGAGAAGAGAGCACTCTTCTACTCTACTGTGTTGCCTATGGGGTCCGAACAGTGAGCTAGCTCAATATAAAAGAACTGTGCTTCCTACACACACGGGCTATATCTAGTTCAACTCTGCTTAGGAAACTGAAAAGAACAGTAGTTCCTCTTCAGTACAATACACTGTACATGCTGGGAACAGACCCCAGTGCTATTTGCCCTGTGTATGACAATGGGAGCGCAAAAGTGACTCTTCTTACTAGAAAACAACTCTTGCTCGTAGGACCAGAAACTGCATGTGATTCAACTCCATTTAGGACTGGGAAACAAACACTAGCTCGCCTTACAAGAAACACAATCTGCTTTTGAGAAAAGAGCACTCTTCTACGATACTGTTTTTCCTATTGGGCCACAACAGTGAGCTTGCTCAGAACAAAAGAACTGTGCTTCCTACACACAAGGCCATATCTAGTTCAACTCTGATTAGGAAACTGACAAGAACAGTAGATCCTCTTCAGTCCAATACACTGTACATGCTGGGAAGAGACGCCAGTGCTATTTGCCCTGTGTATGACAATGGGAGCACAATAGTGACTCTTCTTACCAGAAAACAACTCTTGCTCTTAGGACCAAAAACTGCATGTGATTCAACTCCATTTAGGACTGGGAAACAAAGGCTAGCTCGCCTTACAAGAAACACACTCTGCTTTTGAGAAAAGAGCACTCGTCTACTCTACTGTGTTTCCTATAGGGCCAAAACAGTGAGCTTGCTCAGAACAAAAGAACTGTGCTTCCTACACACACGGCCATATCTAGTTCAATTCTGCTTCGGAAACTGACAAGAACAGTAGATCCTCTTCAGTCCAGTACACTGTACATGCTGGGAACAAACTCCAGTGCTATTTGCCCTGTGAATGACAATCAGAGCGCAATAGTGACTCTTCTTACCAGAAAACAACTTTTGCTCTTAGGACCAGAAACTGCATGTGATTCAACTCCATTTAGGACTGGAAAACAAACGCTAGCTGGCCTTACAATAAACACACTCTGCTTTTATGAAAAGAATACTCTTCTACTCTAATGTGTTTCCTCTAGGGCCAGAACAGTGAGCTTGCTCAGTAAAAAAGAACTCTGCTTCCTACACACACGGGCTATATCTAGTTCAACTCTGCTTAGGAAACTGACAAGAACAGTAGATCCTCTTCAGTGCAATATACTGTACTTGCTTAGATCAGATGCGAGTGCTATTTGCAGGGTGTATGTGAATGGGAGCGCAATAGTGACTTTCCTTACCAGAAAACAACTCTTGCTCATGGGACCAAAAACTGCATGTGATTCAACTCCATTTAGGACTTGGAAACAAACGCTAGCTCGCCTTACAAGAAACACACTCTGCTTTTGAGAAAAGAGCACTCTTCTACTTTACTGTGTTTCCTATAGGGCCAAAACAGTGAGCTTGCTCAGAACAAAAGAACTGTGCTTCCTACAAACACGGCCATATCTAGTTCAATTCTGCTTAGGAAACTGCCAAGAACAATAGATCCTCCTCAGTCCAATACACTGTACATGCTGGGAACAGACGAAGTGCTATTTGCCCTGTGTATGACAATGGGAGCGCAATAGTGACTCTTCTTACCAGAAAACAAATCGTGCTCGTAGGACCAGAAACTGCATGTGATTCAACTCCATTTAGGACTGGGAAACAAACGCTAGCTGGCCTTACAAGAAACACACTCTGCTTTTGAGAAAAGAGAACTCTTCTACTCTAATGTGTTTCCTACAGGGCCAGAAAAGTGAGCTTGCGCAGAACAAAAGAACTGTGCTTCCTATACACACGGGCCATATCTAGTTCAACTCTGCTTAGGAAACTGACAAGAACAGTAGCTCCTCTTCAGTGCAACACACTTTATTTGCTGGGAACAGACGTGAGTGCTATTTGCCCTGTGAATGGCAATGGGAGTGCAATAGTGACTCTTCTTACCAGAAAACAACTCTTGCTCATAGCACAAAAAACTGCATGGGATTCAACTACATTTAGGACTTGGAAACAAACGCTAGCGCGCCTTAGAAGAAACACACTCTGCTTTTGAGAAAAGAGCACTCTTCTACTCTACTGTGTTTCCTATAGGGCCAGAACAGTGAGCTTGCTCAGAACAAAAGAACTGTGCTTCCTACACACATGGGACATATCTAGATCAATTCTGCTTAGGAAACTGACAAAAACAGTAGATCCTCTTAAGTCTAATACACTGTACATGCTGGGAACAGATGCCAGTGCTATTTGGCCTGTGTATGACAATGGGAGCACAATAGTGACTCTTCTTACCAGAAAACAACTCTTGCTCGTAGGACCAGAAACTGCATGTGATTCAACTCCATTTAGGAGTGGGAAACAAACGCTAGCTTGCCTTTCAAGAAACACACTATGCTTTTGAGAAAAGAGCACTCTTCTACTCTACTGTGTTTCCTATATGGCCAAAACAGTGAGCTTCCTCAGAACAAAAGAACTGTGCTTCCTACACACACAGCCATATCTATGTCAATTCTGCTTAGGAAACTGACAAGAACAGTAGATCCTCTTCAGTCCAATACACTGTACATGATGGGAACAAACTCCAATGCTATTTGCCCTGTGAATGACAATCGGAGCGCAATAGTGACACTTCTAACCAGAAAACAACTCTTGCTCATAGGACCAGAAACTGCATGTGATTCAACTCCATTTAGGACTAGGAAACAAACGCTAGCTCGCCTTACAAGAAACACACTCTGCTTTTGAGAAAAGAATACTCTTCTACTCTAATGTGTTTCCTTTAGGGCCAGAACAGTGAGCTTGCTCAGTACATAAGAAGTGTGCTTCCTCCACACACGGGCTATATCTAGTTGAACTCTGCTTAGGAAACTGACAAGAACAGTAGATCCTCTTCAGTGCAATACAATGTACATGCTGGAAACAGATGCCAGTGGTATTTGCCCTGTGTATGACAATGGGAGCACAATAGTGACTCTTCTTACTAGAAAACAACTCTTGCTCGTAGGACCAGAAACTGCATGTGATTCAACTCCATTTAGGACTTGGAAACAAACGCAACTCGCCTTAAAAGAAACACACTCTGCTTTTGAGAAAAGAGCAGTATTCTACTCTAATATGTTTCCTATAGGGCCAGATCATTGAGCTTCCTCAGAACAAAAGAACTGTGCTTCCTACGTACACGGGCTATATCTAGTTCAACTCTGCTTAGGAAACTGACAAGAACAGTAGCTCCTCTTCAGACAAATACACTGTACTTGCTGGGAACAGACGGGAGTGCTATTTGTACGGTGTATGGGAATGGGAGCGCAATAGTGACTTTCCTTACCAGAAAACAACTCTTGCTCGTGGGAACAAAAACTGCATGTGATTCAACTCCATTTAGGACTGGGAAACAAACGCTAGCTCGCCTTACAAGAAACACACTCTGCTTTTGAAAAAGAGCAATCTTCTACTCTACTGTGTTTCCTGTATGGCCAAAAACAGTGAGCTTGCTCAGTACAAAAGAACTGTGCTTCCTATACACACGGCCATATCTAGTTCAATTCTGCTTAGGAAACTGACAAGAACAGTAGATCCTCTTCAGTCCAATACACTGTACATGCTGGGAACAGACGCCAGTGCTATTTGCCCTGTGTATGACAATGGGAGTGCAATAGTGCCTCTTCTTACCAGAAAACAACTCTTGCTAGTAGGACCAGAAACTGCATGTGATTCAACTCCATTTCAGACTGGGAAACAAACGCTAGCTGGCCTTACAAGAAACACACTCTGCTTTTGAGAAAAGAGCACTCTTCTACTCTTCTGTGTTTCCTATGGGGTTCAAACATTGACCTTGCTCAGAACAAAAGAACTGTGCTACCTACACACACGGGCCATGTCTAGATCAACTCTGCTTAGGAAACTGACAAGAACAGTAGCTCCTCTTCATTCCAAAACACTGTACTTGCTGGGAACAGACGCGAGTGGTATTTGTACTGTGTATGACAATGGGAGCGCAATAGTGACCCTTCTTACGAAAAAACAACTCTTGCTCATAGGACCAGAAACTGCATGTAATTTAACTCCATTTCAAACTGGGAAACAAACGCTAGCTGGCCTTACAAGAAACACACTCTGCTTTTGAGAAAAGAGCAGTATTCTACCCTAATGTGATTCCTATAGGGCCAGAACAGTGAGCTTGCTCAGAACAAAAGAACTGTGCTTCCTACACACACGGGCCATATCTAGTTCAACTCTGCTTAGCAAACTGACAAGAACAGTAGCTCCTCTTCAGTCCAATACACTGTACGGACTGGGAAGAGACGCGAGTGCTATTTGCATGGTGTATGGGAATGGGAGCGCAATAGTGAATTTCCTGACCAGAAAACAACTCTTTCTCATAGGACCAAAAACTACATGTGATTCAACTCCATTTAGGACTGGGAAACAAACGCTAGCTCGCCTTACAAGAAACACACTCTGCTTTTGAGAAAAGAGCACTCTTCTACTCTACTGTGTTTCTTATAGGGCCAAAACATTGAGCTTGCTCAGAACAAAAGAACTGTGCTTCCAACACACACGGCCATATCTAGTTCAATTCTGCTTCGGAAACTGACAAGAACAGTAGATCCTCTTCAGTCCAATACACTGTACATGCTAGGAACAGACGCCAGTGCTATTTGCTCTGTGTATGACAATGGGAGCGCAATAGTGACTCTTCTTACCAGAAAACAACTCTTGATCGTAGTAAGAGAAACTGCATGTGATTCAACTCCATTTAGGACTGGGAAACAAACGCTAGCTGGCCTTATAAGAAACACACTCTGCTTTTGAGAAAAGGGCACTCTTCTACTCTAATGTGTTTCCTATATGGCCAAAACAGTGAGATGCTCAGAACAAAAGAACTGTGTATCCTACACACATGGGCCATGTATAGTTCAACTCTGCTTAGGAAACTGACAAGAACAGTAGCTCCTCTTCATTCCAATACACTGTACTTGCTGGGAACATACGCGAGTGCTAATTGCACTGTGTATAGCAATGGGAGCCCAATAGTGTCTCTTTGTACCAGAAAACAACTCTTGCCCGTAGGACCAAATACTGCATGTGACTCAACTCCATTTCAGACTGGGAAACAAACGCTAGCTCACCTTACAAGAAACACACTCTGCTTTTGAGAAAAGGGCACTCTTCTACTCTACTGTGTTTCCTATGGGATCCGAACAGTGAGCTTGCTCAGAACAAAATAACTGTGCTTCCTACACACACTTGCCATATCTAGTTCAACTCTGCATAGGAAACTGACAAGAACAGTAGCTCCCATTGCCATACACAGTGCAAATAGCACTCGTGTCTGTTTCCAGCAAGTACAGTGTATTGGACTGAAGAGGATCTACTGTTCTTTTCAGGTTCCTAAGCAGAGTTGAACTAGATATGGCCCATGTGGGTAGGAAGCACAGGTTTTTTGTTCTCAGCAAGCTCACTGTTCTGGCCCTATAGGAAACACAGTAGAGTAGTAGAGTGCTCTTTCCTCAAAAGCAGAGTGTGTTTCTTGTAAGGCGAGCTAGCGTTTGTTTCCCAGTCCTAAATGGAGTTAAATCACATGCAGTTTCTGGTCCTACGAGCAAGAGTTTTTTCTGGTAAGGAAAGTCACTATTGTGCTCCCATTGCCATACACAGGGCAAAGAGTACTCGCGTCTGTTCCCAGCAATTACAGTGTATGGGCTGAAGAGGATCTACTGTTCTTGTCAGGTTCCTAAGCAGAGTTGAACTAGATATGGCCCGTGTGTGTAGGAAGCACAGTTCTTTTGTTCTGAGCAAGCTCACTGTTCTGGCGCTAAAGGAAACACAGTAGAGTAGAATAGTGCTCCTTCCTCAAAAGCAGAGTGTGTTACTTGTAAGGCAAGCTAGCGTTTGTTTTCCAGTCCTAAATGGAGTTGAATCACATGCAATTTCTCTTCCTATGAGCAAGAGTTGCATTCTGGTAAGGAAAGTCACTATTGCGCTCCCATTGGCATACACAGTGCAAATAGCACTGGCATCTGTTCCCAGCATATACAGTGTATTGGACTGAAGAGAAGCTACTTCTCTTGTCAGGTTCCTAAGCAGAGTTGAAGTTGATATGGCCCGGGTGTAGGAAGCACAGTACTTTTGTTCTGAACAAGTTCTCTGTTTGGACCCCATAGGAAAAACAGTAGAGTAGAAGAGTCCTCTTTTCTCAAAGCAGAGTGTGTTTCTTGTAAGGCGAGCTAGCGTTTTTTTCCCAGTCCTAAATGGAGTTGAATCACATGCAATTTCTGGTCCTACAAACAAGAGTTTTTTTCTGGTAAGAAGAGTCACTATTGCGCTCCCATTGTCATACACAGTGCAAATAGCACTGGCGTCTGTTCCCAGCACGTACAGTGTATTGGACTGAAGAGGAGCTAATGTTCTTGTCAGTTTCCTAAGCAGAGTAGAACTAGATATGGCCCGTGTGTGTAGGAAGCACACTTCTTTTGTTCTGAGCAAGATCACTGTTCAGATCCCATAGGAAACACAGTAGAGTAGAAGAGTGCTCTTTTCTCAAAAGCAGAGTGTGTTTCTTGTAAGGCGAGATAGCGTTTGTTTCCCAGTAAGAAATCGAGTTGAATCCCATGCAGTTTCTCGTCCTACGCGCAAGAGATGTTTTCTGGTAAGAAGAGTCACTATTGCGCTCCCATTGCCATACACATTGCAAATAGCACTCGCGTCTGTTCCCAGCAAGTACAGTGTATTGGACTGGAGAGGCTACTGTTCTTGTCAGTTTCCTAAGCAGAATTGAACTAGATATGGCCCGTGTGTATAAGAAGCACAGTTCTTTTGTTCTGAGCAAGCTCACTGTTCTGGCCGGATAGAAAACACAGTAGAGTAGAAGAATGCTCTTTTCTGAAAAGCAGAGTGTGTTTCTTGTAAGGCAAGCTAGCGTTTCTTTCCCAGTCCTAAATGGAGTTGAATCACATGCAGTTTCTGGTCCTACGAGCAAGAGTTGTTTTCTGGTAAGAAGAGTCACTTTTTCGCTCCCATTGTCATAAACAGGGCAAAAAGCACTGGCGTCTGTTCCCAGCATGTACAGTCTATTGGAATGAAGAGGATCTACTTTTCTTGTCAGGTTTCTAAGCAGAGATGAACTAGATATGGACCGTGTGTGTAGGAAGCACATTTTTTTTGTTCTTAGCAAGCTCACTGTTCTGGCCCTATAGGAAACAAAACAGAGTAGAAGAGTGCTCTTTTCTCAAAAGCAGAGTGTGTTTCTTGTAAGGTGAGCTAGCATTTGTTTCCCAGTCCTAAATGAAGTTGAATCACATGCAGTTTCTGGTCCTATGAGCAAGAGTTTTTTCTGGTAAGGAAAGTCACTATTGTGCTCCCATTGCCATACACAGTGCAAATAGCACTCGCGTCTGTTCCCAACAATTACAGTGTATTGGACTGAAGAGGAGCTACTGTTCTTGTCAGTTTCCTAAGCAGAGTTGAACTAGATATGACCCGTGTGTGTAGGAAACACAGTTCTTTTGTTCTGAGCAAGCTCACTGTTTGGGCCCCATAGGAAACACAGTAGAGTAGATGTGTGCCCTATTCTCAAAAGCAGAGCGTGTTTCTTGTAAGGCGAGCTAGCGTTTGTTTCCCAGTCCTAAATGGTGTTGAATCAAATGCAGTTTCTGGTCCTAAGAGCAAGATTTTTTTCTGGTAAGAAGAGGCACTATTGCGCTCCCATTGCCATACACAGGGCAAATAGCAGTGGCGTCTGTTCCCAGCATGTACAGTGTATTGGACTGAAGAGGATCTACTGTTCTTGTCAGGTTCCTAAGCAGAGTTGAACTAGATATGGCCCGTGTGGGTAGGAAGCACAGTTATTTTTGACTGAGCAAGCTCACTGTTCTGGCCACATAGGAAACACAGTAGAGTAGTACAGTGCTCTTTCCTCAAAAAGAGAGTGTGTTTCTTCTAAGGCGAGCTAGCATTTGTTTCCCAGTCCTAAATGGACTTGAATCTCATGCAGTTTCTGGTCCTATGAGCAAGAGTTTTTTCTGGTAAGGAAAGTCTCTATTGTGCTCCCATTGCCATACACAGTGCAAATAGCACTCGCGTCTGTTCCCAGCAATTACAGTGTATTGGACTGAAGAGGAGCTACTGTTCTTGTCAGTTTCCTAAGCAGAGTTGAACTAGATATGACCCGTGTGTGTAGGAAGCACAGTTCTTTTGTTCTGAGCAAGCTCACTGTTTGGACCCCATAGGAAACACAGTAGGGTAGTTGTGTGCCCTATTCTCAAAAGCAGTGCGTGTTTCTTGTAAGGCGAGCCTGCGTTTGTTTCCCAGTCCTAAGTGGATTGAATCAAATGCAGTTTCAGGTCCTAAGAGCAAGAGTTGTTTTCTGGTAAGAAGAGTCACTATTGTGCATCCATTGCCATACACATTGCAAATAGCACTCGTGTCTGTTCGCAGCAAGTACAGTGTATTGGACTGAAAAGGAGCTACTGTTCTCATCAGTTTCCTAAGCAGAGTTGAAATAGATATGGCCCGTGTGTGTAGGAAGCACAGTTCTTTTGTTCTGAGCAAGCTCACTGTTCTGGCCCTATAGGAAACACAGTAGAGTAGAAGAGTGCTCTTTTCTCACAAGCAGAGTGTGTTTCTTGTAAGGCGAGCTAGCGTTTGTTTCCCAATCCTAAATGGAGTTGAATCACATGCAGTTTCTGGTCCTATGAACAAGAGTTGTTTTGTGGTATGAAGAGTCACAATTGCGCTCCCATTGTCATACACAGTGCAAATAGCACACGCGTCTGTTCCCAGCAAGTACAGTGTATTGGACTGAAAAGGATCTACTGTTCTTGTCAGTTTCCTAAGCAGAATTGAACTAGATATGGCTGTGTGTGTAGGAAGCACAGTTCTTTTGTTCTGAGCAAGCTCACTGTTCTGGCGCTAAAGGAAACACCGTAGGGTAGAAGAGTGCTCCTTCCTCAAAAGCAGAGTGTGTTACTTGTAAGGCGAGGTAGCGTTTGTTTCCCAGTCCTAAATGGAGTTGAATCACATGCTGTTTTTGGTCCTACGAGCAAGAGTTGCTTTCTGGTAAGGAAAGTCACTATTGCGCTCCCATTGACATACACAGTACAAATAGCACTCGCATCTGTTGCCAGCAGGTACAGTGTATTGGACTGAAGAGGAGCTACTTCTCTTGACAGTTTCCTAAGCAGAGTTGAACTAGATATGGCCCGGGTGTAGGAAGCACAGTACTTTTGTTCTGAGCAAGTTCTGTGTTTGGACCCCATAGGAAACACAGTAGAGTAGAAGAGTGCTCTTTTCTCAAAAGCAGAGTGTGTTTCTTGTAAGGCGAGATAGCGTTTGTTTCCCAGTAAGAAATCGAGTTGAATCCCATGCAGTTTCTCGTCCTACGCGCAAGAGATGTTTTCTGGTAAGAAGAGTCACTATTGCGCTCCCATTGCCATACACATTGCAAATAGCACTCGCGTCTGTTCCCAGCAAGTACAGTGTATTGGACTGGAGAGGCTACTGTTCTTGTCAGTTTCCTAAGCAGAATTGAACTAGATATGGCCCGTGTGTGTAAGAAGCACAGTTCTTTTGTTCTGAGCAAGCTCACTGTTCTGGCCGGATAGAAAACACAGTAGAGTAGAAGAATGCTCTTTTCTGAAAAGCAGAGTGTGTTTCTTGTAAGGCGAGCTAGCGTTTCTTTCCCAGTCCTAAATGGAGTTGAATCACATGCAGTTTCTGGTCCTACGAGCAAGAGTTGTTTTCTGGTAAGAAGAGTCACTTTTTCGCTCCCATTGTCATAAACAGGGCAAAAAGCACTGGCGTCTGTTCCCAGCATGTACAGTCTATTGGAATGAAGAGGATCTACTTTTCTTGTCAGGTTTCTAAGCAGAGATGAACTAGATATGGACCGTGTGTGTAGGAAGCACATTTTTTTTGTTCTTAGCAAGCTCACTGTTCTGGCCCTATAGGAAACAAAACAGAGTAGAAGAGTGCTCTTTTCTCAAAAGCAGAGTGTGTTTCTTGTAAGGCGAGCTAGCATTTGTTTCCCAGTCCTAAATGGAGTTGAATCACATGCAGTTTCTGGTCCTATGAGCAAGAGTTTTTTCTGGTAAGGAAAGTCACTATTGTGCTCCCATTGCCATACACAGTGCAAATAGCACTCGCGTCTGTTCCCAACAATTACAGTGTATTGGACTGAAGAGGAGCTACTGTTCTTGTCAGTTTCCTAAGCAGAGTTGAACTAGATATGACCCGTGTGTGTAGGAAACACAGTTCTTTTGTTCTGAGCAAGCTCACTGTTTGGGCCCCATAGGAAACACAGTAGAGTAGATGTGTGCCCTATTCTCAAAAGCAGAGCGTGTTTCTTGTAAGGCGAGCTAGCGTTTGTTTCCCAGTCCTAAATGGTGTTGAATCAAATGCAGTTTCTGGTCCTAAGAGCAAGATTTTTTTCTGGTAAGAAGAGGCACTATTGCGCTCCCATTGCCATACACAGGGCAAATAGCAGTGGCGTCTGTTCCCAGCATGTACAGTGTATTGGACTGAAGAGGATCTACTGTTCTTGTCAGGTTCCTAAGCAGAGTTGAACTAGATATGGCCCGTGTGGGTAGGAAGCACAGTTATTTTTGACTGAGCAAGCTCACTGTTCTGGCCACATAGGAAACACAGTAGAGTAGTACAGTGCTCTTTCCTCAAAAAGAGAGTGTGTTTCTTCTAAGGCGAGCTAGCATTTGTTTCCCAGTCCTAAATGGACTTGAATCTCATGCAGTTTCTGGTCCTATGAGCAAGAGTTTTTTCTGGTAAGGAAAGTCTCTATTGTGCTCCCATTGCCATACACAGTGCAAATAGCACTCGCGTCTGTTCCCAGCAATTACAGTGTATTGGACTGAAGAGGAGCTACTGTTCTTGTCAGTTTCCTAAGCAGAGTTGAACTAGATATGACCCGTGTGTGTAGGAAGCTCAGTTCTTTTGTTCTGAGCAAGCTCACTGTTTGGACCCCATAGGAAACACAGTAGGGTAGTTGTGTGCCCTATTCTCAAATGCAGAGCGTGTTTCTTGTAAGGCGAGCCTGCGTTTGTTTCCCAGTCCTAAGTGGATTGAATCAAATGCAGTTTCAGGTCCTAAGAGCAAGAGTTGTTTTCTGGTAAGAAGAGTCACTATTGTGCATCCATTGCCATACACAGTGCAAATAGCACTCGTGTCTGTTCGCAGCAAGTACAGTGTATTGGACTGAAAAGGAGCTACTGTTCTCATCAGTTTCCTAAGCAGAGTTGAAATAGATATGGCCCGTGTGTGTAGGAAGCACAGTTCTTTTGTTCTGAGCAAGCTCACTGTTCTGGCCCTATAGGAAACACAGTAGAGTAGAAGAGTGCTCTTTTCTCAAAAGCAGAGTGTGTTTCTTGTAAGGCGAGCTAGCGTTTGTTTCCCAATCCTAAATGGAGTTGAATCACATGCAGTTTCTGGTCCTATGAACAAGAGTTGTTTTGTGGTATGAAGAGTCACAATTGCGCTCCCATTGTCATACACAGTGCAAATAGCACACGCGTCTGTTCCCAGCAAGTACAGTGTATTGGACTGAAAAGGATCTACTGTTCTTGTCAGTTTCCTAAGCAGAATTGAACTAGATATGGCCATGTGTGTAGGAAGCACAGTTCTTTTGTTCTGAGCAAGCTCACTGTTTTGGCGCTAAAGGAAACACAGTAGAGTAGAAGAGGGCTCCTTCCTCAAAAGCAGAGTGTGTTACTTGTAAGGCGAGCAGGCGTTTGTTTCTCAGTCCTAAATAAAGTTGAATCACATGCAGTTTTTGGTCCTACGAGCAAGAGTTGCTTTCTGGTAAGGAAAGTCACTATTGTGCTCCCATTGGCATACACAGTGCAAAAAGCACTCGCATGTGTTGCCAGCAAGTACAGTGTATTGGACTGAAGAGGAGCTACTTCTCTTGTCTGTTTCCTAAGCAGAGTTGAAGTAGATATGGCCCGGGTTTAGGAAGCACAATACTTTTTTTCTGAGCAAGTTCTCTGTTTGGACCCCATAGGAAACACAGTAGAGTAGAAGAGTGCTCTTTTCTCAAAAGCAGAGTGTGTTTCTTGTAAGGCGAGCTAGCGTTTTTTTCCCAGTTTTAAATGGAGTTGAATCACATGCAATTTCTGGTCCTACAAGCAAGAGTTGTTTTCTGGTAAGAGGAGTCACTATTGCGCTCCAATTGTCATACACAGTGCAAATAGCACTGGCGTCTGTTCCCAGCAAGTACAGTGTATTGGACTGAAGAGGAGCTAATGTTCTTGTCAGGTTCCTAAGCAGAGTAGAACTAGATATAGCCCATGTGTGTAGGAAGCACAATTCTTTGTTCTGAGCAAGCTCACTGTTCAGATCCCATAGGAAACACAGTAGAGTAGAAGAGTGCTCTTTTCTCAAAAGCAGAGTGTGTTTCTTGTAAGGCGAGGTAGTGTTTGTTTCCCAGTAAGAAATCGAGTTGAATCCCATGCAGTTTCTGATCCTACACGCAAGAAATGTTTTCTGGTAAGAAGAGTCACTATTGCACTGCCATTGCCATACACAGGACAGATAGCACTGGCGTCTTTTCCCAGCAAGTACGGTGTATTGGACTGAAGAGGATGTACTGTTCTTGTCAGGTTCCTAAGCAGAATTGAACTAGATATGGCCGTGTGTGTAGGAAGCACAGTTCTTTTGTTCAGAGCAAGCTAACCGTTCGGACCCTATAGGAAACACAGTAGAGTAGAAGAGCGCTCTTTTCTCAAAAGCAGAATGTGTTTCTTGTACGGCAAGCTAGCGTTTGTTTCCCAGTCCTAAATGGAGTTGAATCACATGCAGTTTCTGGTCCTACGAGCAAGAGTTTATTTCTTGTAAGGAAAGTCACTATTGTGCTCCCATTGCCATACACAGGGCAAATAGCACTGGCGTCTGTTCCCAGCATGTACAGTGTATTGGACTGAAGAGGTTCCACTGTTCTTGTCAGTTTGCTAAGCAGAATTGAACTAGATATGGCCGTGTATGTAGGAAGCACAGTTCTTTTGTTCTGAGCAAGCTCTCTGTTCTGGCCCTACTGGAAACACAGTAGAGTAGAAGAGTGCTCTTTTCTCAAAAGCAGAGTGTGTCTCTTGAAAGGCGAGCTAGCATTTGTTTCCCAGTCCTAAATGGAGTTGAATCACATGCTGTTTTTGGTCCTACCAGCAAGAGTTGTTTTCTGGTAAGGAAAGTCACTATTGCGCTCCCTTTGCTATACACAGTGCAAATAGCACACACGTCAGTTTCCAGCAAGTACAGTGTATTAGTCTGAAGAGGAGCTATTGTTCTTGTCATTTTCCTAAGCAGAATTGAACTAGATATGGCCGTGTATGTAGGAAGCACAGTTCTTTTGTTCTGAGCAAGCTCTCTGTTCTGGCTCTATAGGAAACACAGTAGAGTAGAAGAGTTCTCTTTTCTCAAATGCAGAGTGTGTTTCTTGTCAGGCGAGCTAGCGTTTGTTTCCCAGTCCAAAATGGAGTTGAATCACATGCAGTTTTTGGTCCTACCAGCAAGAGTTGTTTTCTGGTAAGGAAAGTCACTATTGTGCTCCCTTTGCCATACACAGTGCAAATAGCACTCGTGTCTGTTTCCAGCAAGTACAGTGTATTGGACTGAAGAGGAGCTACTGTTCTTGTCAGTTTCCTAAGCAGAGTTGAACTAGATATGGCCCGTGTGTGTAGGAAGCACAGTTCTTTTGTTCTGAGCAAGCTCACTGTTCGGACCCCATAGGAAACACAGTAGAGTAGAAGAGTGCTCTTTTCACAAAAGCAGAGTGTGTTTCTTGTAAGGCGAGCTAGCGTTTGTTTCCCAGTCCTAAATGGAGTTGAATCACATGCATTTTCTGGTCCTACGAGCAAGAGTTGTTTTCTGGTAAGGAAAGTCATTATTGCACTCCCATTGCCATACATAGTGCAAATAGCACTCGCGTGTGTTCCCAGCAAGGACAGTGTATTGGACTGAAGAGGAGCTACTGTTCTTGTCAGTTTCCTAAGCAGAGTTGAACTAGATATGGCCCGTGTGTTTAGGATGCACAGTTCTTTTGTTCTGAGCAAGCTCACTGTTCGGACACCATAGGAAACACTGTAGATTAGAAGAGTGCTCTTTTCTCAAAAGCAGAGTGTGTTTCATGTAAGGCAAGCTAGCATTTGTTTCCCAGTCCTAAATGGAGTTGAATCACATGCAGTTTCTGGTCCTACGAGCAAGAGTTGTTTTCTCGTAGGAAAGTAACTATTGAGCTCCCATTGCAATACACAGTGCAAATAGCACTCGCGTCGGTTCACAGCAAGTAGAGTGTATCGGACTGAAGAGGAGCTACTGTTCTTGTCAGTTTCTTAAGCAGAGTTGAACTAGATATGGCCCGTGTGTGTAGGAAGCACAGTTCTTTTGTTCTGAGCAAGATCACTGTTCTGGCCTTATAGGAACCACAGTAGAGTAGGTGAGTGCTCTTTTCTCTAAAGCAGAATGTGTTTCTTGTAAGGCGAGCTAGCGTTTGTTTCCCAGTCCTAAATGGAGTTGAATCACATACAGTTTCTGGTCCTACGTGCAAGAGTTGTTTTATGGTAAGAAGAGTCACTATTGCGCAGCCATTGTCATACACAGGACAAATAGCCCTGGCGTCTGTTCCCAGCAAGTACAGTGTATTGGACTGAAGAGGATCTACTGTTCTTGTCAGGTTCCTAAGCAGAATTGAACTAGATATGGCCTTGTGTGCAGGAAGCACAGTTCTTTTGTTCTGAGCAAGCTCACTGTTCGGACCCCATAGGAAACACAGTAGAGTAGAAGAGTGCTCTTTTCTCTAAAGCAGAGTGTGTTTCTTGTAAGGCGAGCTCGCGTTTGTTTCCCAGTCCTAAATGGAGTTGAATCACATGCAGTTTTTGGTCCTATGAGCAAGAGTTGTTTTATGGTAAGAAGACTCACTATTGCCCTCAAATGCCATACACAGTGCAAATAGCACTCGCGTCTGTTCCCAGCAAGTACAGTGTATTGGACTGAATAGGAGCTACTGTTCTTGTCAGTTTCCTAAGCAGAGTTGAACTAGATATGGTCCATGTGTGTAGGAAGCACAGTTCTTTTGTTCTGAGCAAGCTCACTCTTTGGACCCCATAGGAAACACAGTAGAGTAAAAGAGTTCTCTTTTATCAAAAGCAGAGTGTGTTTCTGGTAAGGCGAGCTAGCGTTTGTTTCCCACACATAAATGGAGTTGAATCACATGCAGTTTCTGTTCCTATGAGCAAGAGTTGTTTTCTGGTAAGGAAAGTCTCTATTGCGCTCCCATTGCCATACACAGTGCAAATAGCACTCCTGTCTGTTCGCAGCAAGTACAGTGTATTGGATAGAAGAGGATCTACTGTTCTTGTAAGGTTCCTAAGCAGACTTGAACTAGATATGGCCCTGTGTGTAGGAAGCAAAGTTTTTTTGTTCTCAGCAAGCTCACTGTTCAGACCCCATAGGAAACACAGTAGAGTAGAAGAGTGCTCTTTTCTCAAAAGCAGAGTGTGTTTCTTGTATGGCGAGCTATCGTTTGTTTTCCAGTCCGAAATGGAGTTGAATCCAATGCAGTTTGTGGTACTACGAGCAAGAGTTGTTTTCTGGTAAGGAAAGTCACTATTGTGCTCCCATTGACATACACAGTGCAAATAGCCCTCCCGTCTGTTCCCAGTAAGTACAGTGTATTGGACTGAAAAGGAGCTACCGTTCTTCTCAGTTTCCTAAGCAGAGTTGAACTAGATATGGCCCGTGTATGTAGGAAGCACAGTTCTTTTGTTCTGAGTAAGCTCATTGTTCTGGCCCTATAGGAAACACAATTGAGTAGAAGAGTGCTCTTTTCTCAAAAGCAGAGTGTGTTTCTTGTAAGGCGAGATAGAGTTTATTTTCCAGTCCTAAATGGAGTTGAGTCACATGCAGTTTTTTGTCCTACGAGCAAGAGTTGTTTTCTGGTATGAAGAGTCACTATTGTGCTCCCATTGTCATACACAGGGCAAATAGCACTCGCGTCTGTTCCCAGCATGTACAGTGTATTGGACTGAAAAGGATCTATTGTTCTTGTCATTTTCCTAAGCAGAATTGAACTAGATATGGCCCTCTATGTAGGAAGCACAGTTCTTTTGTTCTGAGCAAGCTCACTGTTCTGGCCCTATAGGAAACACAGTAGAGTAGAAGAGTGCTCTTTTCTCAAAAGCAGAGTGTGTTTCTTGAAAGGCGAGCTAGCGTTTGTTTCCCAGTCCTAAATGGAGTTGAATCAAATGCAGTTTCTGTTCCTATGAGGAAGAGTTGTTTTTTGGTAAGAAGATTCACTATTGTGCACTTATTGCCGTACACAGTACAAATAGCATTCGCGTCTGTTCCCAGCATGTACAGTGTATTGGACTGAAGAGGATCTACTGTTCTTGTCAGTTTCCTAAGCAAAGTTGAACTTGATATGGCCCGTGTGTGTAGGAAGCACAGTTCTTTTGTTCTGAGCAAGCTCACTGTTCGAACCCCATAGGAAACACAGTAGAGTAGAAGAGTGCTCTTTTCTCAAAAGCAGAGTGTGTTTCTTGTAAGGCGAGCTAGCATTTGTTTCCCAGTCCTAAATGGAGTTGAAATACACATGCAGTTTCTGGTCCTACGAGCAAGAGCTGTTTTCTGGTTAGAAGAGTCACTATTGTGCTCCCTTTGAAATACACAGGGCAAATAGCACTGGCGTCTGTTCCCAGCATGTACAGTGTATTGGACTGAAGAGGAGCTACTGTTCTTGTCAGTTTCCTAAGCAGAGTTGAACTAGATATGTCCGTGTGTGTAGGAAGCACAGTTCTTTTGTTCTGAGCAAGCTCACTGTTCTGGCCCTATAGGAAACACAGTAGAGTAGAAGAGTGCTCTTTTCTCAAAAGCAGAGTGTGTTTCTTTTAAGGCGAGCTAGTGTTTGTTTCCCAGTCCTAAATGGAGTTGAATCACATGCAGTTTCTGGTCCTATGAGCAAGAGTTTTTTCTGGTAAGGAAAGTAACTATTGTGCTCCCATTGCCATACACAGTGCAAATAGCACTCGCGTCTTTTCCCAGCAATTACAGTGTATTGGACTGAAGAGGAGCTACTGTTCTTGTCAGTTTCCTAGGCAGAGTTGAACTAGATATGACCCGTGTGTGTAGGAAGCAGAGTTGTTTTGTTCTGAGCAAGTTCACTGTTTGGGCCCGATAGGAAAAACAGTAGAGTAGATGTGTGCCCTATTCTCAAAAGCAGAGCGTGTTTCTTGTAAGGCGAGCTAGCATTTGTTTCCCAGTCCTAAACGGAGTTGAATCACATGCAGTTTCTGGTCCTACGAGCAAGAGTTGTTTTCTGGTAAGGAAAGTCACTATTGCGCTCCCATCGCCATACACAATGCAAATAGCACTCGCGTCTGTTCCCAGCAAGTACAGTGTATCGGACTGAAGAGGAGCTACTGTTCTTGTCAGCCTCCTAAGCAGAGTTGAACTAGATATGGTCCATGTGTGTAGGAAGCACAGTTCTTTGTTCTGAGCAAGCTCACTGTTTGGACCCCATAGGAAACACAGTAGAGTAGAAGAGTGCTCTTTTCTCAAAAGCAGAGAGTGTTTCATGTAAGGCGAGCCAGCATTTGTTTCCCAGTCCTAAACGGAGTTGAATCACAAGCAGTTTCTGGTCCTACGACCAAGAGTTATTTTCTGGTAAGGAAAGTCACTATTGCGCTCCCATTCACACACACAGTGCAAATAGCACTCTAGTCTGTTCCCAACAAGTACAGTGAATCGGACTGAAGAGGAGCTACTGTTCTTGTCAGTTTCCTAAGCAGAGTTGAACTAGATATGGCCCGTGTGTAGGAAGCACAGTTCTTTTGTTCTGAGCAAGCTCACTGTTCTGGCCCTATAGGAAACACAGTAGAGTAGAAGAGTGCTCTTTTCTCTAAAGCAGATTGTGTTTCTTGTAAGGTGAGCTAGCTTTTGTTTCCCAGTCCTAAATGGAGTTGAATCACATGCAGTTTCTGATCCTACGAGCAAGAGTTGTTTAATGATAAGAATAGTCACTATTGCGCTGCCATTGCCATACACAGAACAAAGAGCACTGGCGTCTGTTCCCAGCAGTACAGTGTATTGGACTTAAGAGGAGCTTCTGTCTTGTCAGGTTCCTAAGCAGAATTGAACTAGATATGGCTGTGTGTAGGAAGCACAGTTCTTTTGTTCTGAGAAAGCTCACTGTTCGGACCCCATAGGAAACACAGTAGAGTAGAAGAGTGCTCTTTTCTCTAGGGCAGAGTGTGTTTCTTGTAAGGCGAGCTAGTGTTTGTTTCCCAGACCTAAATGGAGTTGAGTCACATGCAGTTTTTTCTCCTACGAGCAAGAGTTGATTTCTGGTAAGACGAGTCACTATTGTGCTCCAATTGCCATACACAGTGCAAATAGCACTCGCATCTCTTCCCCGCAAGTACAGTGTATTGGACTGAAGAGGAGGTACTGTTCTTGTCAGTTTCCTAAGCAGAGTTGAACTAGATATGGTCCATGGGTGTAGGAAGCACAGTTCTTCTGTTCTGAGCAAGCTCACTGTTTGGACCCCATAGGAAACACAGTAGAGTAGAAGAGTGCTCTTTTCTCAGAAGCAGAGTGTGTTTCTTGTAAGGTGAGCTAGCATTTGTTTCCCAGTCCTAAATGGCGTTGAATCACATGCAGTGTGTGGTCCTACGAGCAAGAGTTGTTTTCTGGTAAGGAAAGCAACTATTGTGCTCTCATTGCCATACACAGTGCAAATAGCTCTCGCGTCTGTTCCCAGCAAGTACAGTGTATTAAACTGAAGACGAGCTACTGTTCTTGTCAGTCTCCTAAGCAGAGTTGAACTAGATATGGCCCGTGTGTCAAGGAAGCACAGTTCATTTGTTCTGAGCAAGCTCACTGTTCTGGCTCTATAGGAAACACAGTAGAGTAGAAGAGTGCTCTTTTCTCAAAAGCAGAGTGTGTTTCTTGTAAGGCGAGCTAGAGTTTGTTTCCGACTCCTAAATGGAGTTGAGTCACATGCAGTTTTTTGTCCTACGAGCAAGAGTTGTTTTCTGGTAAGACGAGTCACTGTTGTGCTCCAATTGCCATACACAGTGCAAATAGCACTCGCGTCTCTTCCCCGCAAGTACAGTGTATTGGACTGAAGAGGAGCTACTGTTCTTGTCAGTTTCCTAAGCAGAGTTGAACTAGATATGGCCCGTGTGTTTAGGAAGTACAGTTATTATGTTCTGAGCAAGCTCACTGTTCTGGCACTATAGGAAACACAGTAGAGTAGAAGAGTGCTCTTTTCTCTAAAGCAGAGTGTGTTTCTTGTAAGGCGAGCTAGCATTTGTTTCCCAGTCCTAAATGGCGTTGAATCACATGCAGTGTGTGGTCCTATGAGCAAGAGTTGTTTTCTGGTAAGGAAAGCCACTATTGCGCTCTCATTGCCATACACAGTGCAAATAGCACTCGCGTCTGTTCCCAGCAAGTACAGTGTATTGGACTGAAGAGGAGCTACTGTTCTTTTCAGTTTCCTAAGCAGAGTTGAACTAGATATGGCCCGTGTGTGAAGGAAGCACAGTTACTATGTTCTGAGCAAGCTCACTGTTCTGGCCCTATAAGAAACACAGTAGAGAAGAAGAGTGCTCTTTTCTCTAAAGCAGAGTGTGTTTCTTGTAAGGCGAGCTCGCGTTTGTTTTCCAGTCCTAAATGGAGTTGAGTCACAGGCAGTTTTTGGTCCCATGAGCAAGAGTTGTTTTCTGGTAAGAAGAGTCACTATTGCGCTCCAAATGCCATACACAGTGCAAATAGCACTCGCATCTGTTCCCAGCAAGCACAGTGTATTGGACTGAATAGGAGCTACTGTTCTTTTCAGTTTCCTAAGCAGAGTTGAACTAGATATGGTCCATGTGTGTAGGAAGCACAGTTCTTTTGTTCTGAGCAAGCTTACTGTTTGGACCCCATAGGAAACACAGTAGAGTAGAACAGTTCTCTTTTCTCAAAAGCAGAGTGTGTTTCTTGTAATGCGAGCTAGCGTTTGTTTCCCAGTCCTAAATGGAGTTGAATCACATGCAGTTTCTGGTCCTACGAGCAAGAGTTGTTTTCTGGTAAGGAAAGTCACTATTGCGCTCCCATTGCCATACACAGGACAAATAGCACTCGCGTCTCTTCCCAGCAAGTACAGTATATAGGACTGAAGAGGGGCTACTCTTCTTGTCAGTTTCCTAAGCAGAGTTGAACTAGACATGGCCCGTGTGTGTAGGAAGCACAGTTCGTTTGTTCTGAGCAAGCTCACTGTTCTGGCCCTATAGGAAACACAGTAGAGTAGATGAGTGCTCTTTTCTCTAAAGCAGAATGTGTTTCTTGTAAGGCGAGCTACCGTTTGTTTCCCAGTCCTAAATGGAGTTGAATCACATACAGTTTCTGGTCCTACGTGCAAGAGTTGTTTTATGGTAAGAAGAGTCACTATTGCGCAGCCATTGTCATACACAGGACAAATAGCCCTGGCGTCTGTTCCCAGCAAGTACAGTGTATTGGACTGAAGAGGATCTACTGTTCTTGTCAGGTTCCTAAGCAGATTTGAACTAGATATGGCCGTGTGTGCAGGAAGCACAGTTCTTTTGTTCTGAGCAAGCTCACTGTTCGGACCCCATAGGAAACACAGTAGAGTAGAAGAGTGCTCTTTTCTCAAAAGCAGATTGTGTTTCTTGTAAGGCGAGCTAGTGTTCGTTTCCCAGTCCTAAATGGAGTTGAGTCACATGCAGTTTTTTTTCCTATGAGCAAGAGTTGTTTTCTAGTAAGACGAGTCACTATTGTGCTCCAATTGCCATACACAGTGCAAATAGCACTCGCGTCTCTTCCCTGCAAGTACAGTGTATTGGACTGAAGAGGAGCTACTGTTCTTGTCAGTTTCCTAAGCAGAGTTGAACTAGATATGGTCCGTGTGTGTAGGAAGCACAGTTCTTTTGTTCTGAGCAAGCTCACTGTTCGGACACCATAGGAAACACAGTAGAGTAGAAGAGTGCTCTTTTCTCAAAAGCAGAGTGTGTTTCAAGTAAGGCGAGCTAGCATTTGTTTCCCAGTCCTAAATGGAGTTGAATCACACGCAGTTTCTGGTCCTACGAGCACGAGTTGTTTTCTGGCAAGTAGAGTCGCTATTGTGCAACCATAGCCATACACAGAGCAAATAGCACTCGCGTCTGTTCCCAGAAAGTAGAGAGTATTGGACTGAATAGGTGCTAATGTTCTTGTCAGTTTCCTAAGCAGAGTTGAACTAGATATGGCCCGTGTGTGTAGGAAGCACAGTTCTTTTTTTCTGAGCAAGTTCACTGTTCTGGCCCTATAGGAAACAAAGTAGAGTAGATGAGTGCTATTTTCTCAAAAGCAGCGTGTGTTTCTTGTAAAACGAGCTGGACTTTGTTTCCCAGTCCTAAATGGAGGTGAATCACATGCAGTTTCTGGTCCTATGAGCAAGTGTTGTTTTCTGGTAAGAAGAGTTACTATTGAGCTGCCATTGCCATACACAGGACAAATAGCAATGGCATCTCTTCCCAGCAAGTACAGTCTATTGGACTGAAGAGGATCTACTGTTCTTGTCAGGTTCCTAAGCAGAGTTGAACTAGATATGGCCGTGTTTGTAGGAAGCACAGTTTTTTTGTTCTGAGCAAGCTCACTGTTCCGAACACATAGGAAACACAGTAGAGTAGAAGAGTGTTCTTTTCTCAAAAGCAGAGTGTGTTTCTTGGAAAGCGAGCTAGCGTTTGTTTCCCACTCCTAAATGGAGTTGAGTCACATGCAGTTTTTTGTCCTACAAGCAAGAGTTGTTTTCTGGTAAGACGAGTCATTATTGTGCTCCAATTGCCATACCCAGTGCAAGTAGCACTCGCGTCTGTTCTCAGCAAGTACACTGTATCAGACTGAAGAGGAGCTACTGTTCTTGTCAGTTTCCTAAGCAGAGTTGAACTAGATATGGCCCTTGTGTGTAGGAAGCACAGTTATTATGTTCTGAGCAAGCTCACTGTTCTGGGCCTATAGGAAACACAGTAGAGAAGAAGAGTGCTCTTTTCTCTAAAGCAGAGTGTGTTTCTTGTAAGGCGAGCTCGCGTTTGTTTCCCAGTCCTAAATGGAGTTGAGTCACAGGCAGTTTTTGGTCCTACGAGCAAGAGTTGTTTTCTGGTAAGAAGAGTCACTATTGCACTCCAAATGCCATACACAGTGCAAATAGCACTCGCGTCTGTTCCCAGCAAGCACAGTGTATTGGACTGAATAGGAGCTACTGTTCTTGTCAGTTTACTAAGCAGAGTTGAACTACATATGGTCCATGTGTGTAGGAAGCACAGTTCTTTTGTTCTGAGCAAGCTCACTGTTTGGACCCCATAGGAAACACAGTGGAGTAGAAGAGTGCTCTTTTCTCAAAAGCAGAGTGTGTTTCTTTAAGGCGAGCTAGCGTTTGTTTCCCAGTCCAAAATGGAGTTGAATCACATGCAGTTTCTATTCCTATGAGCAAGAGTTGTTTTCTGGTAAGAAGAGTCACTATTGCGCTCCCATTGCCATACACAGGACAAATAGCACTCGCGTCTGTTCCCAGCAAGTACAGTGTATTGGACTGAATAGGAAATACTGTTCTTGTCAGTTTCCTAAGCAGAGTTGAACTACATATGGTCCGTGTGTGTAGGAAGCACAGTTCTTTTGTTCTGAGCAAGCTCACTGTTTGGACCCCATAGGAAACACAGTAGTGTACAAGAGTGCTCTTTTCTCTAAAGCAGAGTGTGTTTCTTGTAAGGCGTGCGAGCATTTGTTTCCCAGTCCTAAATGGCGTTGAATCACATGCAGTTTGTGGTCCTACGACCAAGAATTGTTTTCTGGAAGGAAAGTCACTATTGGGCTCCCATTGCCATACACAGGACAAATAGCACTCGCGTCTGTTCCCAGCAAGTACAGTGTATCGGACTGAAGAGGAGCTACTGTTCTTGTCAGTTTCCTAAGCAGAGTTGAACTAGATATGGCCCGCGTGTGTAGGAAGCACAGTTCTTTTGTTCAGAGCAAGCTCACTGTTCGGACCCCATAGGAAACACAGTAGAGTAGAAGAGTGCTCTGTTCTCAAAAGCAGAGTGTGTTTCATGTAAGGCAAGCTAGCATTTGTTTCCCAGTCCTAAATGGAGTTGAATCACATGCAGTTTCTGGTCCTACGAGCAAGAGTTGTTTTCTCGTAGGAAAGTAACTATTGAGCTCCCATTGCAATACACAGTGCAAATAGCACTCGCGTCGGTTCACACCAAGTAGAGTGTATCGGACTGAAGAGGAGCTACTGTTCTTGTCAGTTTCTTAAGCAGAGTTGAACTAGATATGGCCCGTGTGTGTAGGAAGCACAGTTCTTTTGTTCTGAGCAAGCTCACTGTTCTGGCCCTATAGGAACCACAGTAGAGTAGGTGAGTGCTCTTTTCTCTAAAGCAGAATGTGTTTCTTGTAAGGCGAGCTACCGTTTGTTTCCCAGTCCTAAATGGAGTTGAATCACATACAGTTTCTGGTCCTACGTGCAAGAGTTGTTTTATGGTAAGAAGAGTCACTATTGCGCAGCCATTGTCATACACAGGACAAATAGCCCTGGCGTCTGTTCCCAGCAAGTACAGTGTATTGGACTGAAGAGGATCTACTGTTCTTGTCAGGTTCCTAAGCAGAATTGAACTAGATATGGCCTTGTGTGCAGGAAGCACAGTTCTTTTGTTCTGAGCAAGCTCACTGTTCGGACCCCATAGGAAACACAGTAGAGTAGAAGAGTGCTCTTTTCTCTAAAGCAGAGTGTGTTTCTTGTAAGGCGAGCTCGCGTTTGTTTCCCAGTCCTAAATGGAGTTGAATCACATGCAGTTTTTGGTCCTATGAGCAAGAGTTGTTTTATGGTAAGAAGACTCACTATTGCCCTCCAAATGCCATACACAGTGCAAATAGCACTCGTGTCTGTTCCCAGCAAGTACAGTGTATTGGACTGAATAGGAGCTACTGTTCTTGTCAGTTTCCTAAGCAGAGTTGAACTAGATATGGTCCATGTGTGTAGGAAGCACAGTTCTTTTGTTCTGAGCAAGCTCACTCTTTGGACCCCATAGGAAACACAGTAGAGTAAAAGAGTTCTCTTTTATCAAAAGCAGAGTGTGTTTCTGGTAAGGCGAGCTAGCGTTTGTTTCCCACACATAAATGGAGTTGAATCACATGCAGTTTCTGTTCCTATGAGCAAGAGTTGTTTTCTGGTAAGGAAAGTCTCTATTGCGCTCCCATTGCCATACACAGTGCAAATAGCACTCCTGTCTGTTCGCAGCAAGTACAGTGTATTGGATAGAAGAGGATCTACTGTTCTTGTAAGGTTCCTAAGCAGACTTGAACTAGATATGGCCCTGTGTGTAGGAAGCAAAGTTTTTTTGTTCTCAGCAAGCTCACTGTTCAGACCCCATAGGAAACACAGTAGAGTAGAAGAGTGCTCTTTTCTCAAAAGCAGAGTGTGTTTCTTGTAAGGCGAGATAGAGTTTATTTCCCAGTCCTAAATGGAGTTGAGTCACATGCAGTTTTTTGTCCTATGAGCAAGAGTTGTTTTCTGGTATGAAGAGTCACTATTGTGCTCCCATTGTCATACACAGGGCAAATAGCACTCGCGTCTGTTCCCAGCATGTACAGTGTATTGGACTGAAAAGGATCTATTGTTCTTGTCATTTTCCTAAGCAGAATTGAACTAGATATGGCCCTCTATGTAGGAAGCACAGTTCTTTTGTTCTGAGCAAGCTCACTGTTCTGGCCCTCTAGGAAACACAGTAGAGTAGAAGAGTGCTCTTTTCTCAAAAGCAGAGTGTGTTTCTTGAAAGGCGAGCTAGCGTTTGTTTCCCAGTCCTAAATGGAGTTGAATCACATGCAGTTTCTAATCCTACAAGCAAGAGTTGTTTCATGGTAAAAATAGTCACTCTTGCACTGCCATTGCCATACACAGGACAAATAGCACTGGCGACTGTTCCCGGCAAGTACGGTGTATTGGACTAAAGAGGATCTACTGTTCTTGTCAGGTTCCTAAGCAGAATTGAACTAGATATGGCCGTGTGTGTAGGAAGCACAGTTCTTTTGTTCAGAGCAAGCTAACCGTTCGGACAGTATAGGAAACACAGTAGAGTACAAGTGTGCTCTTTTCTCAAAAGCAGAGTGTGTTTCTTGTACGGCAAGCTAGCGTTTGTTTCCCAGTCCTAAATGGAGTTGAATCACATGCAGTTTCTGGTCCTATGAGCAAGAGTTTATTTCTGGTAAGGAAAGTCACTATTGTGCTCCCATTACCATACACAGTGCAAATAGCACTGGCGTCTGTTCCCAGCGTGTACAGTGTATTGGACTGAAGCGGTTCCACTCTTCTTGTCAGTTTGCTAAGCAGAATTGAACTAGATATGGCCCGTGTGTGTAGGAAGCACAGTTCTTTTGTTCTGAGCAAGCTCACTGTTCTGGCCCTGTAGGAAACACAGTAGAGTAGAAGAGTGCTCTTTTCTCTAAAGCAGAGTGTGTTTCTTGTAAGGCGAGCTAGCGTTTCTTTCCCAGTCTGAAATGGAGTTGAATGACATGCAGTTTTTGGTCCTACGAGCAAGAGTTGTTTTCTGGTAAGGAAAGTCACTATTGTGCTCCAATTGCCATACACAGTGCAAATACCACTCGCGTCTGTTCCCAGCAAGTACAGTGTATTGGACTGAAGAGGATCTACTGTTCTTGTCAGTTTCCTAAGCAGTGTTGAACTAGATATGGCCGTTTGTGTAGGAATCACAGTTCTTTTGTTCTGAGCAAGCTCACTGTTCGGTCCCCATAGGAAACACAGTAGAACAGAAGAGTTCTCTTTTCTCAAAAGCAGGGTGTTTTTCATGTGATGCGAGCTAGCATTTGTTGCCCAGTCCTAAATGGAGTTGCATCACATGCAGTTTCTAATCCTACAAGCAAGAGTTGTTTCATGGTAAAAATAGTCACTATTGCGCTGCCATTGCCATACACAGGACAGATAGCACTGGCGTCTGTTCCCAGCAAGTACAGTGTATTGGACTGAAGAGGAGCTACTGTTCTTGTCAGGTTCCTAAGCAGAATTGAACTACATATGGCCCTGTGTGTAGGAAGCACAGTTCTTTTGACAGAGCAAGCTCACCGTTCGGACCCTATAGGAAACACAGTAGAGTAGAAGAGCGCTCTTTTCTCAAAAGCAGAATGTGTTTCTTGTACGGCAAGCTAGCGTTTGTTTCCCAGTCCTAAATGGAGTTGAATCACATGCAGTTTCTGGTCCTACGAGCAAGAGTTTATTTCTTGTAAGGAAAGTCACTATTGTGCTCCCTTTGCCATACACAGTGCTAATAGCACTTGTGTTTTTCCAGCAAGTACAGTGTATTGGACTGAAGAGGAGCTACTGTTCTTGTCAGTTTCCTAAACAGAGTTGAACCAGATACGGCCCGTGTGTGTAGGAAGCACAGGTCTTTTGTTCTGAGCAAGCTCACTGTTCTGGCCCTATAGGAAACACAGTAGAGTAGAAGAGTGCTCTTTTCTCAAGAGCAGAGTGTGTTTCTTGTAAGGCTACCTAACGTTTTTTTCCCAGTCCTAAATGGAGTTGAGTCACATGCAGTTTTTGGTCCTATGAGTAAGATTAGTTTTCTGGTAAGAAGAGTCACTATTGGGCTCCCATTGCCATACACAGTACAAATAGCACTCGTGTCTGTTTCCAGCAAGTACAGTGTATTGGACTGAAGAGGAGCTACTGTTCTTGTCAGTTTCCTAAGCACAGTTGAACTAGATATGGCCTGTGTGTGTAGGAAGCCCAGTTCTTTTGTTCTGAGCAAGGTCACTGTTCGGACACCATAGGAAACACTGTAGATTAGAAGAGTGCTCTTTTCTCAAAAGCAGAGTGTGTTTCTTGAAAGGCAAGCTAGTGTTTGTTTCCCAGTCAGAAAAGGAATTGAATCCCGTGCAGTTTCTGGTCCTACGAGCAAGAGTTTTTTTCTGGTAATAAGAGTCACTATTGCGCTCCCACTGCCATACACAGTGCATATAGCTCTGGCGTCTGTCCCAGCATGTACAGAGTATTGGACTGAAGAGGATCTACTGTTCTTGTCAGTTTCCTAAGCAGTGTTGAACTAGATATGGCCACGTGTGTAGGAAGCACAGTTCTTTTGTTCTGAGCAAGGTCACTGTTCGGTCCCCATAGGAAACTCAGTAGAGTAGAAGAGTGCTCTTTTCTCAAAAGCAGAGTGTGTTTCTTGTAAGGCCAGCTAGTGTTCTTTTCCCAGTCCTATATGGAGATGAATCACATGCAGTTTCTGGTCCTACGAGCAAGAGTTGTTTTCTGGTAAGAAGTGTCACTATTGCGCTCCCATTGTAATACACAGGGCAAAGAGCACTCGCTTCTGTTCCCAGCATTTACAGTGTATTGGACTGAAAAGGATCTATTTTCTTGTCAGTTTCCAAAGCAGAATTGAACTAGATATGGCCCTGTATGTAGGAAGCACAGTTCTTTTGTTCTGAGCAATCTCTCATTTGGCCCTCTAGGAAACACAATAGAGTAGAAGAGTGCTCTTTTCTCAAAAGCAGAGTGTGTTTCTTGAAACTCGAGCTAGCGTTTGTTTCCCAGTCCTAAATGGAGTGTAATCACATGCAGTTTCTAATCCTACGAGCAAGAATTGTTTTATGGTAAGAATAGTCACTATTGCGCTGCCATTGCCATACACAGGACAAATAGCACTGGCGTCTGTTCCCAGCAAGTACGGTGTATTGGCCTGAAGAGGATCTGCTGTTCTTGTCAGGTTCCTAAGCAGAATTGAACAAGATATGGCCGTGTGTGTAGGAAGCACAGTTCTTTTGTTCAGAGCAAGCTCACTGTTCGGACCGTATAGGAAACACAGTAGAGTAGAAGAGTGCTCTGTTCTCAAAATCAGAGTGTGTTTCTTGTACGGCAAGCTAGCATTTGTTTCCCAGTCCTAAATGGAGTTGAATCACATGCAGTTTCGGGTCCTACGAGCAAGAGTTTATTTCTGGTAACGAAAGTCACTATTGTGCTCCCATTGCCATCCACAGTGCAAATAGCACTGGCGTCTGTTCCCAGCATGTACAGTGTATTGGACTGAAGAGTTTCCACTGTTCTTGTCAGTTTGCTAAGCAGAATTGAACTAGATATGGCCCTGTATGTAGGAAGCACAGTTCTTTTGTTCTGAGCAATCTCTCTGTTCTGGCCCTATAGGAAACACAGTAGAGTAGAAGAGTGCTCTTTTCTCAAAAGCAGAGTGTGTTTCTTGAAAGGCGAGCTAGCGTTTGTTTCCCAGTCCTAAATGGAGTGGAATCACTTGCAGTTTCTAATCCTACGAGCAAGAGTTGTTTTATGGTAAGAATAGTCACTATTGCGCTCCCATTGCCATACATAGTGCAAATAGCACTCGCGTCTGTTCCCAGCATGTACAGTGTATTGGACTGAAAAGGATCTATTGTGCTTGTCAGTTTCCTAAGCCGAATTGAACTAGATATGGCCATGTATGTAGGAAGCAGAGTTCTTTTGTTCTGAGCAAGCTCTCTGTTCTGGCCCTATAGAAAACACAGTAGAGTAGAAGAGTGCTCTTTTCTCAAAAGCAGAGTGTATTTCTTGTAAGGCGAGCTAGCGTTTGTTTCCCAGTCCTAAATGGAGTTGAATCACATGCAGTTTTTGGTCCTACCAGCAAGAGTTGTTTTCTGGTAAAAAAAAAAAGTCACTATTGCGCTCCCTTTGCCATACACTGTGCAAATAGCACTCACGTCTGTTCCCAGAAAGTACAGTGTATTGGACTGAAGAGGAGCTACTGTTCTTGTCAGTTTCCTAAGCAGAGTTGAACTAGATATGGCCCATGTGTGTAGGAAGCACAGTTATTTTGTTCTGAGCAAGCTCACTGTTCGGTCCCCATAGTAAATACAGAAGAGTAGAAGAGTGCTCTTTTCTCAAAAGCAGAGTGTGTTTCTTGTATGGCTTGCTAGCGTTTGTTTCCCAGTAAGAAATGGAATTGAATCCCGTGCAGTTTCTGGTCCTACGAGGAAGAGTTTTTTTCTGGTAATAAGTGTCACTATTGCGCTCCCATTGCCATTCACAGTGCATATAGCACTGGCGTCTGTTCCCTGCATGTACAGAGTATTGGACTGAAGAGGAGCTACTGTTCTTGTCAGTTTCCTAAGCAGAGTTAAACTAGATATGGCCTCTGTGTGTAGGAAGCACAGTTCTTTTGTTCTGAGCAAGTTCACTGTTCTGGCCCTATAGGAAACACAGTAGAGTAGAAGAGTGCTCTTTTCTCAAAAGCAGAGTGTGTTTCTTGTAAGGCGAGCTTGCGTTTCTTTCCCAGTCCTAAATGGAGTTGAGTCACATGCACTTTCTGGTCCTACGAACAAGAGTTGTTTTCTGGTAAGAAGAGTCACTATTGCGCTCCCATTGCCATACACAGGGCAAATAGCACTGGTGTCTGTTCCCAGCATGTGCAGTGTATTTGACTGAAGAGGGTATACTGTTCTTGTCAGTTTCCTAAGCTGAATTGAACTAGATATGGCCGTGTGTGTAGGAAGCACACTTCTTTTGTTCTGTGCAAGCTTACTGTTCTGGCCCTATAGGAAACACAGTAGAGTAGAAGAGTGCTCTTTTCTCAAAAGCAGAGTGTTTTTCTTGTAAGGCGAGCTAGCATTTATTTCCCAGTTCTAAATGGAGTTGAATCACATGCAGTTTTTGGTCCTATGAGCAAGAGTTGTTTTCTGGTAAGGAATGTCACTATTGCGCTCCCATTGCCATACACAGGGCAAATAGCACTCGCGTCTGTTCCCAGCATGTACAGTGTATTGGACTGAAAAGGATCGATTGTTCTTGTCAGTTTCCTAAGCAGAATTGAACTAGATATGTTCCTGTAGGTAGGAAGCACAGTTCTTTTGTTCTGAGCAAGCTCTCTGTTCTGGCCCTATAAGAAACACAGTAGAGTAGAAGAGTGCTCTTTTCTCAAAAGCAGAGTGTGTTTCTTGTAAGGCCAGCTAGGGTTTTTTCCCAGTCCTATATGGAGTTGAATCACATGCAGTTTCTGGTCCTACGAGCAAGAGTTGTTTTCTGGTAAGAAGAGTCACTATTGCGCTCCCATTGTAATACACAGGGCAAATAGCACTCGCGTCTGTTCCCAGCATTTACAGTGTATTGGACTGAAAAGGATCTATTGTGCTTGTCAGTTTCCTAAGCAGAATTGAACTATATATGGCCCTGTATGTAGGAAGCAGAGTTCTTTTGTTCTGAGCAAGCTCTCTGTTCTGGCCCTATAGGAAACACAGTAGAGTAGAAGAGTGCTCTTTTCTCAAAATCAGAGTGTATTTCTTATAAGGCAAGCTAGCGTTTGTTTCCCAGTCCTAAATGGAGTTGAATCACATGCAGTTTTTGGTCCTACCAGCAAGAGTTGTTTTCTAGTAAGGAAAGTTACTATTGTGCTCCCTTTGCCATACACAGTGCAAATAGCACTGGCGTCTGTTTCCAGCAAGTACAGTGTATTGGACTGAAGAGGAGCTACTGTTCTTGTCAGTTTCCTAAGCAGAGTTAAACTAGATATGGCCTCTGTGTGTAGGAAGCACAGTTCTTTTGTTCTGAGCAAGTTCACTGTTCTGGCCCTATAGGAAACACAGTAGAGTAGAAGAGTGCTCTTTTCTCAAAAGCAGAGTGTGTTTCTTGTAAGGCGAGCTTGCGTTTCTTTCCCAGTCCTAAATGGAGTTGAGTCACATGCACTTTCTGGTCCTACGAACAAGAGTTGTTTTCTGGTAAGAAGAGTCACTATTGCGCTCCCATTGCCATACACAGGGCAAATAGCACTGGTGTCTGTTCCCAGCATGTGCAGTGTATTTGACTGAAGAGGGTATACTGTTCTTGTCAGTTTCCTAAGCTGAATTGAACTAGATATGGCCGTGTGTGTAGGAAGCACACTTCTTTTGTTCTGTGCAAGCTTACTGTTCTGGCCCTATAGGAAACACAGTAGAGTAGAAGAGTGCTCTTTTCTCAAAAGCAGAGTGTTTTTCTTGTAAGGCGAGCTAGCATTTATTTCCCAGTTCTAAATGGAGTTGAATCACATGCAGTTTTTGGTCCTATGAGCAAGAGTTGTTTTCTGGTAAGGAATGTCACTATTGCGCTCCCATTGCCATACACAGGGCAAATAGCACTCGCGTCTGTTCCCAGCATGTACAGTGTATTGGACTGAAAAGGATCGATTGTTCTTGTCAGTTTCCTAAGCAGAATTGAACTAGATATGTTCCTGTAGGTAGGAAGCACAGTTCTTTTGTTCTGAGCAAGCTCTCTGTTCTGGCCCTATAAGAAACACAGTAGAGTAGAAGAGTGCTCTTTTCTCAAAAGCAGAGTGTGTTTCTTGTAAGGCCAGCTAGGGTTTTTTCCCAGTCCTATATGGAGTTGAATCACATGCAGTTTCTGGTCCTACGAGCAAGAGTTGTTTTCTGGTAAGAAGAGTCACTATTGCGCTCCCATTGTAATACACAGGGCAAATAGCACTCGCGTCTGTTCCCAGCATTTACAGTGTATTGGACTGAAAAGGATCTATTGTGCTTGTCAGTTTCCTAAGCAGAATTGAACTATATATGGCCCTGTATGTAGGAAGCAGAGTTCTTTTGTTCTGAGCAAGCTCTCTGTTCTGGCCCTATAGGAAACACAGTAGAGTAGAAGAGTGCTCTTTTCTCAAAATCAGAGTGTATTTCTTATAAGGCAAGCTAGCGTTTGTTTCCCAGTCCTAAATGGAGTTGAATCACATGCAGTTTTTGGTCCTACCAGCAAGAGTTGTTTTCTAGTAAGGAAAGTTACTATTGTGCTCCCTTTGCCATACACAGTGCAAATAGCACTGGCGTCTGTTTCCAGCAAGTACAGTGTATTGGACTGAAGAGGAGCTACTGTTCTTGTCAGTTTCCTAAGCAGAGTTGAACTAGATATGGCACGTGTGTGTAGGAAGCATAGTTCTTTTTTTCTGAGCAAGCTCACTTTTCGGACCCCATAGGAAACACAGTAGAGTAGAAGAGTGCTCTTTTCTCAAAAGCAGAGTGTGTTTCTTGTAAGGCGAGCTAGCGTTTGTTTCCCAGTCCTAAATGGAGTTGAATCACATGCAGTTTATGGTCCTACGAGCAAGATTTGTTTTCTGGTAAGAAGAGTCACTATTGCGCTCCCATTGTCATACACAGGGCAAATAGCACTGGCATTGGTTCCCAGCAAGTACAGTGTATTGGACTGAAGAGGATCTACTGTTCTTGTCAGGTTCCTAAGCAGAATTGAACTACATATGGCCATGGGTGTAGAAAGCACAGTTCTTTTGTTCTGAGCAAGCTCACTGTTTGGAACCCATAGGAAACACAGCAGAGTAGAAGAGTGCTCTTTACTCAAAAGCAGAGTGTGTTTATGGAAAGGCGAGCTAGTGTTTGTTTCCCAGTCAGAAATGGAATTGAATCCCGTGCAGTTTCTGGTCCTACGAGCAAGAGCAAGAGTTTTTTTTCTTGTAAAAAGTGTCACTATTGTGCTCTCATTGCCAAACTCAGTGCAAATAGCACTCGCGTCTGTTCCCTGCATGTACAGAGTATTGGACTTAAGAGGAGCTATTGTTCTTGTCAGTTTCCTAAGCAGAGTTGAACTAGATATGGCCCCTGTGTGTAGGAAGCACAGTTCTTTTGTTATGAGCAAGTTCACTGTTCTGGCCCCATAGGAAACACAGTAGAGTAGATGTGTGCCCTATTCTCAAAAGCAGAGCGTGTTTCTTTTAAGGCGAGCTAGCGTTTGTTTCCCAGTCTTAAGTGGATTGAATCAAATACAGTTTCAGGTCCTAAGAGCAAGAGTTGTTTTCTGGTAACAAGAGTCACTATTGTGCATCCATTGCAGTACACAGTGCAAATAGCACTCGCGTCTGTTCCCAGCAAGCACAGTGTATTGGACTGAAGAGAGGCTACTGTTCTTCTCAGTTTCCTAAGCAGAATTGAACTAGATAGGGCCCGTGTGTATAGGAAGCACAGTTCTTTTTTTCTGAGCAAGCTCACTGTTCTGGCCCTATAGGAAGCACAGTAGAGTAGAAGAATGCTCTTTTCTCAAAAGCAGAGTGTGTTTCTTGTAAGGCGAGCTAGCATTTGTTTCCCAGTCCTAAATGGAGTTGAATCACATGCAGTTTCTGGTCCTACGAGCAAGAGTTTTTTTCTGGTAAGAAGAGTCACTTTTGCGCTCCCATTGTCATACACAGGGCAAATAGCACTGGCGTCTGTTCCCAGCATGTACGTTGTATTGGACTGAAGAGGAGCTACTGTTCTTGTCAGTTTCCTAAGCAGAGTTGAACTAGATATGGCCCCTGTGTGTAGGAAGCACAGTTTTTTTGTTCTCAGCAAGCTCACTGTTCTGGCCTTATAGGAAACAAAATAGAGTAGAAGAGAGCTCTTTCCTCAAAAGAAGAGTGTGTTTCTTGTAAGGCGAGCTAGTGTTTGTTGCCTAGTCCTAAATGAGTTGAATCACATGCAGTTTCTGGTCCTATGAGCAAGAGTTTTTTCTGCTAAGGAAAGTCACTCTTGTGCTCCCATTGCCATACACAGTGCAAATAGCACTCGCGTCTGTTCCCAGCAATTACAGTGTATTGGACTGAAGAGGAGCTACTGTTCTTGTCAGTTTCCTAAGCAGAGTTGAACTAGATATGACCCGTGTGTGTAGGAAGCAGAGATCTTTTGTTCTGAGCAAGCTCACTGTTTGTGCCCGATAGGAAACACAGTAGAGTAGATGTGTGCCCTATTCTCAAAAGCAGAGCGTGTTTCTTGTAAGACGAGCTAGCGTTTGTTTCCCAGTCCTAAATGGAGTTGAATCAAATGCAGTTTCTGTTCCTATGAGGAAGAGTTGTTTTTTGGTAAGAAGATTCACTATTGTGCACTTATTGCCGTACACAGTACAAATAGCATTCGCGTCTTTTCCCAGCATGTACAGTGTATTGGACTGAAGAGGATCTACTGTTCTTGTCAGTTTCCTAAGCAAAGTTGAACTTGATATGGCCCCTGTGTGTAGGAAGCACAGTTCTTTTGTTCTGAGCAAGCTCACTGTTCGAACACCATAGGAAACACAGTAGAGTAGAAGAGTGCTCTTTTCTCAAAAGCAGAGTGTGTTTCTTGTAAGGCGAGCTAGCATTTGTTTCCCAGTCCTAAATGGAGTTGAAATACACATGCAGTTTCTGGTCCTACGAGCAAGAGCTGTTTTCTGGTTAGAAGAGTCACTATTGTGCTGCCTTTGAAATACACAGGGCAAATAGCACTGGCGTCTGTTCCCAGCATGTACAGTGTATTGGACTGAAGAGGAGCTACTGTTCTTGTCAGTTTCCTAAGCAGAGTTGAACTAGATATGTCCGTGTGTGTATGAAGCACAGTTCTTTTGTTCTGAGCAAGCTCACTGTTCTGGCCCTATAGGAAACACAGTAGAGTAGAAGAGTGCTCTTTTCTCAAAAGCAGAGTGTGTTTCTTTTAAGGCGAGCTAGTGTTTGTTTCCCAGTCCTAAATGGAGTTGAATCACATGCAGTTTCTGGTCCTATGAGCAAGAGTTTTTTCTGGTAAGGAAAGTAACTATTGTGCTCCCATTGCCATACACAGTGCAAATAGCACTCGCGTCTTTTCCCAGCAATTACAGTGTATTGGACTGAAGAGGAGCTACTGTTCTTGTCAGTTTCCTAAGCAGAGTTGAACTAGATATGACCCGTGTGTGTAGGAAGCAGAGTTGTTTTGTTCTGAGCAAGTTCACTGTTTGGGCCCGATAGGAAAAACAGTAGAGTAGATGTGTGCCCTATTCTCAAAAGCAGAGCGTGTTTCTTGTAAGGCGAGCTAGCGTTTCTTTCCCAGTCCTAAATGGAGTTGAATCAAATGCAGTTTCTGTTCCTACGAGGAAGAGTTGTTTTCTGGTAAGAAGATTCACTATTGTGCACTTATTGCCGTACACAGTACAAATAGCATTCGGGTCTGTTCCCAGCACGTACAGTGTATCGGACTGAAGAGGAGCTACTGTTCTTGTCAGTTTCCTAAGCAGAGTTGAACTAGATAAGGACCGTGTGTGTAGAAAGCACAGTTCTTTTGTTCTGAGCAAGCTCACTGTTCTGGCCCTATAGGAAACACAGTAGAGTAGAAGAGTGCTCTTTTCTCAAAAGCAGAGTGTGTTTCTTGTAAGGCGAGTTAGCGTTTGTTTCCTAGACCTAAATGGAGTTGAGTCACATGCAGTTTGTGGTCCTACGAACAAGATTTGTTTTCTGGTAAGGAAAGTCACTATTGCGCTCCCATTGCCATACACAGGGCAAATAGCACTCGCGTCTTTTCCCAGCAAGCACAGTGTATTGAACTGAATAGGAGCTACTGTTCTTGTCAGTTTCCTAAGCAGAGTTGAACTACATATAGTCCTTGTGTGTAGGAAGCACAGTACTTATATTTTGAGCAAGCTCACTGTTTGAACCTCATAGGAAACACAGTAGAGTAGAAAAGTGCTCTTTTCTCTAAAGCAGAGTGTGTTTCTTGTAAGGCGAGCTAGCGTTTGTTTCCCAGTCCTAAATAGAGTGGAATCACATGGAGTTTCTGTCCTACGAGCAAGAGTTGTTTTATGGGAAGAATAGTCACTATTTTGCTGCCATTGCCATACACAGGACAAATAGCACTGGCGTCTGTTCACAGCAAGTACAGTGTATTGGACTGAAGAGGATCTACTGTTCTTGTCAGGTTCCTAAGCAGAATTGAACTAGATATGGCCGTGTGTGCAGGAAGCACAGTTCTTTTGTTCTGAGCAAGCTCACTGTTCGGACCCCATAGGAAACACAGTAGAGTAGAAGAGTGCTCTTTTGTCAAAAGCAGAGTGTGTTTTTTGTAAGGCAAGCTATCATTTGTTTCCCAGTCCTAAATGGAGTTGAATCACATGCAGTTTCTGGTCCTACGAGCAAGAGTTGTTTTCTGGTAAGGAAAGTCACTATTGTGCTCCCTTTGCCATACACAGTGCAAATAGCACTCGCGTCTGTTCCCAGCAAGTACAGTGTATCGGACTGAAGAGGAGCTACTGTTATTGTCAGTTTCCTAAGAAGAGTTGAACTAGATATGGTCCATGTGTGTAGGAAGCACAGTTCTTTGTTCTGAGCAAGCTCACTGTTTGGACCCCATAGGAAACACAGTAGAGTAGAAGAGTGCTCTTTTCTCAAAAGCAGAGAGTGTTTCATGTAAGCGAGCTAGCATTTGTTTCCCAGTCGTAAACGGAGTTGTATCACATGCAGTTTCTGGTCCTAGGAGCAAGAGTTGTTTTCTGGTAAGGAAAGTCACTATTGCGCTCCCATTGCCATACGCAATGCAAATAGCACTCGCGTCTGTTCCCAGCAAGTACAGTGTATCGGACTGAAGAGGAGCTACTGTTCTTGTCAGTCTCCTAAGCAGAGTTGAACTAGATATGGTCCATGTGTGTAGGAAGCACAGTTCTTTGTTCTGAGCAAGCTCACTGTTTGGACCCCATAGGAAACTCAGTAGAGTAGAAGAGTGCTCTTTTCTCAAAAGCAGAGAGTGTTTCATGTAAGGCGAGCCAGCATTTGTTTCCCAGTCCTAAACGGAGTTGAATCACAAGCAGTTTCTGGTCCTACGAGCAAGAGTTGTTTTCTGGTAAGGAAAGTCACTATTGCGCTCCCATTCACACACACAGTGCAAATAGCACTCGAGTCTGTTCCCAACAAGTACAGTGAATCGGACTGAAGAGGAGCTACTGTTCTTATCAGTTTCCTAAGCAGAGTTGAACTAGATATGGCCCGTGTGTAGGAAGCACAGTTCTTTTGTTCTGAGCAAGCTCACTGTTCTGACCCTATAGGAAACACAGTAGAGTAGAAGAGTGCTCTTTTCTCTAAAGCAGATTGTGTTTCTTGTAAGGTGAGCTAGCTTTTGTTTCCCAGTCCTAAATGGAGTTGAATCACATGCAGTTTCTGATCCTACGAGCAAGAGTTGTTTAATGATAAGAATAGTCACTATTGCGCTGCCATTGCCATACACAGAACAAAGAGCACTGGCGTCTGTTCCCAGCAGTACAGTGTATTGGATTAAGAGGAGCTTCTGTTCTTGTCAGGTTCCTAAGCAGAATTGAACTAGATATGGCTGTGTGTAGGAAGCACAGTTCTTTTGTTGTGAGAAAGCTCACTGTTCGGACCCCATAGGAAACACAGTAGAGTAGAAGAGTGCTCTTTTCTCTAGGGCAGAGTGTGTTTCTTGTAAGGCGAGCTAGTGTTTGTTTCCCAGACCTAAATGGAGTTGAGTCACATGCAGTTTTTTCTCCTACGAGCAAGAGTTGTTTTCTGGTAAGACGAGTCACTATTGTGCTCCAATTGCCATACACAGTGCAAATAGCACTCGCATCTCTTCCCCGCAAGTACAGTGTATTGGACTGAAGAGGAGGTACTGTTCTTGTCAGTTTCCTAAGCAGAGTTGAACTAGATATGGATATGGTCCATGTGTGTAGGAAGCACAGTTCTTCTGTTCTGAGCAAGCTCACTGTTTGGACCCCATAGGAAACACAGTAGAGTAGAAGAGTGCTCTTTTCTCAGAAGCAGAGTGTGTTTCTTGTAAGGTGAGCTAGCATTTGTTTCCCAGTCCTAAATGGCGTTGAATCACATGCAGTGTGTGGTCCTACGAGCAAGAGTTGTTTTCTGGTAAGGAAAGCCACTATTGTGCTCTCATTGCCATACACAGTGCAAATAGCTCTCGCGTCTGTTCCCAGCAAGTACAGTGTATTAAACTGAAGACGAGCTACTGTTCTTGTCAGTCTCCTAAGCAGAGTTGAACTAGATATGGCCCGTGTGTCAAGGAAGCACAGTTCATTTGTTCTGAGCAAGCTCACTGTTCTGGCTCTATAGGAAACACAGTAGAGTAGAAGAGTGCTCTTTTCTCAAAAGCAGAGTGTGTTTCTTGTAAGGCGAGCTAGAGTTTGTTTCCGACTCCTAAATGGAGTTGAGTCACATGCAGTTTTTTGTCCTACGAGCAAGAGTTGTTTTCTGGTAAGACGAGTCACTGTTGTGCTCCAATTGCCATACACAGTGCAAATAGCACTCGCGTCTCTTCCCCGCAAGTACAGTGTATTGGACTGAAGAGGAGCTACTGTTCTTGTCAGTTTCCTAAGCAGAGTTGAACTAGATATGGCCCGTGTGTTTAGGAAGTACAGTTATTATGTTCTGAGCAAGCTCACTGTTCTGGCACTATAGGAAACACAGTAGAGTAGAAGAGTGCTCTTTTCTCTAAAGCAGAGTGTGTTTCTTGTAAGGCGAGCTAGCATTTGTTTCCCAGTCCTAAATGGCGTTGAATCACATGCAGTGTGTGGTCCTATGAGCAAGAGTTGTTTTCTGGTAAGGAAAGCCACTATTGCGCTCTCATTGCCATACACAGTGCAAATAGCACTCGCGTCTGTTCCCAGCAAGTACAGTGTATTGGACTGAAGAGGAGCTACTGTTCTTGTCAGTTTCCTAAGCAGAGTTGAACTAGATATGGCCCGTGTGTGAAGGAAGCACAGTTACTATGTTCTCAGCAAGCTCACTGTTCTGGCCCTATAAGAAACACAGTAGAGAAGAAGAGTGCTCTTTTCTCTAAAGCAGAGTGTGTTTCTTGTAAGGCGAGCTCGCGTTTGTTTTGCAGTCCTAAATGGAGTTGAGTCACAGGCAGTTTTTGGTCCTACGAGCAAGAGTTGTTTTCTGGTAAGAAGAGTCACTATTGCGCTCCAAATGCCATACACAGTGCAAATAGCACTCGCATCTGTTCCCAGCAAGCACAGTGTATTGGACTGAATAGGAGCTACTGTTCTTTTCAGTTTCCTAGCAGAGTTGAACTAGATATGGTCCATGTGTGTAGGAAGCACAGTTCTTTTGTTCTGAGCAAGCTTACTGTTTGGACCCCATAGGAAACACAGTAGAGTAGAACAGTTCTCTTTTCTCAAAAGCAGAGTGTGTTTCTTGTAATGCGAGCTAGCGTTTGTTTCCCAGTCCTAAATGGAGTTGAATCACATGCAGTTTCTGGTCCTACGAGCAAGAGTTGTTTTCTGGTAAGGAAAGTCACTATTGCGCTCCCATTGCCATACACAGGACAAATAGCACTCGCGTCTGTTCCCAGCAAGTACAGTATATAGGACTGAAGAGGGGCTACTCTTCTTGTCAGTTTCCTAAGCAGAGTTGAACTAGACATGGCCCGTGTGTCTAGGAAGCACAGTTCGTTTGTTCTGAGCAAGCTCACTGTTCTGGCCCTATAGGAAACACAGTAGAGTAGATGAGTGCTCTTTTCTCTAAAGCAGAATGTGTTTCTTGTAAGGCGAGCTACCGTTTGTTTCCCAGTCCTAAATGGAGTTTTATCACATACAGTTTCTGGTCCTACGTGCAAGAGTTGTTTTATGGTAAGAAGAGTCACTATTGCGCAGCCATTGTCATACACAGGACAAATAGCCCTGGCGTCTGTTCCCAGCAAGTACAGTGTATTGGACTGAAGAGGATCTACTGTTCTTGTCAGGTTCCTAAGCAGATTTGAACTAGATATGGCCATGTGTGCAGGAAGCACAGTTCTTTTGTTCTGAGCAAGCTCACTGTTCGGACCTCATAGGAAACACAGTAGAATAGAAGAGTGCTCTTTTCTCAAAAGCAGATTGTGTTTCTTGTTAGGCGAGCTAGTGTTCGTTTCCCAGTCCTAAATGGAGTTGAGTCACATGCAGTTTTTTTTCCTATGAGCAAGAGTTGTTTTCTGGTAAGACGAGTCACTATTGTGCTCCAATTGCCATACACAGTGCAAATAGCACTCGCGTATCTTCCCTGCAAGTACAGTGTATTGGACTGAAGAGGAGCTACTGTTCTTGTCAGTTTCCTAAGCAGAGTTGAACTAGATATGGCCCGTGTGTGTAGGAAGCACAGTTCTTTTGTTCTGAGCAAGCTCACTGTTCAGACACCATAGGAAACACAGTAGAGTAGAAGAGTGCTCTTTTCTCAAAAGCAGAGTGTGTTTCATGTAAGGCGAGCTAGCATTTGTTTCCCAGTCCTAAATGGAGTTGAATCACACGCAGTTTCTGGTCCTACGAGCACGAGTTGTTTTCTGGCAAGTAGAGTCGCTATTGTGCAACCATAGCCATACACAGAGCAAATAGCACTCGCGTCTGTTCCCAGAAAGTACAGAGTATTGGACTGAATAGGTGCTAATGTTCTTGTCAGTTTCCTAAGCAGAGTTGAACTAGATATGGCCCGTGTGTGTAGGAAGCACAGTTCTTTTTTTCTGAGCAAGTTCACTGTTCTGGCCCTATAGGAAACAAAGTAGAGAAGATGAGTGCTATTTTCTCAAAAGCAGCGTGTGTTTCTTGTAAAACAAGCTGGAGTTTGTTTCCCAGTCCTAAATGGAGGTGAATCACATGCAGTTTCTGGTCCTACGAGCAAGAGTTGTTTTCTGGTAAGAAGAGTTACTATTGCGCTGCCATTGCCATACACAGGACAAATAGCAATGGCATCTCTTCCCAGCAAGTACAGTCTATTGGACTGAAGAGGATCTACTGTTCTTGTCAGGTTCCTAAGCAGAGTTGAACTAGATATGGCCGTGTTTGTAGGAAGCACAGTTTTTTTGTTCTGAGCAAGCTCACTGTTCCGAACACATAGGAAACACAGTAGAGTAGAAGAGTGTTCTTTTCTCAAAAGCAGAGTGTGTTTCTTGGAAAGCGAGCTAGCGTTTGTTTCCCACTCCTAAATGGAGTTGAGTCACATGCAGTTTTTTGTCCTACAAGCAAGAGTTGTTTTCTGGTAAGACGAGTCATTATTGTGCTCCAATTGCCATACCCAGTGCAAGTAGCACTCGCGTCTGTTCTCAGCAAGTACACTGTATCGGACTGAAGAGGAGCTACTGTTCTTGTCAGTTTCCTAAGCAGAGTTGAACTAGATATGGCCCGTGTGTGTAGGAAGCACAGTTATTATGTTCTGAGCAAGCTCACTGTTCTGGGCCTATAGGAAACACAGTATAGAAGAAGAGTGCTCTTTTCTCTAAAGCAGAGTGTGTTTCTTGTAAGGCGAGCTCGCATTTGTTTCCCAGTCCTAAATGGAGTTGAGTCACAGGCAGTTTTTGGTCCTACGAGCAAGAGTTGTTTTCTGGTAAGAAGAGTCACTATTGCACTCCAAATGCCATACACAGTGCAAATAGCACTCGCGTCTGTTCCCAGCAAGCACAGTGTATTGGACTGAATAGGAGCTACTGTTCTTGTCAGTTTCCTAAGCAGAGTTGAACTACATATGGTCCATGTGTGTAGGAAGCACAGTTCTTTTGTTCTGAGCAAGCTCACTGTTTGGACCCCATAGGAAACACAGTGGAGTAGAAGAGTGCTCTTTTCTCAAAAGCAGAGTGTGTTTCTTTGAGGCGAGCTAGCGTTTGTTTCCCAGTCCAAAATGGAGTTGAATCACATGCAGTTTCTATTCCTATGAGCAAGAGTTGTTTTCTGGTAAGAAGAGTCACTATTGCGCTCCCATTGCCATACACAGGACAAATAGCACTCGCGTCTGTTCCCAGCAAGTACAGTGTATTGGACTGAATAGGAAATACTGTTCTTGTCAGTTTCCTAAGCAGAGTTGAACTACATATGGTCCGTGTGTGTAGGAAGCACAGTTCTTTTGTTCTGAGCAAGCTCACTGTTTGGACCCCATAGGAAACACAGTAGTGTACAAGAGTGCTCTTTTCTCTAAAGCAGAGTGTGTTTCTTGTAAGGCGTGCGAGCATTTGTTTCCCAGTCCTAAATGGCGTTGAATCACATGCAGTTTGTGGTCCTACGAGCAAGAGTTGTTTTCTGGAAGGAAAGTCACTATTGGGCTCCCATTGCCATACACAGGACAAATAGCACTCGCGTCTGTTCCCAGCAAGTACAGTGTATCGGACTGAAGAGGAGCTACTGTTCTTGTCAGTTTCCTAATCAGAGTTGAACTAGATATGGCCCGCGTGTGTAGGAAGCACAGTTCTTTTGTTCTGAGCAAGCTCACTGTTCGGACCCATAGGAAACACAGTAGAGTAGAAGAGTGCTCTGTTCTCAAAAGCAGAGTGTGTTTCATGTAAGGCAAGCTAGCATTTGTTTCCCAGTCCTAAATGGAGTTGAATCACATGCAGTTTCTGGTCCTACTAGCAAGAGTTGTTTTCTCGTAGGAAAGTAACTATTGAGCTCCCATTGCAATACACAGTGCAAATAGCACTCGCGTCGGTTCACAGCAAGTAGAGTGTATCGGACTGAAGAGGAGCTACTGTTCTTGTCAGTTTCTTAAGCAGAGTTGAACTAGATATGGCCCGTGTGTGTAGGAAGCACAGTTCTTTTGTTCTGAGCAAGCTCACTGTTCTGGCCCTATAGGAAACACAGTAGAGTAGGTGAGTGCTCTTTTCTCTAAAGCAGAATGTGTTTCTTGTAAGGCGAGCTAGCGTTTGTTTCCCAGTCCTAAATGGAGTTGAATCACATACAGTTTCTGGTCCTACGTGCAAGAGTTGTTTTATGGTAAGAAGAGTCACTATTGCGCAGCCATTGTCATACACAGGACAAATAGCCCTGGCGTCTGTTCCCAGCAAGTACAGTGTATTGGACTGAAGAGGATCTACTGTTCTTGTCAGGTTCCTAAGCAGAATTGAACTAGATATGGCCTTGTGTGCAGGAAGCACAGTTCTTTTGTTCTGAGCAAGCTCACTGTTCGGACCCCATAGGAAACACAGTAGAGTAGAAGAGTGCTCTTTTCTCTAAAGCAGAGTGTGTTTCTTGTAAGGCGAGCTCGCGTTTGTTTCCCAGTCCTAAATGGAGTTGAATCACATGCAGTTTTTGGTCCTATGAGCAAGAGTTGTTTTATGGTAAGAAGACTCACTATTGCCCTCCAAATGCCATACACAATGCAAATAGCACTCGCGTCTGTTCCCAGCAAGTACAGTGTATTGGACTGAATAGGAGCTACTGTTCTTGTCAGTTTCCTAAGCAGAGTTGAAGTAGATATGGTCCATGTGTGTAGGAAGCAGAGTTCTTTTGTTCTGAGCAAGCTCACTCTTTGGACCCCATAGGAAACACAGTAGAGTAAAAGAGTTCTCTTTTATCAAAAGCAGAGTGTGTTTCTGGTAAGGCGAGCTAGCGTTTGTTTCCCACACCTAAATGGAGTTGAATCACATGCAGTTTCTGTTCCTATGAGCAAGAGTTGTTTTCTGGTAAGGAAAGTCTCTATTGCGCTCCCATTGCCATACACAGTGCAAATAGCACTCCTGTCTGTTCGCAGCAAGTACAGTGTATTGGATAGAAGAGGATCTACTGTTCTTGTAAGGTTCCTAAGCAGACTTGAACTAGATATGGCCCTGTGTGTAGGAAGCAAAGTTTTTTTGTTCTCAGCAAGCTCACTGTTCAGACCCCATAGGAAACACAGTAGAGTAGAAGAGTGCTCTTTTCTCAAAAGCAGAGTGTGTTTCTTGTATGGCGAGCTAGCGTTTGTTTTCCAGTCCGAAATGGAGTTGAATCCAATGCAGTTTGTGGTACTACGAGCAATAGTTGTTTTCTGGTAAGGAAAGTCACTATTGCGCTCCCATTGACATACACAGTGCAAATAGCCCTCCCGTCTGTTCCCAGTAAGTACAGTGTATTGGACTGAAAAGGAGCTACCGTTCTTCTCAGTTTCCTAAGCAGAGTTGAACTAGATATGGCCCGTGTATGTAGGAAGCACAGTTCTTTTGTTCTGAGTAAGCTCATTGTTCTGGCCCTATAGGAAACACAATTGAGTAGAAGAGTGCTCTTTTCTCAAAAGCAGAGTGTGTTTCTTGTAAGGCGAGATAGAGTTTATTTCCCAGTCCTAAATGGAGTTGAGTCACATGCAGTTTTTTGTCCTACGAGCAAGAGTTGTTTTCTGGTATGAAGAGTCACTATTGTGCTCCCATTGTCATACACAGGGCAAATAGCACTCGCGTCTGTTCCCAGCATGTACAGTGTATTGGACTGAAGAGGATCTATTGTTCTTGTCATTTTCCTAAGCAGAATTGAACTAGATATGGCCCTCTATGTAGGAAGCACAGTTCTTTTGTTCTGAGCAAGCTCACTGTTCTGGCCCTATAGGAAACACAGTAGAGTAGAAGAGTGCTCTTTTCTCAAAAGCAGAGTGTGTTTCTTGAAAGGCGAGCTAGCGTTTGTTTCCCAGTCCTAAATGGAGTTGAATCACATGCAGTTTCTAATCCTACAAGCAAGAGTTGTTTCATGGTAAAAATAGTCACTCTTGCGCTGCCATTGCCATACACAGGACAAATAGCACTGGCGTCTGTTCCAGGCAAGTACGGTGTATTGGACTAAAGAGGATCTACTGTTCTTGTCAGGTTCCTAAGCAGAATTGAACTAGATATGGCCGTGTGTGTAGGAAGCACAGTTCTTTTGTTCAGAGCAAGCTAACCGTTCGGACAGTATAGGACCAACAGTAGAGTACAAGTGTGCTCTTTTCTCAAAAGCAGAGTGTGTTTCTTGTACGGCAAGCTAGCGTTTGTTTCCCAGTCCTAAATGGAGTTGAATCACATGCAGTTTCTGGTCCTATGAGCAAGAGTTTATTTCTGGTAAGGAAAGTCACTATTGTGCTCCCATTGCCATACACAGTGCAAATAGCACTGGCGTCTGTTCCCAGCGTGTACAGTGTATTGGACTGAAGCGGTTCCACTCTTCTTGTCAGTTTGCTAAGCAGAATTGAACTAGATATGGCCCGTGTGTGTAGGAAGCACAGTTCTTTTCTTCTGAGCAAGCTCACTGTTCTGGCCCTGTAGGAAACACAGTAGAGTAGAAGAGTGCTCTTTTCTCTAAAGCAGAGTGTGTTTCTTGTAAGGCGAGCTAGCGTTTCTTTCCCAGTCTGAAATGGAGTTGAATGACATGCAGTTTCTGGTCCTACGAGCAAGAGTTGTTTTCTGGTAAGGAAAGTCACTATTGTGCTCCAATTGCCATACACAGTGCAAATACCACTTGCGTCTGTTCCCAGCAAGTACAGTGTATTGGACTGAAGAGGATCTACTGTTCTTGTCAGTTTCCTAAGCAGTGTTGAACTAGATATGGCCGTTTGTGTAGGAATCACAGTTCTTTTGTTCTGAGCAAGCTCACTGTTCGGTCCCCATAGGAAACACAGTAGAATAGAAGAGTTCTCTTTTCTCAAAAGCAGGGTGTTTTTCATGTGATGCGAGCTAGCATTTGTTGCCCAGTCCTAAATGGAGTTGAATCACATGCAGTTTCTAATCCTACAAGCAAGAGTTGTTTTATGGTAAAAATAGTCACTATTGCGCTGCCATTGCCATACACAGGACAGATAGCACTGGCGTCTGTTCCCAGCAAGTACGGTGTATTGGACTGAAGAGGATGTACTGTTCTTGTCAGGTTCCTAAGCAGAATTGAACTAGATATGGCCGTGTGTGTAGGAAGCACAGTTCTTTTGTTCAGAGCAAGCTCACCGTTCGGACCCTATAGGAAACACAGTAGAGTAGAAGAGCGCTCTTTTCTCAAAAGCAGAATGTGTTTCTTGTACGGCAAGCTAGCGTTTGTTTCCCAGTCCTAAATGGAGTTGAATCACATGCAGTTTCTGGTCCTACGAGCAAGAGTTTATTTCTTGTAAGGAAAGTCACTATTGTGCTCCCATTGCCATACACAGGGCAAATAGCACTGGTGTCTGTTCCCAGCATGTACAGTGTATTGGACTGAAGAGGTTCCACTGTTCTTGAAAGTTTGCTAAGCAGAATTGAACTAGATATGGCCGTGTATGTAGGAAGCACAGTTCTTTTGTTCTGAGCAAGCTCTCTGTTCTGGCCCTACTGGAAACACAGTAGAGTAGAAGAGTGCTCTTTTCTCAAAAGCAGAGTGTGTCTCTTGAAAGGCGAGCTAGCGTTTGTTTCCCAGTCCTAAATGGAGTTGAATCACATGCTGTTTTTGGTCCTACCAGCAAGAGTTGTTTTCTGGTAAGGAAAGTCACTATTGCGCTCCCTTTGCCATACACAGTGCAAATAGCACACACGTCAGTTTCCAGCAAGTACAGTGTATTAGTCTGAAGAGGAGCTATTGTTCTTGTCATTTTCCTAAGCAGAATTGAACTAGATATGGCCGTGTATGTAGGAAGCACAGTTCTTTTGTTCTGAGCAAGCTCTCTGTTCTGGCTCTATAGGAAACACAGTAGAGTAGAAGAGTTCTCTTTTCTCAAAAGCAGAGTGTGTTTCTTGTCAGGCGAGCTAGCGTTTGTTTCCCAGTCCAAAATGGAGTTGAATCACATGCAGTTTTTGGTCCTACCAGCAAGAGTTGTTTTCTGGTAAGGAAAGTCACTATTGTGCTCCCTTTGCCATACACAGTGCAAATAGCACTCGTGTCTGTTTCCAGCAAGTACAGTGTATTGGACTGAAGAGGATCTACTGTTCTTGTCAGTTTCCTAAGCAGAGTTGAACTAGATATGGCCCGTGTGTGTAGGAAGCACAGTTCTTTTGTTCTGAGCAAGCTCACTGTTCGGACCCCATAGGAAACACAGTAGAGTAGAAGAGTGCTCTTTTCACAAAAGCAGAGTGTGTTTCTTGTAAGGCGAGCTAGCGTTTCTTTCCCAGTCCTAAATGGAGTTGAATCACATGCATTTTCTGGTCCTACGAGCAAGAGTTGTTTTCTGGTAAGGAAAGTCATTATTGCGCTCCCATTGCCATACATAGTGCAAATAGCACTCGCGTGTGTTCCCAGCAAGGACAGTGTATTGGACTGAAGAGGAGCTACTGTTCTTGTCAGTTTCCTAAGCAGAGTTGAACTAGATATGACCCGTGTGTGTAGGATGCACAGTTCTTTTGTTCTGAGCAAGCTCACTGTTCGGACCCCATAGGAAACACAGTAGAGTAGAAGAGTGCTCTGTTCTCAAAAGCAGAGTGTGTTTCATGTAAGGCAAGCTAGCATTTGTTTCCCAGTCCTAAATGGAGTTGAATCACATGCAGTTTCTGGTCCTACGAGCAAGAGTTGTTTTCTCGTAGGAAAGTAACTATTGAGCTCCCATTGCAATACACAGTGCAAATAGCACTCGCGTCGGTTCACAGCAAGTAGAGTGTATCGGACTGAAGAGGAGCTACTGTTCTTGTCAGTTTCTTAAGCAGAGTTGAACTAGATATGGCCCGTGTGTGTAGGAAGCACAGTTCTTTTGTTCTGAGCAAGCTCACTGTTCTGGCACTATAGGAACCACAGTAGAGTAGGTGAGTGCTCTTTTCTCTAAAGCAGAATGTGTTTCTTGTAAGGCGAGCTAGCATTTGTTTCCCAGTCCTAAATGGAGTTGAATCACATACAGTTTCTGGTCCTACGTGCAAGAGTTGTTTTATGGTAAGAAGAGTCACTATTGCGCAGCCATTGTCATACACAGGACAAATAGCCCTGGCGTCTGTTCCCAGCAAGTACAGTGTATTGGACTGAAGAGGATCTACTGTTCTTGTCAGGTTCCTAAGCAGAATTGAACTAGATATGGCCTTGTGTGCAGGAAGCACAGTTCTTTTGTTCTGAGCAAGCTCACTGTTCGGACCCCATAGGAAACACTGTAGAGTAGAAGAGTGCTCTTTTCTCTAAAGCAGAGTGTGTTTCTTGTAAGGCGAGCTCGCGTTTGTTTCCCAGTCCTAAATGGAGTTGAATCACATGCAGTTTTTGGTCCTATGAGCAAGAGTTGTTTTATGGTAAGAAGACTCACTATTGCCCTCCAAATGCCATACACAGTGCAAATAGCACTCGCGTCTGTTCCCAGCAAGTACAGTGTATTGGATGAATAGGAGCTACTGTTCTTGTCAGTTTCCTAAGCAGAGTTGAACTAGATATGGTCCATGTGTGTAGGAAGCACAGTTCTTTTGTTCTGAGCAAGCTCACTCTTTGGACCCCATAGGAAACACAGTAGAGTAAAAGAGTTCTCTTTTATCAAAAGCAGAGTGTGTTTCTGGTAAGGCGAGCTAGCGTTTGTTTCCCACACATAAATGGAGTTGAATCACATGCAGTTTCTGTTCCTATGAGCAAGAGTTGTTTTCTGGTAAGGAAAGTCTCTATTGCGCTCCCATTGCCATACACAGTGCAAATAGCACTCCTGTCTGTTCGCAGCAAGTACAGTGTATTGGATAGAAGAGGATCTACTGTTCTTGTAAGGTTCCTAAGCAGACTTGAACTAGATATGGCCCTGTGTGTAGGAAGCAAAGTTTTTTTGTTCTCAGCAAGCTCACTGTTCAGACCCCATAGGAAACACAGTAGAGTAGAAGAGTGCTCTTTTCTCAAAAGCAGAGTGTGTTTCTTGTATGGCGAGCTAGCGTTTGTTTTCCAGTCCGAAATGGAGTTGAATCCAATGCAGTTTGTGGTACTACGAGCAAGAGTTGTTTTCTGGTAAGGAAAGTCACTATTGTGCTCCCATTGACATACACAGTGCAAATAGCCCTCCCGTCTGTTCCCAGTAAGTACAGTGTATTGGACTGAAAAGGAGCTACCGTTCTTCTCAGTTTCCTAAGCAGAGTTGAACTAGATATGGCCTGTGTATGTAGGAAGCACAGTTCTTTTGTTCTGAGTAAGCTCATTGTTCTGGCCCTATAGGAAACACAACTGAGTAGAAGAGTGCTCTTTTCTCAAAAGCAGAGTGTGTTTCTTGTAAGGCGAGATAGAGTTTATTTCCCAGTCCTAAATGGAGTTGAGTCACATGCAGTTTTTTGTCCTATGAGCAAGAGTTGTTTTCTGGTATGAAGAGTCACTATTGTGCTCCCATTGTCATACACAGGGCAAATAGCACTCGCGTCTGTTCCCAGCATGTACAGTGTATTGGACTGAAAAGGATCTATTGTTCTTGTCATTTTCCTAAGCAGAATTGAACTAGATATGGCCCTCTATGTAGGAAGCACAGTTCTTTTGTTCTGAGCAAGCTCACTGTTCTGGCCCTATAGGAAACACAGTAGAGTAGAAGAGTGCTCTTTTCTCAAAAGCAGAGTGTGTTTCTTGCAAGGCGAGCTAGCGTTTGTTTCCCAGTCCTAAATGGAGTTGAATCACATGCAGTTTCTAATCCTACAAGCAAGAGTTGTTTCATGGTAAAAATAGTCACTCTTGTGCTGCCATTGCCATACACAGGACAAATAGCACTGGCGTCTGTTCCAGGCACGTACGGTGTATTGGACTAAAGAGGATCTACTGTTCTTCTCAGGTTCCTAAGCAGAATTGAACTAGATATGGCCGTGTGTGTAGGAAGCACAGTTCTTTTGTTCAGAGCAAGCTAACCGTTCGGACAGTATAGGAAACACAGTAGAGTACAAGTGTGCTCTTTTCTCAAAAGCAGAGTGTGTTTCTTGTACGGCAAGCTAGCGTTTGTTTCCCAGTCCTAAATGGAGTTGAATCACATGCAGTTTCTGGTCCTATGAGCAAGAGTTTATTTCTGGTAAGGAAAGTCACTATTGTGCTCCCATTGCCATACACAGTGCAAATAGCACTGGCGTCTGTTCCCAGCGTGTACAGTGTATTGGACTGAAGCGGTTCCACTCTTCTAGTCAGTTTGCTAAGCAGAATTGAACTAGATATGGCCCGTGTGTGTAGGAAGCACAGTTCTTTTGTTCTGAGCAAGCTCACTGTTCTGGCCCTGTAGGAAACACAGTAGAGTAGAAGAGTGCTCTTTTCTCTAAAGCAGAGTGGGTTTCTTGTAAGGCGAGCTAGCGTTTCTTTCCCAGTCTGAAATGGAGTTGAATGACATGCAGTTTCTGGTCCTACGAGCAAGAGTTGTTTTCTGGTAAGGAAAGTCACTATTGTGCTCCAATTGCCATACACAGTGCAAATACCACTCGCGTCTGTTCCCAGCAAGTACAGTGTATTGGACTGAAGAGGATCTACTGTTCTTGTCAGTTTCCTAAGCAGTGTTTAACTAGATATGGCCGTTTGTGTAGGAATCACAGTTCTTTTGTTCTGAGCAAGCTCACTGTTCGGTCCCCATAGGAAACACAGTAGAATAGAAGAGTTCTCTTTTCTCAAAAGCAGGGTGTTTTTCATGTGATGCGAGCTAGCATTTGTTGCCCAGTCCTAAATGGAGTTGAATCACATGCAGTTTCTAATCCTACAAGCAAGAGTTGTTTTATGGTAAAAATAGTCACTATTGCGCTGCCATTGCCATACACAGGACAGATAGCACTGGCGTCTGTTCCCAGCAAGTACGGTGTATTGGACTGAAGAGGATGTACTGTTCTTGTCAGGTTCCTAAGCAGAATTGAACTAGATATGGCCGTGTGTGTAGGAAGCACAGTTCTTTTGTTCAGAGCAAGCTCACCGTTCGGACCCTATAGGAAACACAGTAGAGTAGAAGAGCGCTCTTTTCTCAAAAGCAGAATGTGTTTCTTGTACGGCAAGCTAGCGTTTGTTTCCCAGTCCTAAATGGAGTTGAATCACATGCAGTTTCTGGTCCTACGAACAAGAGTTTATTTCTTGTAAGGAAAATCACTATTGTGCTCCCTTTGCCATACACAGTGCTAATAGCACTTGTGTTTTTCCAGCAAGTACAGAGTATTGGACTGAAGAGGAGCTACTGTTCTTGTCAGTTTCCTAAACAGAGTTGAACCAGATACGGCCCGTGTGTGTAGGAAGCACAGGTCTTTTGTTCTGAGCAAGCTCACTGTTCTGGCCCTATAGGAAACACAGTAGAGTAGAAGAGTGCTCTTTTCTCAAGAGCAGAGTGTGTTTCTTGTAAGGCTAGCTAACGTTTTTTTCCCAGTCCTAAATGGAGTTGAGTCACATGCAGTTTTTGGTCCTATGAGTAAGAGTAGTTTTCTGGTAAGAAGAGTCACTATTGGGCTCCCATTGCCATACACAGTACAAATAGCACTCGTGTCTGTTTCCAGCAAGTACAGTGTATTGGACTGAAGAGGAGCTACTGTTCTTGTCAGTTTCCTAAGCAGAGTTGAACTAGATATGGCCTGTGTGTGTAGGAAGCCCAGTTCTTTTGTTCTGAGCAAGGTCACTGTTCGGACACCATAGGAAACACTGTAGATTAGAAGAGTGCTCTTTTCTCAAAAGCAGAGTGTGTTTCTTGAAAGGCAAGCTAGTGTTTGTTTCCCAGTCAGAAAAGGAATTGAATCCCGTGCAGTTTCTGGTCCTACGAGCAAGAGTTTTTTTCTGGTAATAAGAGTCACTATTGCGCTCCCACTGCCATACACAGTGCATATAGCACTGGCGTCTGTCCCAGCATGTACAGAGTATTGGACTGAAGAGGATCTACTGTTCTTGTCAGTTTCCTAAGCAGTGTTGAACTAGATATGGCCACGTGTGTAGGAAGCACAGTTCTTTTGTTCTGAGCAAGGTCACTGTTCGGTCCCCATAGGAAACTCAGTAGAGTAGAAGAGTGCTCTTTTCTCAAAAGCAGAGTGTGTTTCTTGTAAGGCCAGCTAGTGTTTTTTTCCCAGTCCTATATGGAGATGAATCACATGCAGTTTCTGGTCCTACGAGCAAGAGTTGTTTTCTGGTAAGAAGTGTCACTATTGCGCTCCCATTGTAATACACAGGGCAAAGAGCACTCGCTTCTGTTCCCAGCATTTACAGTGTATTGGAGTGAAAAGAATCTATTGTTCTTGTCAGTTTCCTAAGCAGAATTGAACTAGATATGGCCGGTGAGTGTAGGAAGCACAGTTCTTTTGTTCTGAGCAAGCTCTCTGTTCTGGCCCTATAGGAAACACAGTAGAGTAGAAGAGTGCTCTTTTCTCAAAAGCAGAGTGTTTTTCTTGTAAGGCGAGCTAGCGTTTGTTTCCCAGTCCTAAGTGGAGTTGAATCACATGCAGTTTCTGGTCCTACGAGCAAGAGTTGTTTTCTGGTAAGGAAAGTCACTATTGCGCTCCCTTTGCCATATACAGTGCAAATAGCACTCGTGTCTGTTTCCAGCAATTACAGTGTATTGGACTGAAGAGGAGCTACTGTTCTTGTCAGTTTCCAAAGCAGAGTTGAACTAGATATGGTCCGTATGTGTAGGAAGCACAGTTCTTTTGTTCTGAGCAAGCTCACTGTTCGGACCCCATAGGAAACACAGTAGAGTAGAAGAGTGCTCTTTTCTCAGAAGCAGAGTGTGTTTCTTGTAAGGCCAGCTAGTGTTTTTTTCCCAGTCCTATATGGAGTTGAATCACATGCAGTTTCTGGTCCTATGAGCAAGAGTTGTTTTCTGGTAAGTAGAGTCACTATTGAGCTCCCATTGTCATACACAGGGCAAATAGCACTCGCGTCTGTTCCCAGCATGTACAGTGTATTGGACTGAAAAGGATCTATTTTCTTGTCAGTTTCCAAAGCAGAATTGAACTAGATATGGCCCTGTATGTAGGAAGCACAGTTCTTTTGTTCTGAGCAATCTCTCATTTGGCCCTCTAGGAAACACAATAGAGTAGAAGAGTGCTCTTTTCTCAAAAGCAGAGTGTGTTTCTTGAAAGGCGAGCTAGCGTTTGTTTCCCAGTCCTAAATGGAGTGTAATCACATGCAGTTTCTAATCCTACGAGCAAGAATTGTTTTATGGTAAGAATAGTCACTATTGCGCTGCCATTGACATACACAGGACAAATAGCACTGGCGTCTGTTCCCAGCAAGTACGGTGTATTGGCCTGAAGAGGATCTGCTGTTCTTGTCAGGTTCCTAAGCAGAATTGAACAAGATATGGCCGTGTGTGTAGGAAGCACAGTTCTTTTGTTCAGAGCAAGCTCACTGTTCGGACCGTATAGGAAACACAGTAGAGTAGAAGAGTGCTCTGTTCTCAAAAGCAGAGTGTGTTTCTTGTACGGCAAGCTAGCGTTTGTTTCCCAGTCCTAAATGGAGTTGAATCACATGCAGTTTCGGGTCCTACGAGCAAGAGTTTATTTCTGGTAACGAAAGTCACTATTGTGCTCCCATTGCCATCCACAGTGCAAATAGCACTCGCGTCTGTTCCCAGCATGTACAGTGTATTGGACTGAAGAGTTTCCACTGTTCTTGTCAGTTTCCTAAGCAGAATTGAACTAGATATGGCCCTGTATGTAGGAAGCACCGTTCTTTTATTCTGAGCAATCTCTCTGTTCTGGCCCTATAGGAAACACAGTAGAGTAGAAGAGTGCTCTTTTCTCAAAAGCAGAGTGTGTTTCTTGAAAGGCGAGCTAGCGTTTGTTTCCCAGTCCTAAATGGAATGGAATCACTTGCAGTTTCTAATCCTACAAGCAAGAGTTGTTTTATGGTAAGAATAGTCACTATTGTGCTCCCATTGCCATACATAGTGCAAATAGCACTCGCGTCTGTTCCCAGCATGTACAGTGTATTGGACTGAAAAGGATCTATTGTGCTTGTCAGTTTCCTAAGCAGAATTGAACTAGATATGGCCATGTATGTAGGAAGCAGAGTTCTTTTGTTCTGAGCAAGCTCTCTGTTCTGGCCCTATAGAAAACACAGTAGAGTAGAAGAGTGCTCTTTTCTCAAAAGCAGAGTGTATTTCTTGTAAGGCGAGCTAGCGTTTGTTTCCCAGTCCTAAATGGAGTTGAATCACATGCAGTTTTTGGTCCTACCAGCAAGAGTTGTTTTCTGGTAAAAAAAAAAGTCACTATTGCGCTCCCTTTGCCATACACTGTGCAAATAGCACTCACGTCTGTTCCCAGAAAGTACAGTGTATTGGACTGAAGAGGAGCTACTGTTCTTGTCAGTTTCCTAAGCAGAGTTGAACTAGATATGGCCCATGTGTGTAGGAAGCACAGTTATTTTGTTCTGAGCAAGCTCACTGTTCGGTCCCCATAGTAAATACAGAAGAGTAGAAGAGTGCTCTTTTCTCAAAAGCAGAGTGTGTTTCTTGTATGGCTTGCTAGCGTTTGTTTCCCAGTCAGAAATCGAATTGAATCCCGTGCAGTTTCTGGTCCTACGAGCAAGAGTTTTTTTCTGGTAATAAGTGTCACTATTGCGCTCCCATTGCCATACACAGTGCATATAGCACTGGCGTCTGTTCCCTGCATGTACAGTGTATTGGACTGAAAAGGATCGATTGTTCTTGTCAGTTTCCTAAGCAGAATTGAACTAGATATGTTCCTGTACGTAGGAAGCACAGTTCTTTTGTTCTGAGCAAGCTCTCTGTTCTGGCCCTATAGGAAACACAGTAGAGTAGAAGAGTGCTCTTTTCTCAAAAGCAGAGTGTGTTTCTTGTAAGGCCAGCTAGGGTTTTTTCCCAGTCCTATATGGAGTTGAATCACATGCAGTTTCTGGTCCTACGAGCAAGAGTTGTTTTCTGGTAAGAAGAGTCACTATTGCGCTCCCATTGTAATACACAGGGCAAATAGCACTCGCGTCTGTTCCCAGCATTTACAGTGTATTGGACTGAAAAGGATCTATTGTGCTTGTCAGTTTCCTAAGCAGAATTGAACTATATATGGCCCTGTATGTAGGAAGCAGAGTTCTTTTGTTCTGAGCAAGCTCTCTGTTCTGGCCCTATAGGAAACACAGTAGAGTAGAAGAGTGCTCTTTTCTCAAAATCAGAGTGTATTTCTTATAAGGCAAGCTAGCGTTTGTTTCCCAGTCCTAAATGGAGTTGAATCACATGCAGTTTTTGGTCCTACTAGCAAGAGTTGTTTTCTAGTAAGGAAAGTTACTATTGTGCTCCCTTTGCCATACACAGTGCAAATAGCACTGGCGTCTGTTTCCAGCAAGTACAGTGTATTGGACTGAAGAGGAGCTACTGTTCTTGTCAGTTTCCTAAGCAGAGTTGAACTAGATATGGCACGTGTGTGTAGGAAGCATAGTTCTTTTTTTCTGAGCAAGCTCACTTTTCGGACCCCATAGGAAACACAGTAGAGTAGAAGAGTGCTCTTTTCTCAAAAGCAGAGTGTGTTTCTTGTAAGGCGAGCTAGCGTTTGTTTCCCAGTCCTAAATGGAGTTGAATCACATGCAGTTTATGGTCCTACGAGCAAGATTTGTTTTCTGGTAAGAAGAGTCACTATTGCGCTCCCATTGTCATACACAGGGCAAATAGCACTGGCATTGGTTCCCAGCAAGTACAGTGTATTGGACTGAAGAGGATCTACTGTTCTTGTCAGGTTCCTAAGCAGAATTGAAATACATATGGCCATGGGTGTAGAAAGCACAGTTCTTTTGTTCTGAGCAAGCTCACTGTTTGGAACCCATAGGAAACACAGCAGAGTAGAAGAGTGCTCTTTACTCAAAAGCAGAGTGTGTTTATTGAAAGGCGAGCTAGTGTTTGTTTCCCAGTCAGAAATGGAATTGAATCCCGTGCAGTTTCTGGTCCTATGAGCAAGAGCAAGAGTTTTTTTTCTTGTAAAAAGTGTCACTATTGTGCTCTCATTGCCAAACTCAGTGCAAATAGCACTCGCGTCTGTTCCCTGCATGTACAGAGTATTGGACTTAAGAGGAGCTATTGTTCTTGTCAGTTTCCTAAGCAGAGTTGAACTAGATATGGCCCCTGTGTGTAGGAAGCACAGTTCTTTTGTTATGAGCAAGTTCACTGTTCTGGCCCTATAGGAAACACAGTAGAGTAGAAGAGTGCTCTTTTCTCAAAAGCAGAGTGTGTTTCTTGTAAGGCGAGCTAGCGTTTCTTTCCCAGTCCTAAATGGAGTTGAGTCACATGCACTTTCTGGTCCTACGAGCAAGAGTTGTTTTCTGATAAGAAGAGTCACTATTACGCTCCCATTGTCATACACAGTGCAAATAGCACTGGTGTCTGTTCCGAGCATGTGCAGTGTATTTGACTGAAGAGGGTATACTGTTCTTGTCAGTTTCCTAAGCTGAATTGAACTAGATATGGCCGTGTGTTTAGGAAGCACACTTCTTTTGTTCTGTGCAAGATTACTGTTCTGGCCCTATAGGCAACACAGTAGAGTAGAAGAGTGCTCTTTTCTCAAAAGCAGAGTGTGTTTTTTGTAAGGCGAGCTAACATTTATTTCCCAGTTCTAAATGGAGTTGTATCACATGCAGTTTTTGTTCCTATGAGCAAGAGTTGTTTTCTGGTAAGGAATGTCACTATTGTGCTCTCATTGCCATACACAGTGCAAATAGCACTCGCGTCTGTTCCCAGCAAGTACAGTGTATTGGACTGAGGAGGAGCTACTGTTCTTGTCATTTTTCTAAGAGGAGTTGAACTAGATATGTCCCGTGTGTGTAGGAAACACATTCTTTTGTTCTGAGCAAGCTCACTGTTCGGACACCATAGGAAACACAGTAGAGTAGATGAGTGCTCTTTTCTCAAAATTAGATTGTGTTTCTTGAAAGGCGAGCTAGTATTTGCTTCCCAGTCAGAAATGGAGTTGAATCTCATGCAGTTTCTGGTCCTACGAGCAAGAGTTGTTTTCTGGTAAGAAGAGTCACTATTGCGCTCCCATTGCCATACACAGTGCAAATAGCACTCGCGTCTGTTCCCAGCAAGTACAGTGTATTGGACTGAAGAGCAGCTACTGTTCTTGTCATTTTTCTAAGCAGAGTTGAAATAGATATGGCCCGTGTGTATAGGAAGCACAGTTCTTTTGTTCTGAGCCAGCTCACTGTTCCGACACCATAGGAAACACAGTAGAGTAGAAGAGTGCTCTTTTCTCAAAAGCATTGTGTGTTTCTTGTAAGGCGAGCTAGCGTTTGTTTCCCAGTCCTAAATGGAGTTGAATCACATGCAGTTTCTGGTCCTACGAGCCAGAGTTGTTTTCTGGTAAGAAGAGTCAATATTACGCTCCCATTGTCATACACAGGGCAAATAGCACTGGCATCTGTTCCCAGCATGTACAGTGTATTGGACTGAAGAGAATCTCCTGTTCATGTCAGTTTCCTAAGCAGAATTGAACTAGATATGGCCGTGTGTATAGGAAGCACAGATCTTTTGTTCTTTCAAGCTCACTGTTCGGACCCCATAGGAAACACAATGGAGTAGAAGAGTGCTCTTTTCTCAAAAGCAGAGTGTGTTTCTTGTAAGGCGAGCTAGCGTTTGTTTCGCAGTCCTAAATGGAGTTGAACCACATGCAGTTTCTGGTCCTGCGAACAAGATTTGTTTTCTGGTAAGAAGAGTCACTATTGCGCTCCCATTGTCATACACAGGGCTAATAGCACTGGCATTGGTTCCCAGCAAGTACAGTGTATTGGACTGAAGAGGATCTACTGTTCTTGTCAGGTTCCTAAGCAGAATTGAACTAGATATGGCCATGGGTGTAGAAAGCACAGTTCTTTTGTTCTGAGCAAGCTCTCTGTTCTGGCCCTATAGGAAACACAGTAGAGTAGAAGAGTGCTCTTTTCTCAAAAGCAGAGTGTGTTTTTTGTAAGGCGAGCTAGCGTTTGTTTCCCAGTCCTAAGTGGAGTTGAATCACATGCAGTTTTTGGTCCACGAGCAAGAGTTGTTTTCTGGTAAGAAGAGTCACTATTGCGCTGCCATTGCCTTACACAGGACAAATAGCACTGGCGTCTGTTCCCAGCAACTACAGTGTATTGGAGTGAAGATGATCTACTGTTCTTGTCAGTTTCCTAAGCACAATTGAACTAGATATGGCCGTGTGTGTAGGAAGCACAGTTCTTTTGTTCTGAGCAAGCTCACTAATCTGGCCCTATAGGAAGCACAGTAGAGTAGAAGAGTGCTCTTTTCTCAAAAGCAGAGTGGATTTCTGTAAGGCGAGCTATCGTTTGTTTCCCAGTCCTAAATGGAGTTGAATCACATGCAGTTTCTGGTCCTATGAGCAAGAGTTGTTTTCTGGTAAGGAAAGTCACTATTGCGCACCCATTGCCATACGTAGTGAAAATAGCACTCACGTCTGTTCCCAGCAAGTACAGTGTATTGGACTGAAGAGGAGCTACTGTTGTTGTCATTTTGCTAAGAGGAGTTGAAATAGATATGTACCCGTGTGTGTAGGAAACACAGTTCTTTTGTTCTGAGAAAGCACACTGTGCAGACACCATAGGAAACACAGTAGAGTAGATGAGTGCTCTTTTTTCAAAATTAGATTGTGTTTCTTGAAAGGCGAGCTAATATTTGCTTCCCAGTCAGAAATGGAATTGAATCCCATGCAGTTTCTGGTCCTACGAGCATGAGTTGTTTTCTGGTAAGAAGAGTCACTATTGCGCTCCCATTGCTATACACAGTGCAAATAGCACTGGCGCCTGTTCCCAGCAAGTACAGTGTATTGGACTGAAGAGCAGCTACTGTTCTTTCAGTTTTCTAAGCAGAGTTGAACTAGATATGGCCCGTGTGTGTAGGAAGCACAGTTCTTTTGTTCTGAGCAAGCTCACTGTTCGGACACCATAGGAAACACAGTAGAGTAGAAGAGTGCTCTTTTCTCAAAAGCAGAGTGTGTTTCTTGTAAGGCGAGCTAGCGTTTGTTTCCCAGTCCTAAATGGAGTTGAATCACATGCAGTTTCTGGTCCTATGAGCAAGAGTTGTTTTCTGGTAAGAAGAGTCACTATTGTGCTCCCATTGTCATACACAGGGCAAATAGCACTGGCATCGGTTCCCAGCATGTACAATGTATTGAACTGAAGAGAATCTACTGTTCTTGTCAGGTTCCTAAGCAGAATTGAATTAGATATGGCCGTGTGTGTAGGAAGCACAGTTCTTTTGTTCTGAGCAAGCTCACTGTTTGGACCCCATAGGAAACACAGTAGAGTAGAAGAGTGCTCTTTTCACAAAAGCAGAGTGTGTTTCTTGGAAAGTGAGCTAGTGTTTGTTTCCCTGTCCTAAATGGAGTTGAGTCACATGCAGTTTGTGGTCCTATGAGCAAGAGTTGTTTTCTGGTAAGAAGAGTCACTATTGCGCTCCCATGGCCATACACAGGGCAAATAGCACACGCGTCTGTTCCCAGCAAATACACTGTATTGGACTGAAGAGGAGCTACTGTTCCTGTCAGTTTCCTAAGCACAGTTGTATTAGATATGGCCCATGTGTATAGGAAGCACAGTTCTTTTGTTCTGAGCAAACTCACTGTTCGGACCCCATAGGAAACACAGTAGAGTAGAAGAGTGCTCTTTTCTCAAAAGCAGAGTGTGTTTCTTGTAAGGCAAGCTAGAGTTTGTTTCCCAGTCCTAAATGGAGTTGAATCCCATGCAGTTTCTTGTCCAATGCGCAAGAGCACTTTTCTGGTAAGAAAAGTCACTATTGCGCTCCCATTGTCGTACACAGGGCAAATAGCACTCGCGTCTGTTCCCAGCATGTTCAGTCTATTGGACTGAAGAGGATCTACTGTTATTGTCAATTTACTAAGAAGAGTTGAACTAGATATGGCCCGTGTGTGTAGGAAGCACAGTTCTTTTGTTCTGAGCAAGCTCACTGTTCGGACCCCATAGGAAACATAGTAGAGTAGAAGAGTGCTCTTTTCTCAAAAGCAGAGTGTGTTTCTTGTAAGGCGAGCTAGCATTTGTTTCCCAGTCCTAAATGGAGTTGAATCACATGCTGTTTTTGGTCCTACCGGCAAGATTTGTTTTCTAGTAAGGAAAATCACTATTGTGCTCCCTTTGCCATACACAGTACAAATAGCACTCGTGTCTGTTCCCGGCAAGTACAGTGTATTGGACTGAAGTGGAGCTACTGTTCTTGTCATTTTCCTAAGAGGAGTTGAACTAGATATGTCCCGTGTGTGTAGGAAACACAGTTCTTTTGTTCTGAGAAACCACACTGTGCAGACACCAAAGGAAACACAGTAGAGTAGATGAGTGCTCTTTTCTCAGAATTAGATTGTGTTTCTTGAAAGGAGAGCTAGTGTTTGCTTCCCAGTCAGAAATGGAGTTGAATCCCATGCAGTTTCTGGTCCTACGAGCAAGAGTTGTTTTCTGGTAAGAAGAGTCACTATTGCGCTCCCATTGCCATACACAGTGCAAATAGCACTGGCGCCTGTTCCCAGCAAATACAGTGTATTGGACTGAAGAGCAGCTACTGTTCTTGTCAGTTTTCTAAGCAGAGTTGAACTAGATATGGCCCGTGTGTGTAGGAAGCACAGTTCATTTGTTCTGAGCAATCTCACTGTTCGGACAACATAGGAAACACAGTAGAGTAGAAAGTGCTCTTTTCTCAAAAGCAGAGTGTGTTTCTTGTAAGGCGAGCTAGCGTTTGTTTCCCAGTCTTAAATGGAGTTGAATCACATGCAGTTTCTGGTCCTATGAGCAAGAGTTGTTTTCTGGTAAGAAGAGTCAATATTGCGCTCCCATTGTAATACACAGGGCAAATAGCACTGGCGTCGGTTCCCAGCATGTACAGTGTATTGGACTGAGGAGAATCTACTGTTCTTGTCAGTTTCCTAAGCAGAATTGAACTAGATATGGCCGTGTTTGTAGGAAGCACAGTTCTTTTGTTCTGAGCAAGCTCACTACTCGGACCCCATAGGAAACACAATGGAGTAGAAGAGTGCTCTTTTCTCAAAAGCAGAGTGTGTTTCTTGTAAGGCGAGCCAGTGTTTGTTTCCCAGTCCTAAATGGAGTTGAATCACATGCAGTTTCTGGTACTACAAGCAAGAGTTGTTTTCTGGTAAGAAGAGTCACTATTGCCCTCCCATTGTCATACACAGGGCAAATAGCCCTGGCATCGGTTTCCAGCATGTACAATGTATTGAACTGAAAAGGATCTACTGTTCTTGTCAGGTTCTTAAGCAGAATTGAATTAGATATGGCCGTGTGTGTAGGAAGCACAGTTCTTTTGTTCTGAGCAAGCTCACTGTTCGGACCCCATAGGAAACACATTAGAGTAGAAGAGTGCTCTTTTCACAAAAGCAGATTGTTTTTCTTGGAAGGCGAGCTAGCTTTTGTTTCCCAGTCCTAAGTGGAGTTGAGTCACATGCAGTTTGTGGTCTTATGAGCAAGAGATGTTTTCTGGTAAGAAGAGTCACTATTGCGCTCCTATTGCCATACACAGTACAAATAGCACATGCGTCTGTTCCCAGCAAATACACTGTATTGGACTGAAGAGGAGCTACTGTTCCTGTCAGTTTTCTAACCAGAGTTGAATTAGATATGGCCCATGTGTGTAGGAAGCACAGTTGTTTTGTTCTGAGCAAGCTCACTGTTCGGACCCCATAGGAAACACAGTAGAGTAGAAGAGTGCTCTTTTCTCAAAAGCAGATTGTGTTTCTTGTAAGGCAAGCTAGCGTTTGTTTCCCAGTCCTAAATGAGTTGATTCCCATGCAGTTTCTTGTCCAACGAGCAAGAGTTGTTTTCTGGTAAGAAGAGTCAATATTGCGCTCCCATTGTAATACACAGGGCAAATAGTACTGGCGTCGTTTCCCAGCATGTACAGTGTATTGGACTGAGGAGAATCTACTGTTCTTGTCAGTTTCCTAAGCAGAATTGAACTAGATATGGCCGTGTGTGTAGGAAGCACAGTTCTTTTGTTCTGAGCAAGCTCACTGTTCGGACCCCATAGGAAACACAATGGAGTAGAAGAGTGCTCTTTTCTCAAAAGCAGAGTGTGTTTCTTGTAAGGCGAGCCAGTGTTTGTTTCCCAGTCCTAAATGGAGTTGAATCACATGCAGTTTCTGGTCCTACAAGCAAGAGTTGTTTTCTGGTAAGAAGAGTCTCTATTGCGCTCCCATTGTGGTACACAGGGCAAATAGCACTGGCGTCTGTTCCCAGCATGTACAGTGTATTGGACTGAAGAGGATCTACTGTTCTTGTCAGTTTCCTAAGCAGAATTGCACTAGATATGGCCGTGTGTGTAGGAAGCACAATTCTCTTGTTCTGATCAAGCTCACTGTTCTGGCCCTATAGGAAACACAGTAGAGTAAAAGAGTGCTCTTTTCTCAAAAGCAGAGTGTGTTTCTTGTAAGGCGAGCTAGCGTTTGTTTCCCAGTCCTAAATGGAGTTGAATCACATGCAATTTCTGGTCCTATGAGCAAGAGTTTTTTTCTGGTAAGGAAAGTCACTATTGCGCTCCCATTGCCATATGTAGTGCAAATAGCACTCGCGTCTGTTCCCAGCAAGTACAGTGTATTGGAGTGAAGAGGATCTACTCTTCTTGTCATTTTCCTAAGAGGAGTTGAACCAGATATGGCCCATGTGTGTAGGAAGCACAGTTCTTTTGTTCTGAGCAAGCTCACTGTTCGGACCCCATAGGAAACACAGTTGAGTAGAAGAATGCTCTTTTCACAAAAGCATATTGTGTTTCTTGTAAGGCGAGCTAGCGTTTGTTTCCCAGTCCTAAATGGAGTTGAGTGACACGCAGTTTGTGGTCCTACCAGCAAGAGTTGTTTTCTGGTAAGAAGAGTCACTATTGCGCTCCCATTGCCATACACAGTGCAAATAGCACTGGCGCCTGTTCCCAGCAAGTACAGTGTATTGGACTGAAGAGCAGCTACTGTTCTTTCAGTTTTCTAAGCAGAGTTGAACTAGATATGGCCCGTGTGTGTAGGAAGCACAGTTCTTTTGTTCTGAGCAAGCTCACTGTTCGGACACCATAGGAAACACAGTAGAGTAGAAGAGTGCTCTTTTCTCAAAAGCAGAGTGTGTTTCTTGTAAGGCGAGCTAGCGTTTGTTTCCCAGTCCTAAATGGAGTTGAGTCACATGCAGTTTCTGGTCCTATGAGCAAGAGTTGTTTTCTGGTAAGAAGAGTCACTATTGTGCTCCCATTGTCATACACAGGGCAAATAGCACTGGCATCGGTTCCCAGCATGTACAATGTATTGAACTGAAGAGAATCTACTGTTCTTGTCAGGTTCCTAAGCAGAATTGAATTAGATATGGCCGTGTGTGTAGGAAGCACAGTTCTTTTGTTCTGAGCAAGTTCACTGTTTGGACCCCATAGGAAACACAGTAGAGTAGAAGAGTGCTCTTTTCACAAAAGCAGAGTGTGTTTCTTGGAAAGTGAGCTAGTGTTTGTTTCCCTGTCCTAAATGGAGTTGAGTCACATGCAGTTTGTGGTCCTATGAGCAAGAGTTGTTTTCTGGTAAGAAGAGTCACTATTGCGCTCCCATGGCCATACACAGGGCAAATAGCACACGCGTCTGTTCCCAGCAAATACACTGTATTGGACTGAAGAGGAGCTACTGTTCCTGTCAGTTTCCTAAGCACAGTTGTATTAGATATGGCCCATGTGTATAGGAAGCACAGTTCTTTTGTTCTGAGCAAACTCACTGTTCGGACCCCATAGGAAACACAGTAGAGTAGAAGAGTTCTCTTTTCTCAAAAGCAGAGTGTGTTTCTTGTAAGGCAAGCTAGAGTTTGTTTCCCAGTCCTAAATGGAGTTGAATCCCATGCAGTTTCTTGTCCAATGCGCAAGAGCACTTTTCTGGTAAGAAAAGTCACTATTGCGCTCCCATTGTCGTACACAGGGCAAATAGCACTCGCGTCTGTTCCCAGCATGTTCAGTCTATTGGACTGAAGAGGATCTACTGTTATTGTCAATTTACTAAGAAGAGTTGAACTAGATATGGCCCGTGTGTGTAGGAAGCACAGTTCTTTTGTTCTGAGCAAGCTCACTGTTCGGACCCCATAGGAAACATAGTAGAGTAGAAGAGTGCTCTTTTCTCAAAAGCAGAGTGTGTTTCTTGTAAGGCGAGCTAGCATTTGTTTCCCAGTCCTAAATGGAGTTGAATCACATGCTGTTTTTGGTCCTACCGGCAAGATTTGTTTTCTAGTAAGGAAAATCACTATTGTGCTCCCTTTGCCATACACAGTACAAATAGCACTCGTGTCTGTTCCCGGCAAGTACAGTGTATTGGACTGAAGTGGAGCTACTGTTCTTGTCATTTTCCTAAGAGGAGTTGAACTAGATATGTCCCGTGTGTGTAGGAAACACAGTTCTTTTGTTCTGAGAAACCACACTGTGCAGACACCAAAGGAAACACAGTAGAGTAGATGAGTGCTCTTTTCTCAGAATTAGATTGTGTTTCTTGAAAGGAGAGCTAGTGTTTGCTTCCCAGTCAGAAATGGAGTTGAATCCCATGCAGTTTCTGGTCCTACGAGCAAGAGTTGTTTTCTGGTAAGAAGAGTCACTATTGCGCTCCCATTGCCATACACAGTGCAAATAGCACTGGCGCCTGTTCCCAGCAAATACAGTGTATTGGACTGAAGAGCAGCTACTGTTCTTGTCAGTTTTCTAAGCAGAGTTGAACTAGATATGGCCCGTGTGTGTAGGAAGCACAGTTCATTTGTTCTGAGCAATCTCACTGTTCGGACAACATAGGAAACACAGTAGAGTAGAAAGTGCTCTTTTCTCAAAAGCAGAGTGTGTTTCTTGTAAGGCGAGCTAGCGTTTGTTTCCCAGTCTTAAATGGAGTTGAATCACATGCAGTTTCTGGTCCTATGAGCAAGAGTTGTTTTCTGGTAAGAAGAGTCAATATTGCGCTCCCATTGTAATACACAGGGCAAATAGCACTGGCGTCGGTTCCCAGCATGTACAGTGTATTGGACTGAGGAGAATCTACTGTTCTTGTCAGTTTCCTAAGCAGAATTGAACTAGATATGGCCGTGTTTGTAGGAAGCACAGTTCTTTTGTTCTGAGCAAGCTCACTACTCGGACCCCATAGGAAACACAATGGAGTAGAAGAGTGCTCTTTTCTCAAAAGCAGAGTGTGTTTCTTGTAAGGCGAGCCAGTGTTTGTTTCCCAGTCCTAAATGGAGTTGAATCACATGCAGTTTCTGGTCCTACAAGCAAGAGTTGTTTTCTGGTAAGAAGAGTCACTATTGCCCTCCCATTGTCATACACAGGGCAAATAGCCCTGGCATCGGTTTCCAGCATGTACAATGTATTGAACTGAAAAGGATCTACTGTTCTTGTCAGGTTCCTAAGCAGAATTGAATTAGATATGGCCGTGTGTGTAGGAAGCACAGTTCTTTTGTTCTGAGCAAGCTCACTGTTCGGACCCCATAGGAAACACATTAGAGTAGAAGTGTGCTCTTTTCACAAAAGCAGATTGTTTTTCTTGGAAGGCGAGCTAGCTTTTGTTTCCCAGTCCTAAGTGGAGTTGAGTCACATGCAGTTTGTGGTCTTATGAGCAAGAGATGTTTTCTGGTAAGAAGAGTCACTATTGCGCTCCTATTGCCATACACAGTACAAATAGCACATGCGTCTGTTCCCAGCAAATACACTGTATTGGACTGAAGAGGAGCTACTGTTCCTGTCAGTTTTCTAACCAGAGTTGAATTAGATATGGCCCATGTGTGTAGGAAGCACAGTTGTTTTGTTCTGAGCAAGCTCACTGTTCGGACCCCATAGGAAACACAGTAGAGTAGAAGAGTGCTCTTTTCTCAAAAGCAGATTGTGTTTCTTGTAAGGCAAGCTAGCGTTTGTTTCCCAGTCCTAAATGAGTTGATTCCGATGCAGTTTCTTGTCCAACAAGCAAGAGTTGTTTTCTGGTAAGAAGAGTCAATATTGCGCTCTCATTGTAATACACAGGGCAAATAGTACTGGCGTCGGTTCCCAGCATGTACAGTGTATTGGACTGAGGAGAATCTACTGTTCTTGTCAGTTTCCTAAGCAGAATTGAACTAGATATGGCCGTGTGTGTAGGAAGCACAGTTCTTTTGTTCTGAGCAAGCTCACTGTTCGGACCCCATAGGAAACACAATGGAGTAGAAGAGTGCTCTTTTCTCAAAAGCAGAGTGTGTTTCTTGTAAGGCGAGCCAGTGTTTGTTTCCCAGTCCTAAATGGAGTTGAATCACATGCAGTTTCTGGTCCTACAAGCAAGAGTTGTTTTCTGGTAAGAAGAGTCACTATTGCGCTCCCATTGTCGTACACAGGGCAAATAGCACTGGCGTCTGTTCCCAGCATGTACAGTGTATTGGACTGAAGAGGATCTACTGTTCTTGTCAGTTTCCTAAGCAGAATTGCACTAGATATGGCCGTGTGTGTAGGAAGCACAATTCTCTTGTTCTGATCAAGCTCACTGTTCTGGCCCTATAGGAAACACAGTAGAGTAAAAGAGTGCTCTTTTCTCAAAAGCAGAGTGTGTTTCTTGTAAGGTGAGCTAGCGTTTGTTTCCCAGTCCTAAATGGAGTTGAATCACATGCAATTTCTGGTCCTATGAGCAAGAGTTTTTTTCTGGTAAGGAAAGTCACTATTGCGCTCCCATTGCCATATGTAGTGCAAATAGCACTCGCGTCTGTTCCCAGCAAGTACAGTGTATTGGAGTGAAGAGGATCTACTCTTCTTGTCATTTTCCTAAGAGGAGTTGAACCAGATATGGCCCATGTGTGTAGGAAGCACAGTTCTTTTGTTCTGAGCAAGCTCACTGTTCGGACCCCATAGGAAACACAATAGAGTAGAAGAGTGCTCTTTTCACAAAAGCATATTGTGTTTCTTGTAAGGCGAGCTAGCGTTTGTTTCCCAGTCCTAAATGGAGTTGAGTGACACGCAGTTTGTGGTCCTACCAGCAAGAGTTGTTTTCTGGTAAGAAGAGTCACTATTGCGCTCCCATTGCCATACACAGTGCAAATAGCACTCGCGTCTGTTCCCAGCAAGTACAGTGTATTGGACTGAAGAGCAGCTACTGTTCTTTCAGTTTTCTAAGCAGAGTTGAACTAGATATGGCCCGTGTGTGTAGGAAGCACAGTTCTTTTGTTCTGAGCAAGCTCACTGTTCGGACACCATAGGAAACACAGTAGAGTAGAAGAGTGCTCTTTTCTCAAAAGCAGAGTGTGTTTCTTGTAAGGCGAGCTAGCGTTTGTTTCCCAGTCCTAAATGGAGTTGAGTCACATGCAGTTTCTGGTCCTATGAGCAAGAGTTGTTTTCTGGTAAGAAGAGTCACTATTGTGCTCCCATTGTCATACACAGGGCAAATAGCACTGGCATCGGTTCCCAGCATGTACAATGTATTGAACTGAAGAGAATCTACTGTTCTTGTCAGGTTCCTAAGCAGAATGGAATTAGATATGGCCGTGTGTGTAGGAAGCACAGTTCTTTTGTTCTGAGCAAGCTCACTGTTTGGACCCCATAGGAAACACAGTAGAGTAGAAGAGTGCTCTTTTCACAAAAGCAGAGTGTGTTTCTTGGAAAGTGAGCTAGTGTTTGTTTCCCTGTCCTAAATGGAGTTGAGTCACATGCAGTTTGTGGTCCTATGAGCAAGAGTTGTTTTCTGGTAAGAAGAGTCACTATTGCGCTCCCATGGCCATACACAGGGCAAATAGCACACGCGTCTGTTCCCAGCAAATACACTGTATTGGACTGAAGAGGAGCTACTGTTCCTGTCAGTTTCCTAAGCACAGTTGTATTAGATATGGCCCATGTGTATAGGAAGCACAGTTCTTTTGTTCTGAGCAAACTCACTGTTCGGACCCCATAGGAAACACAGTAGAGTAGAAGAGTGCTCTTTTCTCAAAAGCAGAGTGTGTTTCTTGTAAGGCAAGCTAGAGTTTGTTTCCCAGTCCTAAATGGAGTTGAATCCCATGCAGTTTCTTGTCCAATGCGCAAGAGCACTTTTCTGGTAAGAAAAGTCACTATTGCGCTCCCATTGTCGTACACAGGGCAAATAGCACTCGCGTCTGTTCCCAGCATGTTCAGTCTATTGGACTGAAGAGGATCTACTGTTATTGTCAATTTACTAAGAAGAGTTGAACTAGATATGGCCCGTGTGTGTAGGAAGCACAGTTCTTTTGTTCTGAGCAAGCTCACTGTTCGGACCCCATAGGAAACATAGTAGAGTAGAAGAGTGCTCTTTTCTCAAAAGCAGAGTGTGTTTCTTGTAAGGCGAGCTAGCGTTTGTTTCCCAGTCCTAAATGGAGTTGAATCACATGCTGTTTTTGGTCCTACCGGCAAGATTTGTTTTCTAGTAAGGAAAATCACTATTGTGCTCCCTTTGCCATACAAAGTACAAATAGCACTCGTGTCTGTTCCCGGCAAGTACAGTGTATTGGACTGAAGTGGAGCTACTGTTCTTGTCATTTTCCTAAGAGGAGTTGAACTAGATATGTCCCGTGTGTGTAGGAAACACAGTTCTTTTGTTCTGAGAAACCACACTGTGCAGACACCAAAGGAAACACAGTAGAGTAGATGAGTGCTCTTTTCTCAGAATTAGATTGTGTTTCTTGAAAGGGGAGCTAGTGTTTGCTTCCCAGTCAGAAATGGAGTTGAATCCCATGCAGTTTCTGGTCCTACGAGCAAGAGTTGTTTTCTGGTAAGAAGAGTCACTATTGCGCTCCCATTGCCATACACAGTGCAAATAGCACTGGCGCCTGTTCCCAGCAAGTACAGTGTATTGGACTGAAGAGCAGCTACTGTTCTTGTCAGTTTTCTAAGCAGAGTTGAACTAGATATGGCCCGTGTGTGTAGGAAGCACAGTTCATTTGTTCTGAGCAATCTCACTGTTCGGACAACATAGGAAACACAGTAGAGTAGAAAGTGCTCTTTTCTCAAAAGCAGAGTGTGTTTCTTGTAAGGCGAGCTAGCGTTTGTTTCCCAGTCTTAAATGGAGTTGAATCACATGCAGTTTCTGGTCCTATGAGCAAGAGTTGTTTTCTGGTAAGAAGAGTCAATATTGTGCTCCCATTGTAATACACAGGGCAAATAGCACTGGCGTCAGTTCCCAGCATGTACAGTGTATTGGACTGAGGAGAATCTACTGTTCTTGTCAGTTTCCTAAGCAGAATTGAACTAGATATGGCCGTGTGTGTAGGAAGCACAGTTCTTTTGTTCTGAGCAAGCTCACTGTTCGGACCCCATAGGAAACACAATGGAGTAGAAGAGTGCTCTTTTCTCAAAAGCAGAGTGTGTTTCTTGTAAGGCGAGCCAGTGTTTGTTTCCCAGTCCTAAATGGAGTTGAATCACATGCAGTTTCTGGTCCTACAAGCAAGAGTTGTTTTCTGGTAAGAAGAGTCACTATTGCCCTCCCATTGTCATACACAGGGCAAATAGCCCTGGCATCGGTTTCCAGCATGTACAATGTATTGAACTGAAAAGGATCTACTGTTCTTGTCAGGTTCTTAAGCAGAATTGAATTAGATATGGCCGTGTGTGTAGGAAGCACAGTTCTTTTGTTCTGAGCAAGCTCACTGTTCGGACCCCATAGGAAACACATTAGAGTAGAAGAGTGCTCTTTTCACAAAAGCAGATTGTTTTTCTTGGAAGGCGAGCTAGCTTTTGTTTCCCAGTCCTAAGTGGAGTTGAGTCACATGCAGTTTGTGGTCTTATGAGCAAGAGATGTTTTCTGGTAAGAAGAGTCACTATTGCGCTCCTATTGCCATACACAGTACAAATAGCACATGCGTCTGTTCCCAGCAAATACACTGTATTGGACTGAAGAGGAGCTACTGTTCCTGTCAGTTTTCTAACCAGAGTTGAATTAGATATGGCCCATGTGTGTAGGAAGCACAGTTGTTTTGTTCTGAGCAAGCTCACTGTTCGGACCCCATAGGAAACACAGTAGAGTAGAAGAGTGCTCTTTTCTCAAAAGCAGATTGTGTTTCTTGTAAGGCAAGCTAGCGTTTGTTTCCCAGTCCTAAATGAGTTGATTCCCATGCAGTTTCTTGTCCAACGAGCAAGAGTTGTTTTCTGGTAAGAAGAGTCAATATTGCGCTCCCATTGTAATACACAGGGCAAATAGTACTGGCGTCGTTTCCCAGCATGTACAGTGTATTGGACTGAGGAGAATCTACTGTTCTTGTCAGTTTCCTAAGCAGAATTGAACTAGATATGGCCGTGTGTGTAGGAAGCACAGTTCTTTTGTTCTGAGCAAGCTCACTGTTCGGACCCCATAGGAAACACAATGGAGTAGAAGAGTGCTCTTTTCTCAAAAGCAGAGTGTGTTTCTTGTAAGGCGAGCCAGTGTTTGTTTCCCAGTCCTAAATGGAGTTGAATCACATGCAGTTTCTGGTCCTACAAGCAAGAGTTGTTTTCTGGTAAGAAGAGTCTCTATTGCGCTCCCATTGTGGTACACAGGGCAAATAGCACTGGCGTCTGTTCCCAGCATGTACAGTGTATTGGACTGAAGAGGATCTACTGTTCTTGTCAGTTTCCTAAGCAGAATTGCACTAGATATGGCCGTGTGTGTAGGAAGCACAATTCTCTTGTTCTGATCAAGCTCACTGTTCTGGCCCTATAGGAAACACAGTAGAGTAAAAGAGTGCTCTTTTCTCAAAAGCAGAGTGTGTTTCTTGTAAGGCGAGCTAGCGTTTGTTTCCCAGTCCTAAATGGAGTTGAATCACATGCAATTTCTGGTCCTATGAGCAAGAGTTTTTTTCTGGTAAGGAAAGTCACTATTGCGCTCCCATTGCCATATGTAGTGCAAATAGCACTCGCGTCTGTTCCCAGCAAGTACAGTGTATTGGAGTGAAGAGGATCTACTCTTCTTGTCATTTTCCTAAGAGGAGTTGAACCAGATATGGCCCATGTGTGTAGGAAGCACAGTTCTTTTGTTCTGAGCAAGCTCACTGTTCGGACCCCATAGGAAACACAGTTGAGTAGAAGAATGCTCTTTTCACAAAAGCATATTGTGTTTCTTGTAAGGCGAGCTAGCGTTTGTTTCCCAGTCCTAAATGGAGTTGAGTGACACGCAGTTTGTGGTCCTACCAGCAAGAGTTGTTTTCTGGTAAGAAGAGTCACTATTGCGCTCCCATTGCCATACACAGTGCAAATAGCACTGGCGCCTGTTCCCAGCAAGTACAGTGTATTGGACTGAAGAGCAGCTACTGTTCTTTCAGTTTTCTAAGCAGAGTTGAACTAGATATGGCCCGTGTGTGTAGGAAGCACAGTTCTTTTGTTCTGAGCAAGCTCACTGTTCGGACACCATAGGAAACACAGTAGAGTAGAAGAGTGCTCTTTTCTCAAAAGCAGAGTGTGTTTCTTGTAAGGCGAGCTAGCGTTTGTTTCCCAGTCCTAAATGGAGTTGAGTCACATGCAGTTTCTGGTCCTATGAGCAAGAGTTGTTTTCTGGTAAGAAGAGTCACTATTGTGCTCCCATTGTCATACACAGGGCAAATAGCACTGGCATCGGTTCCCAGCATGTACAATGTATTGAACTGAAGAGAATCTACTGTTCTTGTCAGGTTCCTAAGCAGAATTGAATTAGATATGGCCGTGTGTGTAGGAAGCACAGTTCTTTTGTTCTGAGCAAGTTCACTGTTTGGACCCCATAGGAAACACAGTAGAGTAGAAGAGTGCTCTTTTCACAAAAGCAGAGTGTGTTTCTTGGAAAGTGAGCTAGTGTTTGTTTCCCTGTCCTAAATGGAGTTGAGTCACATGCAGTTTGTGGTCCTATGAGCAAGAGTTGTTTTCTGGTAAGAAGAGTCACTATTGCGCTCCCATGGCCATACACAGGGCAAATAGCACACGCGTCTGTTCCCAGCAAATACACTGTATTGGAATGAAGAGGAGCTACTGTTCCTGTCAGTTTCCTAAGCACAGTTGTATTAGATATGGCCCATGTGTATAGGAAGCACAGTTCTTTTGTTCTGAGCAAACTCACTGTTCGGACCCCATAGGAAACACAGTAGAGTAGAAGAGTTCTCTTTTCTCAAAAGCAGAGTGTGTTTCTTGTAAGGCAAGCTAGAGTTTGTTTCCCAGTCCTAAATGGAGTTGAATCCCATGCAGTTTCTTGTCCAATGCGCAAGAGCACTTTTCTGGTAAGAAAAGTCACTATTGCGCTCCCATTGTCGTACACAGGGCAAATAGCACTCGCGTCTGTTCCCAGCATGTTCAGTCTATTGGACTGAAGAGGATCTACTGTTATTGTCAATTTACTAAGAAGAGTTGAACTAGATATGGCCCGTGTGTGTAGGAAGCACAGTTCTTTTGTTCTGAGCAAGCTCACTGTTCGGACCCCATAGGAAACATAGTAGAGTAGAAGAGTGCTCTTTTCTCAAAAGCAGAGTGTGTTTCTTGTAAGGCGAGCTAGCATTTGTTTCCCAGTCCTAAATGGAGTTGAATCACATGCTGTTTTTGGTCCTACCGGCAAGATTTGTTTTCTAGTAAGGAAAATCACTATTGTGCTCCCTTTGCCATACACAGTACAAATAGCACTCGTGTCTGTTCCCGGCAAGTACAGTGTATTGGACTGAAGTGGAGCTACTGTTCTTGTCATTTTCCTAAGAGGAGTTGAACTAGATATGTCCCGTGTGTGTAGGAAACACAGTTCTTTTGTTCTGAGAAACCACACTGTGCAGACACCAAAGGAAACACAGTAGAGTAGATGAGTGCTCTTTTCTCAGAATTAGATTGTGTTTCTTGAAAGGAGAGCTAGTGTTTGCTTCCCAGTCAGAAATGGAGTTGAATCCCATGCAGTTTCTGGTCCTACGAGCAAGAGTTGTTTTCTGGTAAGAAGAGTCACTATTGCGCTCCCATTGCCATACACAGTGCAAATAGCACTGGCGCCTGTTCCCAGCAAATACAGTGTATTGGACTGAAGAGCAGCTACTGTTCTTGTCAGTTTTCTAAGCAGAGTTGAACTAGATATGGCCCGTGTGTGTAGGAAGCACAGTTCATTTGTTCTGAGCAATCTCACTGTTCGGACAACATAGGAAACACAGTAGAGTAGAAAGTGCTCTTTTCTCAAAAGCAGAGTGTGTTTCTTGTAAGGCGAGCTAGCGTTTGTTTCCCAGTCTTAAATGGAGTTGAATCACATGCAGTTTCTGGTCCTATGAGCAAGAGTTGTTTTCTGGTAAGAAGAGTCAATATTGCGCTCCCATTGTAATACACAGGGCAAATAGCACTGGCGTCGGTTCCCAGCATGTACAGTGTATTGGACTGAGGAGAATCTACTGTTCTTGTCAGTTTCCTAAGCAGAATTGAACTAGATATGGCCGTGTTTGTAGGAAGCACAGTTCTTTTGTTCTGAGCAAGCTCACTACTCGGACCCCATAGGAAACACAATGGAGTAGAAGAGTGCTCTTTTCTCAAAAGCAGAGTGTGTTTCTTGTAAGGCGAGCCAGTGTTTGTTTCCCAGTCCTAAATGGAGTTGAATCACATGCAGTTTCTGGTCCTACAAGCAAGAGTTGTTTTCTGGTAAGAAGAGTCACTATTGCCCTCCCATTGTCATACACAGGGCAAATAGCCCTGGCATCGGTTTCCAGCATGTACAATGTATTGAACTGAAAAGGATCTACTGTTCTTGTCAGGTTCCTAAGCAGAATTGAATTAGATATGGCCGTGTGTGTAGGAAGCACAGTTCTTTTGTTCTGAGCAAGCTCACTGTTCGGACCCCATAGGAAACACATTAGAGTAGAAGTGTGCTCTTTTCACAAAAGCAGATTGTTTTTCTTGGAAGGCGAGCTAGCTTTTGTTTCCCAGTCCTAAGTGGAGTTGAGTCACATGCAGTTTGTGGTCTTATGAGCAAGAGATGTTTTCTGGTAAGAAGAGTCACTATTGCGCTCCTATTGCCATACACAGTACAAATAGCACATGCGTCTGTTCCCAGCAAATACACTGTATTGGACTGAAGAGGAGCTACTGTTCCTGTCAGTTTTCTAACCAGAGTTGAATTAGATATGGCCCATGTGTGTAGGAAGCACAGTTGTTTTGTTCTGAGCAAGCTCACTGTTCGGACCCCATAGGAAACACAGTAGAGTAGAAGAGTGCTCTTTTCTCAAAAGCAGATTGTGTTTCTTGTAAGGCAAGCTAGCGTTTGTTTCCCAGTCCTAAATGAGTTGATTCCGATGCAGTTTCTTGTCCAACAAGCAAGAGTTGTTTTCTGGTAAGAAGAGTCAATATTGCGCTCTCATTGTAATACACAGGGCAAATAGTACTGGCGTCGGTTCCCAGCATGTACAGTGTATTGGACTGAGGAGAATCTACTGTTCTTGTCAGTTTCCTAAGCAGAATTGAACTAGATATGGCCGTGTGTGTAGGAAGCACAGTTCTTTTGTTCTGAGCAAGCTCACTGTTCGGACCCCATAGGAAACACAATGGAGTAGAAGAGTGCTCTTTTCTCAAAAGCAGAGTGTGTTTCTTGTAAGGCGAGCCAGTGTTTGTTTCCCAGTCCTAAATGGAGTTGAATCACATGCAGTTTCTGGTCCTACAAGCAAGAGTTGTTTTCTGGTAAGAAGAGTCACTATTGCGCTCCCATTGTCGTACACAGGGCAAATAGCACTGGCGTCTGTTCCCAGCATGTACAGTGTATTGGACTGAAGAGGATCTACTGTTCTTGTCAGTTTCCTAAGCAGAATTGCACTAGATATGGCCGTGTGTGTAGGAAGCACAATTCTCTTGTTCTGATCAAGCTCACTGTTCTGGCCCTATAGGAAACACAGTAGAGTAAAAGAGTGCTCTTTTCTCAAAAGCAGAGTGTGTTTCTTGTAAGGTGAGCTAGCGTTTGTTTCCCAGTCCTAAATGGAGTTGAATCACATGCAATTTCTGGTCCTATGAGCAAGAGTTTTTTTCTGGTAAGGAAAGTCACTATTGCGCTCCCATTGCCATATGTAGTGCAAATAGCACTCGCGTCTGTTCCCAGCAAGTACAGTGTATTGGAGTGAAGAGGATCTACTCTTCTTGTCATTTTCCTAAGAGGAGTTGAACCAGATATGGCCCATGTGTGTAGGAAGCACAGTTCTTTTGTTCTGAGCAAGCTCACTGTTCGGACCCCATAGGAAACACAATAGAGTAGAAGAGTGCTCTTTTCACAAAAGCATATTGTGTTTCTTGTAAGGCGAGCTAGCGTTTGTTTCCCAGTCCTAAATGGAGTTGAGTGACACGCAGTTTGTGGTCCTACCAGCAAGAGTTGTTTTCTGGTAAGAAGAGTCACTATTGCGCTCCCATTGCCATACACAGTGCAAATAGCACTCGCGTCTGTTCCCAGCAAGTACAGTGTATTGGACTGAAGAGCAGCTACTGTTCTTTCAGTTTTCTAAGCAGAGTTGAACTAGATATGGCCCGTGTGTGTAGGAAGCACAGTTCTTTTGTTCTGAGCAAGCTCACTGTTCGGACACCATAGGAAACACAGTAGAGTAGAAGAGTGCTCTTTTCTCAAAAGCAGAGTGTGTTTCTTGTAAGGCGAGCTAGCGTTTGTTTCCCAGTCCTAAATGGAGTTGAGTCACATGCAGTTTCTGGTCCTATGAGCAAGAGTTGTTTTCTGGTAAGAAGAGTCACTATTGTGCTCCCATTGTCATACACAGGGCAAATAGCACTGGCATCGGTTCCCAGCATGTACAATGTATTGAACTGAAGAGAATCTACTGTTCTTGTCAGGTTCCTAAGCAGAATGGAATTAGATATGGCCGTGTGTGTAGGAAGCACAGTTCTTTTGTTCTGAGCAAGCTCACTGTTTGGACCCCATAGGAAACACAGTAGAGTAGAAGAGTGCTCTTTTCACAAAAGCAGAGTGTGTTTCTTGGAAAGTGAGCTAGTGTTTGTTTCCCTGTCCTAAATGGAGTTGAGTCACATGCAGTTTGTGGTCCTATGAGCAAGAGTTGTTTTCTGGTAAGAAGAGTCACTATTGCGCTCCCATGGCCATACACAGGGCAAATAGCACACGCGTCTGTTCCCAGCAAATACACTGTATTGGACTGAAGAGGAGCTACTGTTCCTGTCAGTTTCCTAAGCACAGTTGTATTAGATATGGCCCATGTGTATAGGAAGCACAGTTCTTTTGTTCTGAGCAAACTCACTGTTCGGACCCCATAGGAAACACAGTAGAGTAGAAGAGTGCTCTTTTCTCAAAAGCAGAGTGTGTTTCTTGTAAGGCAAGCTAGAGTTTGTTTCCCAGTCCTAAATGGAGTTGAATCCCATGCAGTTTCTTGTCCAATGCGCAAGAGCACTTTTCTGGTAAGAAAAGTCACTATTGCGCTCCCATTGTCGTACACAGGGCAAATAGCACTCGCGTCTGTTCCCAGCATGTTCAGTCTATTGGACTGAAGAGGATCTACTGTTATTGTCAATTTACTAAGAAGAGTTGAACTAGATATGGCCCGTGTGTGTAGGAAGCACAGTTCTTTTGTTCTGAGCAAGCTCACTGTTCGGACCCCATAGGAAACATAGTAGAGTAGAAGAGTGCTCTTTTCTCAAAAGCAGAGTGTGTTTCTTGTAAGGCGAGCTAGCGTTTGTTTCCCAGTCCTAAATGGAGTTGAATCACATGCTGTTTTTGGTCCTACCGGCAAGATTTGTTTTCTAGTAAGGAAAATCACTATTGTGCTCCCTTTGCCATACAAAGTACAAATAGCACTCGTGTCTGTTCCCGGCAAGTACAGTGTATTGGACTGAAGTGGAGCTACTGTTCTTGTCATTTTCCTAAGAGGAGTTGAACTAGATATGTCCCGTGTGTGTAGGAAACACAGTTCTTTTGTTCTGAGAAACCACACTGTGCAGACACCAAAGGAAACACAGTAGAGTAGATGAGTGCTCTTTTCTCAGAATTAGATTGTGTTTCTTGAAAGGGGAGCTAGTGTTTGCTTCCCAGTCAGAAATGGAGTTGAATCCCATGCAGTTTCTGGTCCTACGAGCAAGAGTTGTTTTCTGGTAAGAAGAGTCACTATTGCGCTCCCATTGCCATACACAGTGCAAATAGCACTGGCGCCTGTTCCCAGCAAGTACAGTGTATTGGACTGAAGAGCAGCTACTGTTCTTGTCAGTTTTCTAAGCAGAGTTGAACTAGATATGGCCCGTGTGTGTAGGAAGCACAGTTCATTTGTTCTGAGCAATCTCACTGTTCGGACAACATAGGAAACACAGTAGAGTAGAAAGTGCTCTTTTCTCAAAAGCAGAGTGTGTTTCTTGTAAGGCGAGCTAGCGTTTGTTTCCCAGTCTTAAATGGAGTTGAATCACATGCAGTTTCTGGTCCTATGAGCAAGAGTTGTTTTCTGGTAAGAAGAGTCAATATTGTGCTCCCATTGTAATACACAGGGCAAATAGCACTGGCGTCAGTTCCCAGCATGTACAGTGTATTGGACTGAGGAGAATCTACTGTTCTTGTCAGTTTCCTAAGCAGAATTGAACTAGATATGGCCGTGTGTGTAGGAAGCACAGTTCTTTTGTTCTGAGCAAGCTCACTGTTCGGACCCCATAGGAAACACAATGGAGTAGAAGAGTGCTCTTTTCTCAAAAGCAGAGTGTGTTTCTTGTAAGGCGAGCCAGTGTTTGTTTCCCAGTCCTAAATGGAGTTGAATCACATGCAGTTTCTGGTCCTACAAGCAAGAGTTGTTTTCTGGTAAGAAGAGTCACTATTGCCCTCCCATTGTCATACACAGGGCAAATAGCCCTGACATCGGTTTCCAGCATGTACAATGTATTGAACTGAAGAGGATCTACTGTTCTTGTCAGGTTCCTAAGCAGAATTGAATTAGATATGGCCGTGTGTGTAGGAAGCACAGTTCTTTTGTTCTGAGCAAGCTCACTGTTCGGACCCCATAGGAAACACATTAGAGTAGATGTGTGCTCTTTTCACAAAAGCAGATTGTTTTTCTTGGAAGGCGAGCTAGCGTTTGTTTCCCAGTCCTAAGTGGAGTTGAGTCACATGCAGTTTGTGGTCTTATGAGCAAGAGATGTTTTCTGGTAAGAAGAGTCACTATTGCGCTCCTATTGCCATACACAGTACAAATAGCACATGCGTCTGTTCCCAGCAAATACACTGTATTGGACTGAAGAGGAGCTACTGTTCCTGTCAGTTTTCTAACCAGAGTTGAATTAGATATGGCCCATGTGTGTAGGAAGCACAGTTGTTTTGTTCTGAGCAAGCTCACTGTTCGGACCCCATAGGAAACACAGTAGAGTAGAAGAGTGCTCTTTTCTCAAAAGCAGATTGTGTTTCTTGTAAGGCAAGCTAGCGTTTGTTTCCCTGTCCTAAATGAGTTGATTCCCATGCAGTTTCTTGTCCAACGAGCAAGAGCTGTTTTCTCGTAAGCAGAGTCACTATTGCGCTCCCATTGTCGTACACAGGGCAAATAGCACTGGCGTCTGTTCCCAGCATGTACAGTGTATTGGACTGAAGAGGATCTACTGTTCTTGTCAGTTTCCTAAGCAGAATTGCACTAGATATGGCCGTGTGTGTAGGAAGCACAATTCTCTTGTTCTGATCAAGCTCACTGTTCTGGCCCTATAGGAAACACAGTAGAGTAAAAGAGTGCTCTTTTCTCAAAAGCAGAGTGTGTTTCTTGTAAGGCGAGCTAGCGTTTGTTTCCCAGGCCTAAATGGAGTTGAATCACATGCAATTTCTGGTCCTATGAGCAAGAGTTTTTTTCTGGTAAGGAAAGTCACTATTGCGCTCCCATTGCCATATGTAGTGCAAATAGCACTCGCGTCTGTTCCCAGCAAGTACAGTGTATTGGACTGAAGAGGAGCTACTGTTCTTGTCAGTTTTCTAAGCAGAGTTGAACTAGATATGGCCCGTGTGTATAGGAAGTACAGTTCTTTTGTTCGGAGCAAGCTCACTGTTCAGACCACATAGGAAACACAGTAGAGTAGAAGACTGCTCTTTCTCAAAAGCGGAGTGTTTCTTGTAAGGCGAGCTAGTGTTTGTTTCCCAGTCCTAAATGGAGTTGAGTCACATGCAGTTTGTGGTCCTACGAGCAAGAGTTGTTTTCTGGTAAGAAGAGTCACTATTGTGCTCCCATTGTCATACACAGTGCAAATAGCACTCGCGTCTGTTCCCAGCAATACAGTGTATTGGACTGAAGAGGAGCTACTCTTCTTGTCAGTTTCCTAAGCAGAGTTGAACTAGATATGGCTGTGTGTGTAGGAAGCACAGTTCTTTTGTTCTGAGCATGCTCACCGTTCTGGCCCTATAGGAAACCCAGTAGAGTAGAAGAGTGCTCTTTTCTCAAAAGCAGAGTGTGTTCCTTGTAAGACGAGCTAGCATTTGTTTCCCAGTCCTAAATGGATTTGAGTCACATGCAGTTTCTGGTCCTACGAGCAAGAGTTGTTTTCTGGTAAGAAGAGTCACTATTGCCATCCCATTGCCATACAAAGTGCAAATAGCACTCACGTCTGTTCCCAGAGAGTACAGTGTATTGGACTGAAGAGGAGCCACTGTTCTTGTCAGTGTCCTAAGCAGAGTTGAACTAGATATGGCCCGTGTGTAGGAAGCACAGTTTTTTTGTTCTGAGCAAGCTCACTGTTCGAACGGCATAGGAAACACAGTAGAGTAGAAGAGTGCTCTTTTCTCAAAAGCAGAGTGTGTTCCTTGTAAGGCGAGCTAGCGTTTGTTTCCAGTCCTAAATGGAGTTCAATCACATGCAGTTTCTGGTCCTACGAGCAAGTGTTGTTTTCTGGTAAGAAGAGTCACTTTTGCGCTCCCATGGTCATACACAGGGCAAATAGTACTGGCATCTGTTCCCAGCACGTACAGTGTATTGGACAGAAGAGGATCTACTGTTCTTGTCAGTTTCCTAAGCAGAATTGAACTAGATAAGGCCATGTGTGTAGGAAGCACAGTTCTTTTGTTCTGAGCAAGCTCTCTGTTGTGGCCATATTAGAAACACAGTAGAGTAGTAGAGTGCTCTTTTCTCAAAAGCAGAGTGTGTTTCTTGTAAGGCGAGCTAGCGTTTGTTTCCCAGTCCTAAATGGAGTTGAATCATAAGCAATTTCTGGTCCTACGACAATAGATATTTTCTGTTAAGGAAAGTCACCATTGCGCTCCCATTGCCACACACAGTGCAAATAGCACTCATGTCTGTTCCCAGCAAGTACAGTGTATTGGACTGAAGAGGAGCTACTTGTCAGTTTCCTAAGCAGAGTTGAACTAGATATGGCCCGTGTGTGTAGGAAGCACAGTTCTTTTGTTCTGAGCAAGCTCACTGTTCTGGGTCTAAAGGAAACACAGTAGAGTAGAAGAGTGCTCTTTTCTCAAAAGCAGAGTGTGTTTCTTGTAAGGCGAGCTACCGTTTGTTTCCCAGTCCTAAATGGAGTTGAATCATATGCAATTTCTGGTCCTACGACAAGAGATATTTTCTGTTAAGGAAAGTCACCATTGCGCTCCCATTGCCATACACAGTGCAAATAGCACTCGTGTCTGTTCCCAGCAAGTACAGTGTATTTGACTGAAGTGGAGCTACTTTCCTTGTCAGTTTCCTAAGCAGAGTTGAACTAGATATGGCCCGTGTGTGTAGGAAGCACAGTTCTTTTGTTCTGAGCAAGCTCACTGTTCTGGCCATATAAAAAACACAGTAGAGTAGAAAAGGGCTCTTTTCTAAAAAGCACAGTGTGTTTCTTTTAAGGCGAGCTAGCGTTTGTTTCCCAGTCGTAATGGAGTTAAATCACATGCAGTTTCTGCTCCTACGAGCAAGAGTTGTTTTCTGGTGAGAAGAGTCACTATTGCCCTCCCATTGCCATACACAGTACAAATAGCACTCGCGTCTGTTCCCAGAGAGTACAGTGTATTGGACTGAAGAGGAGCCACTGTTCTTGTCAGTGTCCTAAGCAGAGTTGAACTAGATATGGCACGTGTGTAGGAAGCACAGTTTTTTTGTTCTGAGCAAGCTCACTGTTCGAACGGCATAGGAAACACAGTTGAGTAGAATTGTGCTCTTTTCTCAAAAGCAGAGAGTGTTCCTTGTAAGGCAAGCTAGCGTTTGTTTCCCAGTCCTAAATGGAGTACAATCAGATGCAGTTTCTGGTCCTACGAGCAACAGTTGTTTTCTGGTAAGAAGAGTCATTATTGCGCTCGCGTTGTCATACACAGAGCAAATAGCACTGGCGTCTGTTACCAGCATGTACACTGTATTGGACTGAAGAGGATCTACTATTCTTGTGAGTTTCCTAAGCAGAATTGAACTAGATATGGCCGTGTGTGTAGGAAGCACAGTTCTTTTGTTCTGAGCAAGCTCACTGTTTTGGCCCTATAGGAAACACAGTAGAGTAGAAGAGTGCTCTTTTCTCAAAAGCAGAGTGTGTTTCTTGTAAGGCGAGCTAGTGTTTTTTTCCCAGTACTAAATGGAGTTGAATCACATGCAGTTTTTGGTCCTACGAACAAGAGTTGTTTTCTGGTAAGGAAAGTCACTAGTGTGCTCCCATTGCCATACACAGTACAAATAGCACTCGCGTCTGTTAGCAGCATGTACAGTGTATTGGACTGAAAAGGATCTACTGTTCTTGTCAGTTTCCTAAGCAGAATTGAACTAGTTATGGCCGTGTATGTAGGAAGCACAGTTCTTTTGTTCTGAGCAAGCTTTCTGTTCTGTCCCTATAGGAAACACAGAAGAGTAGAAGAGTGCTCTTTTCTCAAAAGCAGAGTGTGTTTCTTATAAGGCCAGCTAGTGTTTGTTTCCCAGTCCTAAATGGAGTTGAATCCCATGCAGTTTCTGGTCCTATGAGCAAGAGTTGTTTTCTGGTAAGAAGAGTCACTATTGCGCTCCCATTGACATACACAGTGCAAATAGTACTCGCGTCTGTTCCCAGCAAGTACAGTGTATTGGACTGAAGAGAAGCTACTGTTCTTGTCTGTTTCCTAAGCAGAGTTGAAGTAGATATGTCCCGTGTGTGTAGGAAGCACAGTGCTTTTGTTCTGAGCTAGCTCACTGTTCGGACCCCATAGGAAACACAGTAGAGTAGAAGAGTGCTCTTTTCTCAAAAGCAGAGTGTGTTTCTTGTAAGGCGAGCTAGCGTTTGTTTCCCAGTCCGAAATGGAGTTGAATCAAATGGAGTTTTTTGTCCTATGAGCAGGAGTTGTTTTCTGGTAAGAAGAGTCACTATTTTGCTCCCATTGCCATACACAGTGCAAATAGCACTGGTGTCCATTCCCAGCATGTACAGTGTATTGGACTGAAGAGGATCTACTGTTCTTGTCAGTTTCCTAAATAGAATTGAACTAGATATGGCCCGTTTGTGTAGGAAGCACAGTTCATTGTTCTGAGCATGCTCACTGTTCTGGCCCTATAGGAAACACAGTAGAGTAGAAGAGTGCTCTTTTCTCAAAAGCAGAGTGTGTTCCTTGTAAGACGATCTAGCGTTTGTTTCCCAGTCCTAAATGGATTTGAGTCACATGCAGTGTCTGGTCCTACGAGCAAGAGTTGTTTTCTGGTAAGAAGAGTCAATATTGTGCTCCCATTGTCATACACAGGGCAAATAGCACTGGCGTCTGTTCCCAACATGTACAGTGTATTGGACTGAAAAGGATCTACTGTTCTTGTCAGTTTCCTAAGCAGAGTTGAACTAGATATAGTCGGTGTGTGTAGAAAGCACAGTTTTTTTGTTCTGAGCAAGCTCACTATTCTGGCCCTACAAAAAACATATTTAACTAGAAGAGTGCTCTTTGCTCAAAAGCAGAGTGTGTTTATTGTAAGGTGAGCTACCGTTTGTTTCCCAGTTATAAATGGAGTTGAATCACATGCAGTTTCTGGTCCTACGAGCAAGAGTTGTTTTCTGGTAAGAAGAGTCACTATTGCGCTCCCATTATCATACACAGGTCAAATAGCACTGGCGTCTGTTAACAGCATGTACAGTGTATTGGACTGAAGAGGAGCTACTGTTCTTGTCAGTTTCCTAAGCTGAGTTGAACTAGATATAACCCGTGTGTGTAGGAAGCACAGTTCTTTTGTTCTGAGCAAGCTCACTATTCTGGCCCTCTAGGAATCACAGTAGAGTAGAAGAGTGCTCTTTTCTCAAATCAGAGTGTGTTTCTTGTAATGCGAGCTAGCATTTGTTTCCCAGTCCTACATGTAGTTGAATCACATGCAGTTTTTGATCCTACGAGCAAGAGTTGTTTTCTCGTAAGGAAAGTCACTATTGTGCTCCCATTGTCATACACAGTGCAAATAGCACTGGCGTCTGTTCCCAGCATGTACAGTGTATTGGCCTGAAAAGGAGCTACTGTTCTTGTCAGTTTCCTAAGCAGAGTTGAACTAGACACGGCCCATGTGTGTAGGAAGCACAGGTCTTTAGTTCTGAGCAAGCTCACTGTTCTGGCCCTATAGGAAACACAGTAGAGTAGAAGAGTGCTCTTTTCTCAAAAGCAGAGTGTGTTTCTTGTAAGGCGAGCTAGCGTTTGTTTCCCAGTCCTAAATGGTGTTGAATCACATGCAGTTTCTGGTCCTACGAGCAAGAGTTGTTTTCTGGTAAGAAGAGTCACTATTGTGCTCCCATTTTCATACACAGGGCAAATAGCACTCACGTCTGTTCCCAGCATGTACAGTGTATTGGACTGAAGAGGACCTACTGTTCTTGTCAGTTTCCTAAGAATTGAACTAGATATGGCCGTGTGTGTAGGAAGCACATTTCTTTTGTTCTGAGCAAGCTCACTGTTTTGGCCCAATAGGAAACACAGTAGAGTAGAAGATTGCTCTTTTCTCAAAAGCAGAGTGTGTTTCTTGTAAGGTGAACTACCGTTTGTTTCGCAGTCCTAAATGGAGTTGAATCACATGTAGTTTTTGATCCTACGAGCAAGAAGTTGTTTTCTGGTAAGGAAAGTCACTATTGCGCTCCCATTGCCACACACAGTGCAAAGAGGACTCGCGTCTGTTCCCATCAAGTAAAGTGTATTGGACTGAAGAGGAGCTACTGTTCTTCTCAGTTTCCTAAGCAGAGTTGAGCTAGATATGGCCCCTGTGTGTAGGAAGCACAGTTCTTTTGTTCTGAGCAAGCTGACTGTTCGGACCCCATAGTAAAAACAGTAGAGTAGAAGAGTGCTCTTTTCTCAAAAGTAGAGTGTTTTTCTTGTAAGGCGAGCTAGTGTTTGTTTCCCAGTCTGAAATGGAGTTGAATCCAATGCAGTTTCTGGTCCTACGAGCAAGAGATGTTTTCTGGTAAGAAGAGTCAACATTGCGCTCCAATTGCCATATACAGTGCAAATAGCTCTCGCGTCTGTGCCCATCAAGTACAGTGTATTGGACTGAAGAGAAGCTACTGTTCTTGTCAGTTTCCTAAGCGGAGTTAAACTAGATAAGGCCCGTGTGTGTAGGAAGCACAGTTCTTTTGTTCTGAGAAAGCTCACTGTTTGGACCCCACAGGAAACACAGTAGAGTGGAAGAGTTCTCTTTTCTCAAAAGCAAAGTGTGTTTCTTGTAAGGCAAGCTAGTGTTTGTTTCCCAGTCCTAAATGGAGTTGAATCACATGCAGTTTCTGGTCCTACAAGCAAGAGTTGTTTTCTGGTAAGAAGAGTCACTATTGTGCTCCCATTGTCATACACAGGGCAAATAGCACTGGCGTCTCTTCCCAACAAGTACAGTGTATGGGACAGAAGAGGATCTACTGTTCTTGTCAGTTTCCTAAGCAGAATTGAACTAGATATGGCCGTGTGTGTAGGAAGCACAGTTGCTTTGTTCTGAGCAAGCTCACTGTTCGGACCCCATAGGAATCACTCTAGAGTAGGAGAGTGATCTTTTCTCAAAAGCAGAGTGTGTTTTTAGTAAGGCGAGCTAGCGTTTGTTTCCCAGTTCTAAATGGAGTTGAATCCCACGCAGTTTCTGGTCCTACGAGCAAGAGTTGTTTTCTGGTAAGAAGAGTCACTATTGCGCTCCCACTGTCATACACAGGGCAAATAGCACTGGCGTCTGTTCCCAGCATGTACAGTGTATTGGACTGAAGAGGATCTGCTGTTCTTGTCAGTTTCCTAAGCAGAGTTGAACTAGATATAATCGGTGTGTGTAGGAAGCACAGTTTTTTTGTTCTGAGCAAGCTCACTATTCTGGCCCTACAAAAAACACATTAGAGTAGAAGAGTGCTGTTTTCTCAAAAGCAGAGTGTGTTTACTGTAAGGCGAGCTAGTGTTTGTTTCCCAGTTCTAAATGGAGTTGAATCACATGCAGTTTCTGGTCCTATGAGCAAGAGTTGTTTTCCGTTAAGAAGAGTCACTATTGTGCTCCCATTATCATACAAAGGGCAAATAGCACTGGCGTCTGATCCCAGCATGTACAGTGTATTGGACTGAAGAGGAGCTACTGTTCTTGTCAGTTTCCTAAGCAGAATTGAACTAGATATGGCCTTGTGTGTAGGAAGCACAGTTATTTTGTTCTGTGCAAGCTCACTGTTCTGGCCCTAAAGGAAACACAGTAGAGTAGAAGAGTGATCTTTTTTCAATAGCAGAGTGTTTTGCTTGTAAGGCGACCTAGTGTTTGTTTCCCAGTCCTAAATCGAGTTGAATCACATGCAGTTTCTGGTCCTATGAGCAAGAGTTGTTTTCTGATAAGAAGAGTCACTATTCCACTCCCATTGATATACACATTACAAATATGCTGGCGCCTGTTCCCAGCATGTACAGTGTATTGGACTGAAGAGTATCTACTGTTCCTGTCAATTTCCTAAGCAGAATTGAACTAGATATGGCCATGTGTGTAGGAAGCACAGTTCTTTTGTTCTGAGCAAGCTCACTGTTCTGGCCCAATAGGAAACACAGTAGAGTAGAAGAGTGATCTTTTCTCAAAAGCAGAGTGTGTTTCTTGTAAGGCGAGCTAGTGTTTGTTTCCCAGTCCTAAAAGGAGTTGAATCACATGCCGTTTTTGGTCCTACGAGCAAGAGTTGTTTTCTGGCAAGGAAAGTCACTATTGTGCTCCCATTGCCATACACAGTGCAAATAGCACTCACGTCTGTTCCCATTAAGTACAGTGTATTGGACTGAAGTGGAGCTACTGTTCTTGTCAGTTTCCTAAATAGAGTGGAACAGATATGGCCCGTGTGTGTAGGAAGCACAGTTCTTTTGTTCTGAGCAAGCTCACTGTTCAGACCACATAGGAAACACTGTAGAGTAGAAGAGTGCTCTTTTCTCAAAAGCAGAGTGTGTTTCTTGTAAGGCGAGGTAGCGTTTGTTTTGCAGTCCTAAATGGAGTTGAATCACATGCAGTTTCTGGTCCTAGGAGCAAGAGTTGTTTTCTGGTAAGAAGAGTCACTATTGAGCTCCCATTGTCATACACAGGGCAAATAGCACTGGCGTCTGTTCCCAGCAAGTACAGTGTATTGGACTGAAGAGGAGCTACTGTTCTTGTCAGTTTCCTAAGCAGAGTTGAACTAGATATAGCCCGTGTGTGTAGGAAGCACAGCTCTTTTGTTCTGAGCAAGCTCACTGTTTGGAACTTAAAGGAAACACAGAAGAGTAGAAGAGTGCTCTTTTATCATAAGCAGAGTGTGTTTCTTGTAAGGCGAGCTAGTGTTTGTTTTGCAGTCCTAAATGGAGTTGAATCACATGCAGTTTTTGGTCCTACGAACAAGAGTTGTTTTCTGGTAAGGAAAGTCACTATTGTGCTCCCATTGCCATACACAGTGCATATAGCACTCGCGTCTGTTCCCATTAAGTGCAGTGTATTGGACTGAAGAGGAGCTACTGTCCTTGTCAGTTTCCTAGGTAGAGTTGAACTAGATATGGCCCATGTGTGTAGGAAGCACAGTTCTTTTGTTCTGAGCAAGCTCACTGTTCAGACCCCATAGGAAACACTGTAGAGTAGAAGAGTGCTCTTTTCTCAAAAGCAGAGTGTGTTTCTTGTAAGACGAGCTAGCGTTTGTTTTGCAGTCCTAAATGGAGTTGAATCACATGCAGTTTCAGGTCCTACGAGCAATCGATTTTTCTTGTAAGAAGAGTCACTATTGAGCTCCCATTGTCATTCACAGGGCAAATAGCACTGGCGTCTGTTCCCAGCAAGTACAGTGTATTGGACTGAAGTGGACCAACTGTTCTTGTCAGTTTCCTAAGCAGAGTTGAACTAGATATAGCCAGTGTGTGAAGGATGCACAGTTCTTTTGTTCTAAGCAAGCTCACTATTCTGGCCCTATAGGAAACACAGTAGAGTAGAAGAGTGCTCTTTTCTCAAAAGCAGAGAGTGTTTCTTGAAAGGCGAGCTAGCGTTTTTTTCCCGTCCTAAATCTAGTTGAGTCACATGCAGTTCCTGGTCCTATGAACAAGAGTTGTTTTCTGGTAAGAAGAGTCACTATTGCGCTCCCATTGTCATACACAGGGCAAATAGCACTCGCGTCTGTTCCCAGCATGTACAGGGTATTGGACTGAAGATGATCTACTGCTCTTGTCAGTTTCCTAAGCAGAGTTGAACTAGATATGGCCCGTGTGTGTAGGAAGCACAGTTCTTTTGTTCTGAGCAAGCTCACTGTTCTGGCACTATAGGAAACACAGTAGAGTAGAAGAGTGCTCTTTTCTCAAAAGCAGAGTGTGTTTCTTGTAAGGCGAGCTAGCGTTTGTTTCTCAGTCCAAAATGGAGTTGAATCACATGCAGTTTCTGGTCCTACGAGCAAGAGATGTTAACTGGTAAGCAGAGTCACTATTGCGCTCCCATTGCCATATACAGTGCAAATAGCTCTCGCGTCTGTTCACAGCAAGTACAGTGCATTGGACTGAAGAGGAGCTACTGTTCTTGTCAGTTTCCTAAGCGGAGTTAAACTAGATATGGCCCGTGTGTGTAGGAAGCACAGTTCTTTTGTTCTGAGCAAGCTCACTGTTCGAACCCATAGTAAACACAGTAGAGTAGAAGAGTGCTCTTTTCTCAAAAGCAGAGTGTGTTCCTTATAAGGCGAGCTAGCATTTGTTTCCCAGTCCTAAATGGAGTTGAATCACATGCAGTTTCTGGTCCTACAAGCAAGAGTTGTTTTCTGGTAAGAAGAGTGACTATTGTGCTCCCATTGTCATACACAGGGCAAATAGCACTGGCATCTGATCCCAGCATGTACAGTGTATTGGACTGAGAGGATCTACTGTTCTTGTCAGTTTCCTCAGCAGAATTGAACTAGATATGGCCGTGTGTGTAGGAAGCACAGTTCTTTTGTTCTGAGTAAGCTCACTGTTCTGACCCTATAGGAAATATCGTAGAGTAGAAGAGTGATCTTTTCTCAAAAGCAGAGTGTGTTTCTTGTAAGGGGAGCTAGCATTTGTTTCCCAGTCTAAATGGAGTTGAATCACATGCAGTTTTTGATCCTACGAGCAAGAGTTGTTTTCTTGTAAGGAAAGTCACTATTGCGCTCCCATTGCCACACACAGTGCAAAGAGGACTCCTGTCTGTTCCCATCAAGTACAGTGTATTGGACTGAAGAGGAGCTACTGCTCTTGTCAGTTTCCTAAGCAGAGTTGAACTAGATATGGCCCGTGTGTGTAGGAAGCACAATTCTTTTCTACTGTAAGCTCACTGATCGAACCCATAGGAAACACAGTAGAGTAGAAGAGTGCCCTTTTCTCAAAAGCAGAGTGTGTTTCTTGTAAGGAGAGCTAGCATTTGTTTCCCAGTCCTAAATGGAGTTGAATCACATGCAGTTTCTGGTCCTATGAGCAAGAGTTGTTTTCTATTAAGAAGAGTCACTGTTGTGCTCCTATTGTCATACACAGGGCAAATTGCACTGTCGTCTCTTCCCAGCATGTACAGTTTATTGGACTGAAAAGGATCTACTGTTCTTGTCAGTTTCCTAAGCAGAATTGAACTAGATAGGGCCATGTGTGTAGGAAGCACAGTTCTTTTGTTCTGAGCAAGCTCACTGTTCTGGCCTTATAGAAAACACAGTAGAGTAGAAGAGTGATCTTTTCTCAAAAGCAGAGTGTGTTTCTTGTAAGGCGAGCTAGCGTTTGATTCCCAGTCCTAAATAGAGTTGAATCACATGCAGTTTTTGATCCTACGAGCAAGAGTTGTTTTCTGGTAAGGAAAGTCACTATTGCGCTCCCATTGACATACACAGTGCAAATAGCACTCGCCTCTGTTCCCAGCAAGTACAGTGTATTGGACTGAAGAGGAGCTACTGTTCTTGTCAGTTTCGTAAGCAGAATTGACCTAGATATTGCCCGTGTGTGTAGGAAGCACAGTTCTTTTGTTCTGAGCAAGCTCACTGTTTGGACCCACAGGAAACACAGTAGAGTGGAAGAGTTCTCTTTTCTCAAAAGCAGACTATGTTTCTTGTAAGGTGAGCTAGCGTTTGTTTCGCAGTCCTAAATGGAGTTGAATCCCATGCAGTTTCTGGTCCTACGAGCAAGAGTTGTTTTCTGGTAAGAAGAGTCACTATTGCGCTCCCATTGTCATACACAGGGCAAATAGCACTGCCGTCTGTTCCCAGCATGTACAGTGTATTGGACTGAAGAGGATCTACTGTTCTTGTCAGTTTCCTAAGCAGAGTTGATCTAGATATAGTCGGTGTGTGTAGGAAGCACAGTTCTTTTATTCTGAGCAAGCTCACAATTCTGGCCCTACAAAAAACAAATTAGAGTAGAAGATTGCTGTTTTCTCAAAAGCAGAGTGTGTTTATTGTAAGGCGAGCTAGTGTTTGTTTCCCAGTTCTAAATGGAGTTGAATCACATGCAGTTTCTGGTCCTATGAGCAAGAGTTGTTTTCTGGTAAGAAGAGTCACTATTGTGCTCCCATTATCATACACAGGGCAAGTAGCACTGGCATCTGTACCCAGCATGTACAGTGTATTGGACTGAAGAGGAGCTACTGTTCTTGTCAGTTTCCTAAGCAGAGTTGAACTAGATATAGCCCGTGTGTGTACGAAGCACAGTTCTTTTGTTCTGAGTAAGCTCACTGTTCTGGCCCTATAGGAAACACCGTAGAGTAGAAGAGTGATATTTTCTCAAAAGCAGAATGTTGCTTGTAAGGGGAGCTAGCATTTGTTTCCCAGTCCTAAATGGAGTTGAATCACGTGCAGTTTTTGATCCTACGAGAAAGAGTTGTTTTCTGTTAAGGAAAGTCACTATTGTGCTCCCTTTGCCACACACAGTGCAAAGAGGACTCGCTTCTGTTCCCATCAAGTACAGTGTATTGGACTGAAGTGGAGCTACTGTTCTTGTCAGTTTCCTAAGCAGAGTTGAACTAGATATGGCCCGTGTGTGTAGGAAGCACAGTTCTTTTGTACTGTAAGCTCACTGATCGAACCCATAGGAAACTATTAGAGTAGAAGAGTGAACTTTTCTCAAAAGCAGAGTGTGTTTCTTGTAAGGCGAACTAGCATTTGTTTCACAGTCCTAAATGGAGTTGAATCACATGCAGTTTCTGGTCCTACGAGCAAGAGTTGTTTTCTGTTAAAAGAGTCTCTATTGCACTCCCATTGTCATACACAGGGCAAATAGCACTGGCGTCTGTTCCCAGCATGTACAGTGTATTGGACTGAAGAGGATCTACTGTTCTTGTCATTTTCCTAAGGAGAATTGAACTAGATATGGCCATGTGTGTAGGAAGCATAGTTCTTTTGTTCTGAGCAAGCTCACTGTTCTGGCCCTATAGAAAACACAATAGAGTAGAAGAGTGATCTTTTCTCAAAAGCAGAGTGTGTTTCTTGTAAGGCGAGCTAGCGTTTCTTTCCCAGTCCTAAATGGAGTTGAATCACATGCAGTTTTTGATCCTACGAGCAAGAGTTGTTTTCTGGTAAGGTAAGTCACTATTGTGCTCTCATTGCCATACAAAGTGCAAATAGCACTGGCGTCTGTTCCCAGCAAGTACAGTGTATTGGACTGAAGAGGATCTACTGTTCTTGTCAGTTTCGTAAGCAGAATTGACCTAGATATTGTCCGTGTGTGTAGGAAGCACAGTTCTTTTGTTCTGAGCAAGCTCACTATTCTGGCCCTATAGGAAACACAGTAGAGTAGAAGAGTGCTCTTTTCTCAAAAGCAGAGTGTGTTTCTTGTAAGGCGAGCTAGCGTTTGTTTCGCAGTCCTAAATGGAGTTGAATCACATGCAGTTTCTGGTCCTATGAGCAAGAGTTGTGTTCTGGTAAGAAGAGTCAATATTGCGCTCCCATTGTCATACACATTACAAATAGCACTGGCGTCTGTTCCCAGCATGTACAGTGTATTGGACTGAAGAGGATATACTGTTCTTGTCAGTTTCCTAAGCAGAATTGAACTAGATATGGCCGTGTGTGTAGGAAGCACAGTTCTTTTGTTTTGTGCAAGCTCACTGTTCTGGCCCTATAGGAAACACAGTAGAGTAGAAGAGTGATCTTTTTTCAAAAACAGAGTGTTTTGCTTGTAAGGCGACCTAGTGTTTGTTTCCCAGTCCTAAATCGAGTTGAATCACATGCAGTTTCTGGTCCTATGAGCAAGAGTTGTTTTCTGATAAGAAGAGTCACTATTCCACTCCCATTGATATACTCATTACAAATATGCTGGCGTCTGTTCCCAGCATGTACAGTGTATTGGACTGAAGAGTATCTACTGTTCTTGTCAGTTTCCTATGCAGAATTGAACTAGATATGGCCGTGTGTGTAGGAAGCACAGTTCTTTTGTTCTGAGCAAGCTCACTGTTCTGGCCCAATGGAAACACAGTAGAGTAGAACAGTGATCTTTTCTCAAAAGCAGAGTGTGTTTCTTGTAAGGCGAGCTAGGGTTTGTTTCCCAGTCCTAAAAGGAGTTGAATCACATGCCGTTTTTGGTCCTACGAGCAAGAGTTGTTTTCTGGCAAGGAAAGTCACTATTGTGCTCCCATTGCCATACACAGTGCAAATAGCACTCACGTCTGTTCCCATTAAGTACAGTGTATTGGACTGAAGTGGAGCTACTGTTCTTGTCAGTTTCCTAAATAGAGTTGAACAGATATGGCCCGTGTGTGTAGGAAGCACAGTTCTTTTGTTCTGAGCAAGCTCACTGTTCAGACCACATAGGAAACACTGTAGAGTAGAAGAGTGCTCTTTTCTCAAAAGCAGAGTGTGTTTCTTGTAAGGCGAGCTAGCGTTTGTTTTGCAGTCCTAAATGGAGTTGAATCACATGCAGTTTCTAGTCCTAGGAGCAAGAGTTGTTTTCTGGTAAGAAGAGTCACTATTGAGCTCCCATTGTCATACACAGGGCAAATAGCACTGGCGTCTGTTCCCAGCAAGTACAGTGTATTGGACTGAAGAGGAGCTACTGTTCTTGTCAGTTTCCTAAGCAGGGTTGAACTAGATATAGCCCGTGTGTGTAGGAAGCACAGTTCTTTTGTTCTGAGCAAGCTCACTATTTGGAACTTAAAGGAAACACAGAAGAGTAGAAGAGTGCTCTTTTATCATAAGCAGAGTGTGTTTCTTGTAAGGCGAGCTAGTGTTTGTTTCGCAGTCCTAAATGGAGTTGAATCACATGCAGTTTTTGGTCCTACGAGCAAGAGTTGTATTCTGGTAAGGAAAGTCACTATTGTGCTCCCATTGCCATACACAGTGCAAATAGCACTCACGTCTGTTCACATTAAGTACAGTGTATTGGACTGAAGAGGAGCTACTGTCCTTGTCAGTTTCCTAGGTAGAGTTGAACTACATATGGCCCATGTGTGTAGGAAGCACAGTTCTTTTGTTCTGAGCAAGCTCACTGTTCAGACCCCATAGGAAACACTGTAGAGTAGAAGAGTGCTCTTTTCTCAAAAGCAGAGTGTGTTTCTTGTAAGATGAGCTAGCGTTTGTTTTGCAGTCCTTAATGGATTTGAATCACATGCAGTTTCAGGTCCTACGAGCAAGAGATTTTTTTGGTAAGAAGAGTCACTATTGCGCTCCCATTGCCATACACAGGGCAAATAGCACTGGTGTCTGTTCCCAGCATGTGCAGTGTATTTGACTGAAGAGGGTATACTGTTCTTGTCAGTTTCCTAAGCTGAATTGAACTAGATATGGCCGTGTGTGTAGGAAGCACACTTCTTTTGTTCTGTGCATGCTTACTGTTCTGGCCCTATAGGAAACACAGTAGAGTAGAAGAGTGCTCTTTTCATAAAAGCAGAGTGTTTTTCTTGTAAGGCGAGCTAGCATTTATTTCCCAGTTCTAAATGGAGTTGAATCACATGCAGTTTTTGGTCCTATGAGCAAGAGTTGTTTTCTGGTAAGGAATGTCACTATTGCGCTCCCATTGCCATACACAGGGCAAATAGCACTCGCGTCTGTTCCCAGCATGTACAGTGTATTGGACTGAAAAGGATCGATTGTTCTTGTCAGTTTCCTAAGTAGAATTGAACTAGATATGTTCCTGTACGTAGGAAGCACAGTTCTTTTGTTCTGAGCAAGCTCCCTGTTCTGGCCCCATAGGAAACACAGTAGAGTAGAAGAGTGCTCTTTTCTCAAAAGCAGAGTGTGTTTCTTGTAAGGCCAGCTAGGGTTTTTTCCCAGTCCTATATGGAGTTGAATCACATGCAGTTTCTGGTCCTACGAGCAAGAGTTGTTTTCTGGTAAGAAGAGTCACTATTGCGCTCCCATTGTAATACACAGGGCAAATAGCACTCGCGTCTGTTCCCAGCATTTACAGTGTATTGGACTGAAAAGGATCTATTGTGCTTGTCACTTTCCTAAGTAGAATTGAACTATATATGGCCCTGTATGTAGGAAGCAGAGTTCTTTTGTTCTGAGCAAGCTCTCTGTTCTGGCCCTATAGGAAACACAGTAGAGTAGAAGAGTGCTCTTTTCTCAAAATCAGAGTGTATTTCTTATAAGGCAAGCTAGCGTTTGTTTCCCAGTCCTAAATGGAGTTGAATCACATGCAGTTTTTGGTCCTACCAGCAAGAGTTGTTTTCTAGTAAGGAAAGTTACTATTGTGCTCCCTTTGCCATACACAGTGCAAATAGCACTGGCGTCTGTTTCCAGCAAGTACAGTGTATTGGACTGAAGAGGAGCTACTGTTCTTGTCAGTTTCCTAAGCAGAGTTGAACTAGATATGGCACGTGTGTGTAGGAAGCATAGTTCTTTTTTTCTGAGCAAGCTCACTTTTCGGACCCCATAGGAAACACAGTAGAGTAGAAGAGTGCTCTTTTCTCAAAAGCAGAGTGTGTTTCTTGTAAGGCGAGCTAGCGTTTGTTTCCCAGTCCTAAATGGAGTTGAATCACATGCAGTTTATGGTCCTATGAGCAAGATTTGTTTTCTGGTAAGAAGAGTCACTATTGCACTCCCATTGTCATACACAGGGCAAATAGCACTGGCATTGGTTCCCAGCAAGTACAGTGTATTGGACTGAAGAGGATCTACTGTTCTTGTCAGGTTCCTAAGCAGAATTGAACTACATATGGCCATGGGTGTAGAAAGCACAGTTCTTTTGTTCTGAGCAAGCTCACTGTTTGGAACCCATAGGAAACACAGCAGAGTAGAAGAGTGCTCTTTACTCAAAAGCAGAGTGTGTTTATGGAAAGGCGAGCTAGTGTTTGTTTCCCAGTCAGAAATGGAATTGAATCCCGTGCAGTTTCTGGTCCTACGAGCAAGAGCAAGAGTTTTTTTTCTTGTAAAAAGTGTCACTATTGTGCTCTCATTGCCAAACTCAGTGCAAATAGCACTCGCGTCTGTTCCCTGCATGTACAGAGTATTGGACTTAAGAGGAGCTATTGTTCTTGTCAGTTTCCTAAGCAGAGTTGAACTAGATATGGCCCCTGTGTGTAGGAAGCACAGTTCTTTTGTTATGAGCAAGTTCACTGTTCTGGCCCTATAGGAAACACAGTAGAGTAGAAGAGTGCTCTTTTCTCAAAAGCAGAGTGTGTTTCTTGTAAGGCGAGCTAGCGTTTCTTTCCCAGTCCTAAATGGAGTTGAGTCACATGCACTTTCTGGTCCTACGAGCAAGAGTTGTTTTCTGGTAAGAAGAGTCACTATTGCGCTCCCATTGTCATACACAGTGCAAATAGCACTGGTGTCTGTTCCCAGCATGTGCAGTGTATTTGACTGAAGAGGGTATACTGTTCTTGTCAGTTTCCTAAGCTGAATTGAACTAGATATGGCCGTGTGTTTAGGAAGCACACTTCTTTTGTTCTGTGCAAGATTACTGTTCTGGCCCTATAGGCAACACAGTAGAGTAGAAGAGTGCTCTTTTCTCAAAAGCAGAGTGTGTTTTTTGTAAGGCGAGCTAACATTTATTTCCCAGTTCTAAATGGAGTTGTATCACATGCAGTTTTTGTTCCTATGAGCAAGAGTTGTTTTCTGGTAAGGAATGTCACTATTGTGCTCTCATTGCCATACACAGTGCAAATAGCACTCGCGTCTGTTCCCAGCAAGTACAGTGTATTGGACTGAGGAGGAGCTACTGTTCTTGTCATTTTCCTAAGAGGAGTTGAACTAGATATGTCCCGTGTGTGTAGGAAACACATTCTTTTGTTCTGAGCAAGCTCACTGTTCGGACACCATAGGAAACACAGTAGAGTAGATGAGTGCTCTTTTCTCAAAATTAGATTGTGTTTCTTGAAAGGCGAGCTAGTATTTGCTTCCCAGTCAGAAATGGAGTTGAATCCCATGCAGTTTCTGGTCCTACGAGCAAGAGTTGTTTTCTGGTAAGAAGAGTCACTATTGCGCTCCCATTGCCATACACAGTGCAAATAGCACTCGCGTCTGTTCCCAGCAAGTACAGTGTATTGGACTGAAGAGCAGCTACTGTTCTTGTCATTTTTCTAAGCAGAGTTGAAATAGATATGGCCCGTGTGTATAGGAAGCACAGTTCTTTTGTTCTGAGCTAGCTCACTGTTCCGACACCATAGGAAACACAGAAGAGTAGAAGAGTGCTCTTTTCTCAAAAGCATTGTGTGTTTCTTGTAAGGCGAGCTAGCATTTGTTTCCCAGTCCTAAATGGAGTTGAATCACATGCAGTTTCTGGTCCTACGAGCCAGAGTTGTTTTCTGGTAAGAAGAGTCAATATTACGCTCCCATTGTCATACACAGGGCAAATAGCACTGGCATCTGTTCCCAGCATGTACAGTGTATTGGACTGAAGAGAATCTACTGTTCATGTCAGTTTCCTAAGCAGAATTGAACTAGATATGGCCGTGTGTATAGGAAGCACAGATCTTTTGTTCTTTCAAGCTCACTGTTCGGACCCCATAGGAAACACAATGGAGTAGAAGAGTGCTCTTTTCTCAAAAGCAGAGTGTGTTTCTTGTAAGGCAAGCTAGCATTTGTTTCCCAGTCCTAAATGGAGTTGAACCACATGCAGTTTCTGGTCCTACGAACAAGATTTGTTTTCTGGTAAGAAGAGTAACTATTGCGCTCCCATTGTCATACACAGGGCTAATAGCACTGGCATTGGTTCCCAGCAAGTACAGTGTATTGGACTGAAGAGGATCTACTGTTCTTGTCAGTTTCCTAAGCAGAATTGAACTAGATATGGCCATGGGTGTAGAAAGCACAGTTCTTTTGTTCTGAGCAAGCTCTCTGTTCTGGCCCTATAGGAAACACAGTAGAGTAGAAGAGTGCTCTTTTCTCAAAAGCAGAGTGTGTTTTTTGTAAGGCGAGCTAGAGTTTGTTTCCCAGTCCTAAGTGGAGTTGAATCACATGCAGTTTTTGGTCCACGAGCAAGAGTTGTTTTCTGGTAAGAAGAGTCACTATTGCGCTGCCATTGCCATACACAGGACAAATAGCACTGGCGTCTGTTCCCAGCAACTACAGTGTATTGGAGTGAAGAGGATCTACTGTTCTTGTCAGTTTCCTAAGCACAATTGAACTAGATATGGCCGTGTGTGTAGGAAGCACAGTTCTTTTGTTCTGAGCAAGCTCACTAATCTGGCCCTATAGGAAGCACAGTAGAGTAGAAGAGTGCTCTTTTCTCAAAAGCAGAGTGGATTTCTGTAAGGCGAGCTAGCGTTTGTTTCCCAGTCCTAAATGGAGTTGAATCACATGCAGTTTCTGGTCCTATGAGCAAGAGTTGTTTTCTGGTAAGGAAAGTCACTATTGCGCACCCATTGCCATACATAGTGAAAATAGCACTCGCGTCTGTTCTCAGCAAGTACAGTGTATTGGACTGAAGAAAGTGCTACTGTTGTTGTCATTTTCCTAAGAGGAGTTGAAATAGATATGTACCCGTGTGTGTAGGAAACACAGTTCTTTTGTTCTGAGAAAGCACACTGTGCAGACACCATAGGAAACACAGTAGAGTAGATGAGTGCTCTTTTCTCAAAATTAGATTGTGTTTCTTGAAAGGCGAGCTAATATTTGCTTCCCAGTCAGAAATGGAATTGAATCCCATGCAGTTTCTGGTCCTACGAGCATGAGTTGTTTTCTGGTAAGAAGAGTCACTATTGCGCTCCCATTGCCATACACAGTGCAAATAGCACTGGCGCCTGTTCCCAGCAAGTACAGTGTATTGGACTGAAGAGCAGCTACTGTTCTTTCAGTTTTCTAAGCAGAGTTGAACTAGATATGGCCCGTGTGTGTAGGAAGCACAGTTCTTTTGTTCTGAGCAAGCTCACTGTTCGGACACCATAGGAAACACAGTAGAGTAGAAGAGTGCTCTTTTCTCAAAAGCAGAGTGTGTTTCTTGTAAGGCGAGCTAGCGTTTGTTTCCCAGTCCTAAATGGAGTTGAATCACATGCAGTTTCTGGTCCTATGAGCAAGAGTTGTTTTCTGGTAAGAAGAGTCACTATTGTGCTCCCATTGTCATACACAGGGCAAATAGCACTGGCATCGGTTCCCAGCATGTACAATGTATTGAACTGAAGAGAATCTACTGTTCTTGTCAGGTTCCTAAGCAGAATTGAATTAGATATGGCCGTGTGTGTAGGAAGCACAGTTCTTTTGTTCTGAGCAAGCTCACTGTTTGGACCCTATAGGAAACACAGTAGAGTAGAAGAGTGCTCTTTTCACAAAAGCAGAGTGTGTTTTTTGGAAAGTGAGCTAGTGTTTGTTTCCCTGTCCTAAATGGAGTTGAGTCACATGCAGTTTGTGGTCCTATGAGCAAGAGTTGTTTTCTGGTAAGAAGAGTCACTATTGCGCTCCCATGGCCATAAACAGGGCAAATAGCACACGCGTCTGTTCCCAGCAAATACACTGTATTGGACTGAAGAGGAGCTACTGTTCCTGTCAGTTTCCTAAGCACAGTTGTATTAGATATGGCCCATGTGTATAGGAAGCACAGTTCTTTTGTTCTGAGCAAACTCACTGTTCGGACCCCATAGGAAACACAGTAGAGTAGAAGAGTGCTCTTTTCTCAAAAGCAGAGTGTGTTTCTTGTAAGGCAAGCTAGAGTTTGTTTCCCAGTCCTAAATGGAGTTGAATCCCATGCAGTTTCTTGTCCAATGCGCAAGAGCACTTTTCTGGTAAGAAAAGTCACTATTGCGCTCCCATTGTCGTACACAGGGCAAATAGCACTCGCGTCTGTTCCCAGCATGTTCAGTCTATTGGACTGAAGAGGATCTACTGTTATTGTCAGTTTACTAAGAAGAGTTGAACTAGATATGGCCCGTGTGTGTAGGAAGCACAGTTCTTTTGTTCTGAGCAAGCTCACTGTTCGGACCCCATAGGAAACATAGTAGAGTAGAAGAGTGCTCTTTTCTCAAAAGCAGAGTGTGTTTCTTGTAAGGCGAGCTAGCGTTTGTTTCCCAGTCCTAAATGGAGTTGAATCACATGCTGTTTTTGGTCCTACCGGCAAGATTTGTTTTCTAGTAAGGAAAATCACTATTGTGCTCCCTTTGCCATACACAGTACAAATAGCACTCGTGTCTGTTCCCGGCAAGTACAGTGTATTGGACTGAAGTGGAGCTACTGTTCTTGTCATTTTCCTAAGAGGAGTTGAACTAGATATGTCCCGTGTGTGTAGGAAACACAGTTCTTTTGTTCTGAGAAACCACACTGTGCAGACACCAAAGGAAACACAGTAGAGTAGATGAGTGCTCTTTTCTCAGAATTAGATTGTGTTTCTTGAAAGGGGAGCTAGTGTTTGCTTCCCAGTCAGAAATGGAGTTGAATCCCATGCAGTTTCTGGTCCTACGAGCAAGAGTTGTTTTCTGGTAAGAAGAGTCACTATTGCGCTCCCATTGCCATACACAGTGCAAATAGCACTGGCGCCTGTTCCCAGCAAGTACAGTGTATTGGACTGAAGAGCAGCTACTGTTCTTGTCAGTTTTCTAAGCAGAGTTGAACTAGATATGGCCCGTGTGTGTAGGAAGCACAGTTCATTTGTTCTGAGCAATCTCACTGTTCGGACAACATAGGAAACACAGTAGAGTAGAAAGTGCTCTTTTCTCAAAAGCAGAGTGTGTTTCTTGTAAGGCGAGCTAGCGTTTGTTTCCCAGTCTTAAATGGAGTTGAATCACATGCAGTTTCTGGTCCTATGAGCAAGAGTTGTTTTCTGGTAAGAAGAGTCAATATTGCGCTCCCATTGTAATACACAGGGCAAATAGCACTGGCGTCGGTTCCCAGCATGTACAGTGTATTGGACTGAGGAGAATCTACTGTTCTTGTCAGTTTCCTAAGCAGAATTGAACTAGATATGGCCGTGTGTGTAGGAAGCACAGTTCTTTTGTTCTGAGCAAGCTCACTGTTCGGACCCCATAGGAAACACAATGGAGTAGAAGAGTGCTCTTTTCTCAAAAGCAGAGTGTGTTTCTTGTAAGGCGAACCAGTGTTTGTTTCCCAGTCCTACATGGAGTTGAATCACATGCAGTTTCTGGTCCTACAAGCAAGAGTTGTTTTCTGGTAAGAAGAGTCACTATTGCCCTCCCATTGTCATACACAGGGCAAATAGCCCTGGCATCGGTTTCCAGCATGTACAATGTATTGAATTGAAGAGGATCTACTGTTCTTGTCAGGTTCCTAAGCAGAATGGAATTAGATATGGCCGTGTGTGTAGGAAGCACAGTTCTTTTGTTCTGAGCAAGCTCACTGTTCGGACCCCATAGGAAACACATTAGAGTAGAAGTGTGCTCTTTTCACAAAAGCAGATTGTTTTTCTTGGAAGGCGAGCTAGCGTTTGTTTCCCAGTCCTAAGTGGAGTTGAGTCACATTCAGTTTGTGGTCTTATGAGCAAGAGATGTTTTCTGGTAAGAAGAGTCACTATTGCGCTCCTATTGCCATACACAGTACAAATAGCACATGCGTCTGTTCCCAGCAAATACACTGTATTGGACTGAAGAGGAGCTACTGTTCCTGTCAGTTTTCTAACCAGAGTTGAATTAGATATGCCCCATGTGTGTAGGAAGCACAGTTGTTTTATTCTGAGCAAGCTCACTGTTCGGACCCCTTAGGAAACACAGTAGAGTAGAAGAGTGCTCTTTTATCAAAAGCAGATTGTGTTTCTTGTAAGGCAAGCTAGCGTTTGTTTCCCAGTCCTAAATGAGTTGACTCCCATGCAGTTTCTTGTCCAACGAGCAAGAGCTGTTTTCTCGTAAGCAGAGTCACTATTGCGCTCCCATTGTCGTACACAGGGCAAATAGCACTGGCGTCTGTTCCCAGCATGTACAGTGTATTGGACTGAAGAGGATCTACTGTTCTTGTCAGTTTCCTAAGCAGAATTGCACTAGATATGGCCGTGTGTGTAGGAAGCACAATTCTCTTGTTCTGATCAAGCTCACTGTTCTGGCCCTATAGGAAACACAGTAGAGTAAAAGAGTGCTCTTTTCTCAAAAGCAGAGTGTGTTTCTTGTAAGGCGAGCTAGCGTTTGTTTCCCAGTACTAAATGGAGTTGAATCACATGCAATTTCTGGTCCTATGAGCAAGAGTTTTTTTCTGGTAAGGAAAGTCACTATTGCGCTCCCATTGCCATATGTAGTGCAAATAGCACTCGCGTCTGTTCCCAGCAAGTACAGTGTATTGGAGTGAAGAGGATCTACTCTTCTTGTCATTTTCCTAAGAGGAGTTGAACCAGATATGGCCCATGTGTGTAGGAAGCACAGTTCTTTTGTTCTGAGCAAGCTGACTGTTCGGACCCCATAGGAAACACAGTTGAGTAGAAGAGTGCTCTTTTCACAAAAGCATATTGTGTTTCTTGTAAGGCGAGCTAGCGTTTGTTTCCCAGTCCTAAATGGAGTTGAGTGACATGCAATTTGTGGTCCTACCAGCAAGAGATGTTTTCTAGTAAGGAAAGTCACTATTGCGCTCCCATTGCCATACACAGTGCAAATAGCACTGGCGCCTGTTCCCAGCAAGTACAGTGTATTGGACTGAAGAGCAGCTACTGTTCTTGTCAGTTTTCTAAGCAGAGTTGAATTAGATATGGCCGTGTGTTTAGGAAGCACAGTTCTTTTGTTCTGAGCAAGCTCACTGTTCTGGCCCTATAGGAAACACAGTAGAGTAGAAGAGTGCTCTTTTCTCAAAAGCAGAGTATGTTTCTTGTAAGGCGAGCTAGCGTTTGTTTCCCAATCCTAAATGGAGTTGAATCACATGCAGTTTCTGGTCTATGAGCAAGAGTTGTTTTCTGGTAAGAAGAGTCAATATTGCGCTCCAATTGTCATACACATGGCAAATAGCTCTGGCGTCGGTTCCCAGCATGTACAATGTATTGAACTGAAGAGGATCTACTGTTCTTGTCAGGTTCCTAAGCAGAATTGAATTAGATATGGCCGTGTGTTTAGGAAGCACAGTTTTTTTGTTCTGAGCAAGCTCACTGTTCGTACCCCATTGGAAACACAGTAGAGTAGAAGAGTGCTCTTTTCACAAAAGCAGAGTGTTTTTCCTGGAAGGAGAGCTAGCGTTTGTTTCCCAGTCCTAAATGGAGTTGAATCACATGCAGTTTCTGGTCCTACGAGCAAGAGTTGTTTTCTGGTAAGAAGAGACACTAGTGTGCTCCCATTGCCATACACAGTACAAATAGCACTCGCGTCTGATCGCAGCATGGACAGTGTATTGGACTGAAAAGGATCTACTGTTCTTGTCAGTTTCCTAAGCAGAATTGAACTAGTTATGGCCGTGTATGTAGGAAGCACAGTTCTTTTGTTCTGAGCAAGCTTTTTGTTCTGGCCCTATAGGAAACACAGAAAAGTAGAAGAGTGCTCTTTTCTCAAAAGCAGAGTGTGTTTCTTGTAAGGCGAGCTAGCGTTTGTTCCCCAGTCCTAAATGGAGTTGAATCATCAGTTTTTGGTCCTACGTGCAAGATTTGTTTTCTGGTAAGGAAAGTCACTATTGTGCTCCCTTTGCCATACACAGTGCAAATAGCACTCCCGTCTGTTCCCAGCAAGTACAGTGTATTGGACTGAAGAGGAGCTACTGTTCTTGTCAGTTTTCTAAGCAGAGTTGAACTAGATATGGCCCGTGTGTATAGGAAGTACAGTTCTTTTGTTCTGAGCAAGCTCACTGTTCAGACCACATAGGAAACACAGTAGAGTAGAAGACTGCTCTTTCTCAAAAGTGGAGTGTTTCTTGTAAGGCGAGCTAGTGTTTGTTTCCCAGTCCTAAATGGAGTTGAGTCACATGCAGTTTGTGGTCCTATGAGCAAGAGTTGTTTTCTGGTAAGAAGAGTCACTATTGTGCTCCCATTGTCATACACAGTGCAAATAGCACCCGCGTCTGTTCCCAGCAATACAGTGTATTGGACTGAAGAGGATCTACTGTTCTTGTCAGTTTCCTAAGCAGAATTGAACTAGATAAGGCCATGTGTGTAGGAAGCACAGTTCTTTTGTTCTGAGCAAGCTCTCTGTTGTGGCCATATTAGAAACACAGTAGAGTAGTAGAGTGCTCTTTTCTCAAAAGCAGAGTGTGTTTCTTGTAAGGCGAGCTAGCGTTTGTTTCCCAGTCCTAAATGGAGTTGAACCATATGCAATTTCTGGTCCTACGACAAGAGATATTTTCTGTTAAGGAAAGTCACCATTGCGCTCCCATTGCCACACACAGTGCAAATAGCACTCATGTCTGTTCCCAGCAAGTACAGTGTATTGGACTGAAGAGGAGCTACTTGTCAGTTTCCTAAGCAGAGTTGAACTAGATATGGCCCGTGTGTGTAGGAAGCACAGTTCTTTTGTTCTGAGCAAGCTCACTGTTCTGGGTCTAAAGGAAACACAGTAGAGTAGAAGAGTGCTCTTTTCTCAAAAGCAGAGTGTGTTTCTTGTAAGGCGAGATAGCATTTGTTCCCCAGTCCTAAATGGAGTTGAATCACATGCAGTTTCTGGTCCTATAAGCAAGAGTTGTTTTCTTATAAGGAAAGTCACTATTGCGCTCCCATTGCCATACACAGTGCAAATAGCACTCGCGTCTGTTCCCAGCAAGTACAGTGTATTTGACTGAAGTGGAGCTACTTTCCTTGTCAGTTTCCTAAGCAGAGTTGAACTAGATATGGCCCGTGTGTGTAGGAAGCACAGTTCTTTTGTTCTGAGCAAGCTCACTGTTCGGACCCCATAGGAAAACCAGTAGAGTAGAAGAGTGCCCTTTTCTAAAAAGCACAGTGTGTTTCTTTTAAGGCGAGCTAGCGTTTGTTTCCCAGTCGTAATGGAGTTAAATCACATGCAGTTTCTGCTCCTATGAGCAAGAGTTGTTTTCTGGTGAGAAGAGTCACTATTGCCCTCCCATTGCCATACACAGTACAAATAGCACTCGCGTCTGTTCCCAGAGAGTACAGTGTATTGGACTGAAGAGGAGCCACTGTTCTTGTCAGTGTCCTAAGCAGAGTTGAACTAGATATGGCACGTGTGTAGGAAGCACAGTTTTTTTGTTCTGAGCAAGCTCACTGTTCGAACGGCATAGGAAACACAGTAGAGTGGAATTGTGCTCTTTTCTCAAAAGCAGAGTGTGTTCCTTGTAAGGCAAGCTAGCGTTTGTTTCCCAGTCCTAAATGGAGTACAATCACATGCAGTTTCTGGTCCTACGAGCAACAGTTGTTTTCTGGTAAGAAGAGTCATTATTGCGCTCGCGTTGTCATACACAGAGCAAATAGCACTGGCGTCTGTTACCAGCATGTACACTGTATTGGACTGAAGAGGATCTACTATTCTTGTGAGTTTCCTAAGCAGAATTGAACTAGATATGGCCGTGTGTGTAGGAAGCACAGTTCTTTTGTTCTGAGCAAGCTCACTGTTTTGGCCCTATAGGAAACACAGTAGAGTAGAAGAGTGCTCTTTTCTCAAAAGCAGAGTGTGTTTCTTGTAAGGCGAGCTAGCGTTTTTTTCCCAGTACTAAATGGAGTTGAATCACATGCAGTTTTTGGTCCTACGAACAAGAGTTGTTTTCTGGTAAGGAAAGTCACTAGTGTGCTCCCATTGCCATACACAGTACAAATAGCACTCGCGTCTGTTAGCAGCATGTACAGTGTATTGGACTGAAAAGGATCTACTGTTCTTGTCAGTTTCCTAAGCAGAATTGAACTAGTTATGGCCGTGTATGTAGGAAGCACAGTTCTTTTGTTCTGAGCAAGCTTTCTGTTCTGTCCCTATAGGAAACACAGAAGAGTAGAAGAGTGCTCTTTTCTCAAAAGCAGAGTGTGTTTCTTATAAGACCAGCTAGTGTTTGTTTCCCAGTAAGAAATGGAGTTGAATCCCATGCAGTTTCTGGTCCTATGAGCAAGAGTTGTTTTCTGGTAAGAAGAGTCACTATTGCGCTCCCATTGACATACACAGTGCAAATAGCACTCGCGTCTGTTCCCAGCAAGTACAGTGTATTGGACTGAAGAGAAGCTACTGTTCTTGTCTGTTTCCTAAGCAGAGTTGAAGTAGATATGTCCCGTGTGTGTAGGAAGCACAGTTCTTTTGTTCTGAGCAAGCTCACTATTCTGGCCCTCTAGGAATCACAGTAGAGTAGAAGAGTGCTCTTTTCTCAAATCAGAGTGTGTTTCTTGTAATGCGAGCTAGCATTTGTTTCCCAGTCCTACATGTAGTTGAATCACATGCAGTTTTTGATCCTACGAGCAAGAGTTGTTTTCTCGTAAGGAAAGTCACTATTGTGCTCCCATTGTCATACACAGTACAAATAGCACTGGCGTCTGTTCCCAGCATGTACAGTGTATTGCCCTGAAAAGGAGCTACTGTTCTTGTCAGTTTCCTAAGCAGAGTTGAACTAGACACGGCCCATGTGTGTAGGAAGCACAGGTCTTTAGTTCTGAGCAAGCTCACTGCTCTGGCCCTATAGGAAACACAGTAGAGTAGAAGAGTGCTCTTTTCTCAAAAGCAGAGTGTGTTTCTTGTAAGGCGAGCTAGCGTTTGTTTCCCAGTCCTAAATGGTGTTGAATCACATGCAGTTTCTGGTCCTACGAGCAAGAGTTGTTTTCTGGTAAGAAGAGTCACTATTGTGCTCCCATTTTCATACACAGGGCAAATAGCACTCACGTCTGTTCCCAGCATGTACAGTGTATTGGACTGAAGAGGATCTACTGTTCTTGTCAGTTTCCTAAGAATTGAACTAGATATGGCCGTGTGTGTAGGAAGCACAGTTCTTTTGTTCTGAGCAAGCTCACTGTTTTGGCCCAATAGGAAACACAGTAGAGTAGAAGAGTGCTCTTATCTCAAAAGCAGAGTGTGTTTCTTGTAAGGTGAACTACCGTTTGTTTCGCAGTCCTAAATGGAGTTGAATCACATGTAGTTTTGATCCTACGAGCAAGAAGTTGTTTTCTGGTAAGGAAAGTCACTATTGCGCTCCCATTGCCACACACAGTGCAAAGAGGACTCGCGTCTGTTCCCATTAAGTAAAGTGTATTGGACTGAAGAGGAGCTACTGTTCTTGTCAGTTTCCTAAGCAGAGTTGAGCTAGATATGGCCCCTGTGTGTAGGAAGCACAGTTCTTTTGTTCTGAGCAAGCTGACTGTTCGGACCCCATAGTAAAAACAGAAGAGTAGAAGAGTGCTCTTTTCTCAAAAGTAGAGTGTTTTTCTTGTAAGGCGAGCTAGTGTTTGTTTCCCAGTCTGAAATGGAGTTGAATCCAATGCAGTTTCTGGTCCTACGAGCAAGAGATGTTTTCTGGTAAGAAGAGTCAACATTGCGCTCCAATTGCCATATACAGTGCAAATAGCTCTCGCGTCTGTGCCCATCAAGTACAGTGTATTGGACTGAAAAGAAGCTACTGTTCTTGTCAGTTTCCTAAGCGGAGTTAAACTAGATTAGGCCCGTGTGTGTAGGAAGCACAGTTCTTTTGTTCTGAGCAAGCTCACTGTTCTGGCCCTAAAGGAAACACAGTAGAGTAGAAGAGTGATCTTTTCTCAAAAGCAGAGTGTGTTTCTTGTAAGGCGAGCTAGCATTTGTTTCCCAGTCCTAAATGGAGTTGAATCACATACAGTTTTTGGTCCTACACGCAAGAGTTGTTTTCTGGTAAGGAAAGCCACTATTGCACTCCCATTGCCATACACAGTGCAAATAGCACTCGCATCTGTTCCCAGCAAGTATAGTGTATTGGACTGAAGAGGAGCTACTGTTCTTGTCAGTTTCCTAAGCAGAATTGAACTGGATATGCCCGTTTGTGTGGGAAGCACAGTTTTTTTGTTCTGAGCAAGCTCACTATTCTGGCCCTACAAAAAACACATTAGAGTAGAAGAGTGCTGTTTTCTCAAAAGCAGAGTGTGTTTACTGTAAGGCGAGCTAGAGTTTGTTTCCCAGTTCTAAATGGAGTTGAATCACATGCAGTTTCTGGTCCTATGAGCAAGAGTTGTTTTCCGTTAAGAAGAGTCACTATTGTGCTCCCATTATCATACAAAGGGCAAATAGCACTGGCGTCTGATCCCAGCATGTACAGTGTATTGGACTGAAGAGGAGCTACTGTTCTTGTCAGTTTCCTAAGCAGAATTGAACTAGATATGGCCGTGTTGTAGGAAGCACAGTTCTTTTGTTCTGTGCAAGCTCACTGTTCTGGCCCTAAAGGAAACACAGTAGAGTAGAAGAGTGATCTTTTTTCAATAGCAGAGTGTTTTGCTTGTAAGGCGACCTAGTGTTTGTTTCCCAGTCCTAAATCGAGTTGAATCACATGCAGTTTCTGGTCCTATGAGCAAGAGTTGTTTTCTGATCAGAAGAGTCACTATTCCACTCCCATTGATATACACATTACAAATATGCTGGCGCCTGTTCCCAGCATGTACAGTGTATTGGACTGAAGAGTATCTACTGTTCTTGTCAATTTCCTAAGCAGAATTGAACTAGATATGGCCGTGTGTGTAGGAAGCACAGTTCTTTTGTTCTGAGCAAGCTCACTGTTCTGGCCCAATAGGAAACACAGTAGAGTAGAAGAGTGATCTTTTCTCAAAAGCAGAGTGTGTTTCTTGTAAGACGAGCTAGTGTTTGTTTCCCAGTCCTAAAAGGAGTTGAATCACATGCCGTTTTTGGTCCTACGAGCAAGAGTTGTTTTCTGGCAAGGAAAGTCACTATTGTGCTCCCATTGCCATACACAGTGCAAATAGCACTCACGTCTGTTCCCATTAAGTACAGTGTATTGGACTGAAGTGGAGCTACTGTTCTTGTCAGTTTCCTAAATAGAGTGGAACAGATGTGGCCCGTGTGTGTAGGAAGCACAGTTCTTTTGTTCTGAGCAAGCTCACTGTTCAGACCACATAGGAAACACTGTAGAGTAGAAGAGTGCTCTTTTCTCAAAAGCAGAGTGTGTTTCTTGCAAGGCGAGGTAGCGTTTGTTTTGCAGTCCTAAATGGAGTTGAATCACATGCAGTTTCTGGTCCTAGGAGCAAGAGTTGTTTTCTGGTTAGAAGAGTCACTATTGAGCTCCCATTGTCATACACAGTACAAATAGCACTGGCGTCTGTTCCCAGCAAGTACAGTGTATTGGACTGAAGAGGAGCTACTGTTCTTGTCAGTTTCCTAAGCAGAGTTGAACTAGATATAGCCCGTGTGTGTAGGAAGCACAGTTCTTTTGTTCTGAGCAAGCTCACTGTTTGGAACTTAAAGGAAACACAGAAGAGTAGAAGAGTGCTCTTTTATCATAAGCAGAGTGTGTTTCTTGTAAGGCGAGCTAGTGTTTGTTTTGAAGTCCTAAATGGAGTTGAATCACATGCAGTTTTTGGTCCTACGAGCAAGAGTTGTTTTCTGGTAAGGAAAGTCACTATTGTGCTCCCATTGCCATACACAGTGCATATAGCACTCGCGTCTGTTCCCATTAAGTACAGTGTATTGGACTGAAGAGGAGCTACTGTCCTTGTCAGTTTCCTAGGTAGAGTTGAACTAGATATGGCCCGTGTGTGTAGGAAGCACAGTTCTTTTGTTCTGAGCAAGTTCACTGTTCAGACCCCATAGGAAACACTGTAGAGTAGAAGAGTGCTCTTTTCTCAAAAGCAGAGTGTGTTTCTTGTAAGACGAGCTAGCGTTTGTTTTGCAGTCCTAAATGGAGTTGAATCACATGCAGTTTCAGGTCCTACGAGCAATCGATTTTTCAGGTAAGAAGAGTCACTATTGAGCTCCCATTGTCATTCACAGGGCAAATAGCACTGGCGTCTGTTCCCAGCATGTACAGGGTATTGGACTGAAGATGATCTACTGCTCTTGTCAGTTTCCTAAGCAGAGTTGAACTAGATATGGCCCGTGTGTGTAGGAAGCACAGTTCTTTTGTTCTGAGCAAGCTCACTGTTCTGGCACTATAGGAAACACAGTAGAGTAGAAGAGTGCTCTTTTCTCAAAAGCAGAGTGTGTTTCTTGTAAGGCGAGCTAGCGTTTGTTTCTCAGTCCAAAATGGAGTTGAATCACATGCAGTTTCTGGTCCTACGAGCAAGAGATGTTAACTGGTAAGCAGAGTCACTATTGCGCTCCCATTGCCATATACAGTGCAAATAGCTCTCGCGTCTGTTCACAGCAAGTACAGTGCATTGGACTGAAGAGGAGCTACTGTTCTTGTCAGTTTCCTAAGCGGAGTTAAACTAGATATGGCCCGTGTGTGTAGGAAGCACAGTTCTTTTGTTCTGAGCAAGCTCACTGTTGGAACCCATAGTAAACACAGTAGAGTAGAAGAGTGCTCTTTTCTCAAAAGCAGAGTGTGTTCCTTATAAGGCAAGCTAGCATTTGTTTCCCAGTCCTAAATGGAGTTGAATCACATGCAGTTTCTGTTCCTACGAGCAAGAGTTGTTTTCTGGTAAGAAGAGTGACTATTGTGCTCCCATTGTCATACACAGGGCAAATAGCACTGGCATCTGATCCCAGCATGTACAGTGTATTGGACTGAAGAGGATCTACTGTTCTTGTCAGTTTCCTCAGCAGAATTGAACTAGATATGGCCGTGTGTGTAGGAAGCACAGTTCTTTTGTTCTGAGTAAGCTCACTGTTCTGACCCTATAGGAAATATCGTAGAGTAGAAGAGTGATCTTTTCTCAAAAGCAGAGTGTGTTTCTTGTAAGGGGAGCTAGCATTTGTTTCCCAGTCCTAAATGGAGTTGAATCACATGCAGTTTTTGATCCTACGAGCAAGAGTTGTTTTCTTGTAAGGAAAGTCACTATTGCGCTCCCATTGCCACACACAGTGCAAAGAGGACTCGTGTCTGTTCCCATCAAGTACAGTGTATTGGACTGAAGAGGAGCTACTGTTCTTGTCAGTTTCCTAAGCAGAGTTGAACTTGATATGGCCCGTGTGTGTAGGAAGCACAGTTCTTTTCTACTGTAAGCTCACTGATCGAATCCATAGGAAACACAGTAGAGTAGAAGAGTGCCCTTTTCTGAAAAGCAGAGTGTGTTTCTTGTAAGGAGAGCTAGCATTTGTTTCCCAGTCCTAAATGGAGTTGAATCACATGCAGTTTCTGGTCCTACGAGCAAGAGTTGTTTTCTATTAAGAAGAGTCACTGTTGTGCTCCTATTGTCATACACAGTGCAAATTGCACTGTCGTCTCTTCCCAGCATGTACAGTTTATTGGACTGAAAAGGATCTACTGTTCTTGTCAGTTTCCTAAGCAGAATTGAACTAGATATGGCCATGTGTGTAGGAAGCACACTTCTTTTGTTCTGAGCAAGCTCACTGTTCTGGCCTTATAGAAAACACAGTAGAGTAGAAGAGTGATCTTTTCTCAAAAGCAGAGTGTGTTTCTTGTAAGGCGAGCTAGCGTTTGTTTCCCAGTCCTAAATAGAGTTGAATCACATGCAGTTTTTGATCCTACAAGCAAGAGTTGTTTTCTGGTAAGGAAAGTCACTATTGCGCTCCCATTGACATACACAGTGCAAATAGCACTCGCCTCTGTTCCCAGCAAGTACAGTGTATTGGACTGAAGAGGAGCTACTGTTCTTGTCAGTTTCGTAAGCACAATTGACCTAGATATTGCCCGTGTGTGTAGGAAGCACAGTTCTTTTGTGCTGAGCAAGCTCACTGTTTGGACCCACAGGAAACACAGTAGAGTGGAAGAGTTCTCTTTTCTCAAAAGCAGACTATGTTTCTTGTAAGGCGAGCTAGCGTTTGTTTCGCAGTCCTAAATGGAGTTGAATCACATGCAGTTTCTGGTCCCATGAGCAAGAGATGTTTTCTGGTAAGAAGAGACACTATTGCGGTCCCATTGTCATACACATTGCAAATAGCACTGGCATCTGTTCCCTGCATGTACATTGTATTGGACTGAAGACGATCAACTGTTCTTGTCAGTTTCCTACGCAGAATTGAACTGGATATGGCCCGTGTGTGTAGGAATCACAGTTGTTTTGTTCTGAGCAAGCTCACTGTTCGGACCCCATAGGAATCACTCTAGAGTAGGAGAGTGATCTTTTCTCAAAAGCAGAGTGTGTTTCTAGTAAGGCGAGCTAGCTTTTGTTTCGCAGTCCTAAATGGAGTTGAATCCCATGCAGTTTCTGGTCCTACGAGCAAGAGTTGTTTTCTGGTAAGAAGAGTCACTATTGCGCTCCCATTGTCATACACAGGGCAAATAGCACTGGCGTCTGTTCCCAGCATGTACAGTGTATTGGACTGAAGAGGATCTACTGTTCTTGTCAGTTTCCTAAGCAGAGTTGAACTAGATATAGTCGGTGTGTGTAGGAAGCACAGTTCTTTTGTTCTGAGCAAGCTCACAATTCTGGCCCTACAAAAAACAAATTAGAGTAGAAGAGTGCTGTTTTCTCAAAAGCAGAGTGTGTTTATTGTAAGGCGAGCTAGTGTTTGTTTCCCAGTTCTAAATGGAGTTGAATCACATGCAGTTTCTGGTCCTATGAGCAAGACTTGTTTTCTGGTAAGAAGAGTCACTATTGTGCTCCCATTATCATACACAGGGCAAGTAGCACTGGCATCTGTTCCCAGCATGTACAGTGTATTGGACTGAAGAGCAGCTACTGTTCTTGTCAGTTTCCTAAGCAGAGTTGAACTAGATATAGCCCGTGTGTGTACGAAGCACAGTTCTTTTGTTCTGAGTAAGCTCACTGTTCTGGCCCTATAGGAAACACCGTAGAGTAGAAGAGTGATCTTTTCTCAAAAGCGGAATGTTGCTTGTAAGGGGAGCTAGCATTTGTTTCCCAGTCCTAAATGGAGTTCAATCACGTGCAGTTTTTGATCCTACGAGAAAGAGTTGTTTTCTGTTAAGGAAAGTCACTATTGTGCTCCCTTTGCCACACACAGTGCAAAGAGGACTCGCTTCTGTTCCCATCAAGTACAGTGTATTGGACTGAAGAGGAGCTACTGTTCTTGTCAGTTTCCTAAGCAGAGTTGAACTAGATATGGCCCGTGTGTGTAGGAAGCACAGTTCTTTTGTACTGTAAGCCCACTGATCGAACCCATAGGAAACTATTAGAGTAGAAGAGTGAACTTTTCTCAAAAGCAGAGTGTGTTTCTTGTAAGGCGAACTAGCATTTGTATCCCAGTCCTAAATGGAGTTGAATCACATGCAGTTTCTGGTCCTAAGAGCAAGAGTTGTTTTCTGGTAAGAAGAGTCACTATTGTGCTCCCATTTTCATACACAGGGCAAATAGCACTGGCGTCTGTTCCCAGCCTGTACACTGTATTGGACTGAAGAGGATCTATTGTTCTTGTCAGTTTCCTAAGCAGAGTTGAACTAGATATAGCCCGTGTGTGTAGAAAGCACAGTTCTTTTGTTCTGAGCAAGCTCACTGTTCTGGCCCTATAGGAAACCCAATAGAGTAGAAGAGTGCTCTTTTCTCAAAAGCAGAGTGTGTTTCTTGTAAGGCGACCTAGCTTTTTTTTCCCAGTCCACAATGGAGTTGAATAACATGCAGTTTCTGGTTTCTCGAGCAAGAGTTGTTTTCTGATAAGAAGAGTAACTATTGCGCTCCCATTGTCATACACAAGGCAAATAGCACTGGTGACTGTTCCCAGCATGTACAGTGTATTGGACTGAGGAGGATCTACTGTTCTTGTCAGTTGGCTAAGCAAAATTGAACTAGATATGGCCGTGTGTGTAGCAAGCACAGTTCTTTTCTTCTGAGGAAGCTCACTGTTCAAACCCCATAGGAAACACAGTAGAGTAGAAGAGTGCTCTTTTCTCAAAAGCAGAGTGTGTTTCTTGTAAGGCGAGCTAGCGTTTGTTTCCCAGTCGTAAATGGAGTGGAATCCCATGCATTTTCTTTTTTCAAAAGCAGAGTGTGTTACTTGTAAGGCGAGCTAGCATTTTTTCACAGTCCTAAATGGAGTTGAATCACATGCAGTTTCTGGTCCTTCGAGCAAGAGTTGTTTTCTGATAAGAAGAGTCACTATTGTGCTCCCATTGACATACAAATGGCAAATAGCCCTGGCAATAGTTCCCAGCATGTACAGTGTATTGGACTGAAGAGGATCTACTGTTCTTGTCTGTTTCCTAAGGAGAGTTGAACTAGATATGGCCCGTGTGTGTAGGAAGCACAGTTCTTTTGTTCTGAGCAAGCTCACTGTTCTGGCCCTATAGGAAACACAGTAGAGTAGAAGAGTGCTCTTTTCTCAAAAGCAGAGTGTGTTTCTTGTAAGGAGAGCTAGCGTTTGTTTCCCAGACCTAAATGGAGTTGAATCACATGCAGCTGTTGGTCTCACGAGCAAGAGTTGTTTTCTGGTAAGGAAAGTCACTATTGCGCTCCCATTGCCATACACAGTACAAATAGCACTCGCGTCTGTTGCCAGCAAGTACAGTATATTGGACTGAAGAGGAGCTACTGTTCCTGTCAGTTTCCTAAGCACAGTTGACCTAGATATGGCCTGTGTGTGTAGGAAGCACAGTTCTTTTGTTCTGAGCAAGCTTACTGTTCAGACCCCATAGGAAACACAGTAGAGTAGAAGAGTGCTCTTTTCTCAAAAGCAGAGTGTGTTTCTTTTAAGGCGAGCTAGTGTTTGTTTCCCCGTCCCAAATGGAGTTGAATCACATGCAGTTGTTGGTCCCACGAGCAAGAGTTGTTTTCTGGTAAGGAAAGTCACTATTGCGCTCCCATTGCTATACACAGTGCAAATAGCACTCGTGTCTTTTGCCAGCAACTACAGTGTATTGGACTGAAAAGGAGCTACTGTTCTTGTCAGTTGGCTAACCAGAATTGAATTAGATGTGGCCGTGTGTGTAGGAAGCACAGTTCTTTTCTTCTGAGGAAGCTCACTGTTCAAACCCCATAGGAAACACGGTAGAGTAGAAGAGTGCTCTTTTCTCAAAAGCAGAGTGTGTTTCTTGTAAGGCGAGCTAGCGTTTGTTTCCCAGTCCTAAATGGAGTTGAATCACATGCAGTTTGTGGTCCTACGAGCAAGAGTTTTTTTCTGGTAAGAAGAGTCACTATTGTGCTCCTTTGTCATACACAGGGCAAATAGCACTGGCGTCTGTTCCCAGCATGTACAGTGTATTGGACTGAAGAGGAGCTACTGTACTTGTCAGTTTCATAAGCAGAATTGAAGTAGATATGGCCGTGTGTAGGAAGCACAGTTCTTTTCTTCTGAGCAAGCTCACTGTTCTGGCCCTATAGGAAACACAGTAGAGTAGAAGAGTGCTCTTTTCTCAATAGCAGAGAGTGTTTCTTGTAAGGCGAGCTAGCGTTTGTTTCCCAGTCCTAAATGGAGTTGAATCACATGCAGTTTCGGGTCCTACGAGCAAGAGTTGTTTTCTGGTAAGAAGAGTCACTATTGTGCTCCTTTGTCATACACAGGGCAAATAGCACTGGCGTCTGTTCCCAGCATGTACAGTGTATTGGACTAAGGAGGATCTACTGTTCTTGTCAGTTTCCTAAGCAGAGTTGAACTAGATATGGCCCGTGTGTGTAGGAAGCACAGTTCTTTTGTTCTGAGCAAGCTTACTGTTCAGACCACATAGGAAACACAGTAGAGTAGAAGAGAGCTCTTTTCTCAAAAGCAGAGTGTGTTTCTTTTAAGGCGAACTAGTGTTTGTTTCCCAGTCCCAAATAGAGTTGAATCACATGCAGTTGTTGGTCCCACGAGCAAGAGTTGTTTTCTGGTAAGGAAAGTCACTATTGCGCTTCTATTGCCATACACAGTGCAAATAGCACTCGTGTCTTTTGCCAGCAACTACAGTGTATTGGACTGAAGAGGAGCTACTCTTCTTGTCAGTTGGCTAACCAGAATTGGACTAGATATGGCTGTATTTGTAGGAAGCACAGTTCTTTTCTTCTGAGGAAGCTCACTGTTCAAACCCCATAGGAAACACAGTAGAGTAGAAGAGTGCCCTTTTCTCAAAAGCAGAGTGTGTTTCTTGTAAGGCGAGCTAGCGTTTGTTTCCCAGTCCTAAATGGAGTTGAATCACATGAAGTTTCTGGTCCTACGAGCAAGAGTTTTTTCTGCTAAGAAAAGTCACTATTGGGCTCCCATTGTCATACACAGGGCAAATACCACTGGCATCTATTCCCAGCATTTACAGTGTATTGGACTGAAGAGGATCTACTGTTCTTGTCAGTTTCCTAAGTAGAATTGAACTAGATATGGCCCGTGTGTGTAGGAAGCACAGTTCTTTTGTTCTGAGCAAGCTCACTGTTCGGACCCCATAGGAAACACTGTAGAGTAGAAGAGTGCTCTTTTCTCAAAAGCAGAGTGTGTTTTTCGTAAGGCGAGCTAGCGTTTGTTTCCCAGTCCTAAATGGTGTTGAATCACATGCAGTTTCTGGTCCTAAGAGCAAGACTTGTTTTCTGGTAAGAAGAGTCACTATTGTGCTCCCATTTTCATACACAGGGCAAATAGCACTGGCGTCTGTTCCCAGCCTGTACACTGTATTGGACTGAAGAGGATCTATTGTTCTTGTCAGTTTCCTAAGCAGAGTTGAACTAGATATAGCCCGTGTGTGTAGAAAGCACAGTTCTTTTGTTCTGAGCAAGCTCACTGTTCTGGCCCTATAGGAAACCGAATAGAGTAGAAGAGTGCTCTTTTCTCAAAAGCAGAGTGTGTTTCTTGTAAGGCGACCTAGCTTTTTTTTCCCAGTCCACAATGGAGTTGAATAACATGCAGTTTCTGGTTTCTCGAGCAAGAGTTGTTTTCTGATAAGAAGAGTAACTATTGCGCTCCCATTGTCATACACAAGGCAAATAGCACTGGCGACTGTTCCCAGCATGTACAGTGTATTGGACTGAGGAGGATCTACTGTTCTTGTCAGTTGGCTAAGCAAAATTGAACTAGATATGGCCGTGTGTGTAGCAAGCACAGTTCTTTTCTTCTGAGGAAGCTCACTGTTCAAACCCCATAGGAAACACAGTAGAGTAGAAGAGTGCTCTTTTCTCAAAAGCAGAGTGTGTTTCTTGTAAGGCGAGCTAGCGTTTGTTTCCCAGTCGTAAATGGAGTGGAATCCCATGCATTTTCTGGTCCTACGAGCAAGAGTCGTTTTCTGGTAAGAAGAGTCACTATTGCGCTCCCTCTTTCATACACAGGGCAAATAGCACTGGCGTCTGTTCCCAGCATGTACAGTGTATTGGACTGAAGAGGAGCTACTGTACTTGTCAGTTTCATAAGCAGAATTGAAGTAGATATGGCCGTGTATAGGAAGCACAGTTCTTTTCTTCTGAGCAAGCTCACTGTTCTGGCCCTATAGGAAACACAGTAGAGTAGAAGAGTGCTCTTTTCTCAAAAGCAGAGAGTGTTTCTTGTAAGGCGAGCTAGCGTTTGTTTCCCAGTCCTAAATGGATTTGAATCACATGCAGTTTCGGGTCCTACGAGCAAGAGTTGTTTTCTGGTAAGAAGAGTCACTATTGTGCTCCTTTGTCATACACAGGGCAAATAGCACTGGCGTCTGTTCCCAGCATGTACAGTGTATTGGACTAAGGAGGATCTACTGTTCTTGTCAGTTTCCTAAGCAGAGTTGAACTAGATATGGCCCGTGTGTGTAGAAAGCACAGTTCTTTTGTTCTGAGCAAGCTTACTGTTCAGACCACATAGGAAACACAGTAGAGTAGAAGAGAGCTCTTTTCTCAAAAGCAGAGTGTGTTTCTTTTAAGGCGAACTAGTGTTTGTTTCCCAGTCCCAAATAGAGTTGAATCACATGCAGTTGTTGGTCCCACGAGCAAGAGTTGTTTTCTGGTAAGGAAAGTCACTATTGCGCTTCTATTGCCATACACAGTGCAAATAGCACTCGTGTCTTTTGCCAGCAACTACAGTGTATTGGACTGAAGAGGAGCTACTGTTCTTGTCAGTTGGCTAACCAGAATTGGACTAGATATGGCTGTATTTGTAGGAAGCACAGTTCTTTTCTTCTGAGGAAGCTCACTGTTCAAACCCCATAGGAAACACAGTAGAGTAGAAGAGTGCCCTTTTCTCAAAAGCAGAGTGTGTTTCTTGTAAGGCGAGCTTGCGTTTGTTTCCCAGTCCTAAATGGAGTTGAATCACATGAAGTTTCTGGTCCTACGAGCAAGAGTTTTTTCTGCTAAGAAAAGTCACTATTGGGCTCCCATTGTCATACACAGGGCAAATACCACTGGCATCTATTCCCAGCATGTACAGTGTATTGGACTGAAGAGGATCTACTGTTCTTGTCAGTTTCCTAAGTAGAATTGAACTAGATATGGCCCGTGTGTGTAGGAAGCACAGTTCTTTTGTTCTGAGCAAGCTCACTGTTCGGACCCCATAGGAAACACTGTAGAGTAGAAGAGTGCTCTTTTCTCAAAAGCAGAGTGTGTTTTTCGTAAGGCGAGCTAGCGTTTTTTTCCCAGTTCTAAATGGTGTTGAATCACATGCAGTTTCTGGTCCTAAGAGCAAGACTTGTTTTCTGGTAAGAAGAGTCACTATTGTGCTCCCATTTTCATACACAGGGCAAATAGCACTGGCGTCTGTTCCCAGCCTGTACACTGTATTGGACTGAAGAGGATCTATTGTTCTTGTCAGTTTCCTAAGCAGAGTTGAACTAGATATAGCCCGTGTGTGTAGAAAGCACAGTTCTTTTGTTCTGAGCAAGCTCACTGTTCTGGCCCTATAGGAAACCCAATAGAGTAGAAGAGTGCTCTTTTCTCAAAAGCAGAGTGTGTTTCTTGTAAGGCGACCTAGCTTTTTTTTCCCAGTCCACAATGGAGTTGAATAACATGCAGTTTCTGGTTTCTCGAGCAAGAGTTGTTTTCTGATAAGAAGAGAAACTATTGCGCTCCCATTGTCATACACAAGGCAAATAGCACTGGCGACTGTTCCCAGCATGTACAGTGTATTGGACTGAGGAGGATCTACTGTTCTTGTCAGTTGGCTAAGCAAAATTGAACTAGATATGGCCGTGTGTGTAGCAAGCACAGTTCTTTTCTTCTGAGGAAGCTCACTGTTCAAACCCGATAGGAAACACAGTAGAGTAGAAGAGTGCTCTTTTCTCAAAAGCAGAGTGTGTTTCTTGTAAGGCGAGCTAGCGTTTGTTTCCCAGTCGTAAATGGAGTGGAATCCCATGCATTTTCTGGTCCTACGAGCAAGAGTCGTTTTCTGGTAAGAAGAGTCACTATTGCGCTCCCTTTTTCATACACAGGGCAAATAGCACTGGCGTCTGTTCCCAGCATGTACAGTGTATTGGACTGAAGAGGAGCTACTGTACTTGTCAGTTTCATAAGCAGAATTGAAGTAGATATGGCCGTGTGTAGGAAGCACAGTTCTTTTCTTCTGAGCAAGCTCATTGTTCTGGCCCTATAGGAAACACAGTAGAGTAGAAGAGTGCTCTTTTCTCAAAAGCAGAGAGTGTTTCTTGTAAGGCGAGCTAGCGTTTGTTTCCCAGTCCTAAATGGAGTTGAATCACATGCAGTTTCGGGTCCTACGAGCAAGAGTTGTTTTCTGGTAAGAAGAGTCACTATTGTGCTCCTTTGTCATACACAGGGCAAATAGCACTGGCGTCTGTTCCCAGCATGTACAGTGTATTGGACTAAGGAGGATCTACTGTTCTTGTCAGTTTCCTAAGCAGAGTTGAACTAGATATGGCCCGTGTGTGTAGGAAGCACAGTTCTTTTGTTCTGAGCAAGCTTACTGTTCAGACCACATAGGAAACACAGTAGAGTAGAAGAGAGCTCTTTTCTCAAAAGCAGAGTGTGTTTCTTTTAAGGCGAACTAGTGTTTGTTTCCCAGTCCCAAATAGAGTTGAATCACATGCAGTTGTTGGTCCCACGAGCAAGAGTTGTTTTCTGGTAAGGAAAGTCACTATTGCGCTTCTATTGCCATACACAGTGCAAATAGCACTCGTGTCTTTTGCCAGCAACTACAGTGTATTGGACTGAAGAGGAGCTACTGTTCTTGTCAGTTGGCTAACCAGAATTGGACTAGATATGGCTGTATTTGTAGGAAGCACAGTTCTTTTCTTCTGAGGAAGCTCACTGTTCAAACCCCATAGGAAACACAGTAGAGTAGAAGAGTGCCCTTTTCTCAAAAGCAGAGTGTGTTTCTTGTAAGGCGAGCTTGAGTTTGTTTCCCAGTCCTAAATGGAGTTGAATCACATGAAGTTTCTGGTCCTACGAGCAAGAGTTTTTTCTGCTAAGAAAAGTCACTATTGGGCTCCCATTGTCATACACAGGGCAAATACCACTGGCATCTATTCCCAGCATGTACAGTGTATTGGACTGAAGAGGATCTACTGTTCTTGTCAGTTTCCTAAGTAGAATTGAACTAGATATGGCCCGTGTGTGTAGGAAGCACAGTTCTTTTGTTCTGAGCAAGCTCACTGTTCGGACCCCATAGGAAACACTGTAGAGTAGAAGAGTGCTCTTTTCTCAAAAGCAGAGTGTGTTTTTTGTAAGGCGAGCTAGCGTTTGTTTCCCAGTCCTCAATGGTGTTGAATCACATGCAGTTTCTGGTCCTAAGAGCAAGACTTGTTTTCTGGTAAGAAGAGTCACTATTGTGCTCCCATTTTCATACACAGGGCAAATAGCACTGGCGTCTGTTCCCAGCCTGTACACTGTATTGGACTGAAGAGGATCTATTGTTCTTGTCAGTTTCCTAAGCAGAGTTGAACTAGATATAGCCCGTGTGTGTAGAAAGCACAGTTCTTTTGTTCTGAGCAAGCTCACTGTTCTGGCCCTATAGGAAACCCAATAGAGTAGAAGAGTGCTCTTTTCTCAAAAGCAGAGTGTGTTTCTTGTAAGGCGACCTAGCTTTTTTTTCCCAGTCCACAATGGAGTTGAATAACATGCAGTTTCTGGTTTCTCGAGCAAGAGTTGTTTTCTGATAAGAAGAGTAACTATTGCGCTCCCATTGTCATACACAAGGCAAATAGCACTGGCGACTGTTCCCAGCATGTACAGTGTATTGGACTGAGGAGGATCTACTGTTCTTGTCAGTTGGCTAAGCAAAATTGAACTAGATATGGCCGTGTGTGTAGCAAGCACAGTTCTTTTCTTCTGAGGAAGCTCACTGTTCAAACCCCATAGGAAACACAGTAGAGTAGAAGAGTGCTCTTTTCTCAAAAGCAGAGTGTGTTTCTTGTAAGGCGAGCTAGCGTTTGTTTCCCAGTCGTAAATGGAGTGGAATCCCATGCATTTTCTGGTCCTACGAGCAAGAGTCGTTTTCTGGTAAGAAGAGTCACTATTGCGCTCCCTTTTTCATACACAGGGCAAATAGCACTGGCGTCTGTTCCCAGCATGTACAGTGTATTGGACTGAAGAGGATCTACTGTTCTTGTCAGTTTCCTAAGTAGAATTGAACTAGATATGGCCGTGTGTGTAGGAACCACAGTTCTTTTGTTCAGAGAAGCTCACTGTTCAGACCTCATAGGAAACACAGTAGATTAGAAGAGTGCTCTTTTTTCAAAAGCAGAGTGTGTTACTTGTAAGGCGAGCTAGCATTTTTTCACAGTCCTAAATGGAGTTGAATCACATGCAGTTTCTGGTCCTTCGAGCAAGAGTTGTTTTCTGGTAAGAAGAGTCACTATTGTGCTCCCATTGACATACAAATGGCAAATAGCCCTGGCAATAGTTCCCAGCATGTACAGTGTATTGGACTGAAGAGGATCTACTGTTCTTGTCTGTTTCCTAAGGAGAGTTGAACTAGATATGGCCCGTGTGTGTAGGAAGCACAGTTCTTTTGTTCTGAGCAAGCTCACTGTTCTGGCCCTATAGGAAACACAGTAGAGTAGAAGAGTGCTCTTTTCTCAAAAGCAGAGTGTGTTTCTTGTAAGGAGAGCTAGCGTTTGTTTCCCAGACCTAAAGGGAGTTGAATCACATGCAGCTGTTGGTCTCACGAGCAAGAGTTGTTTTCTGGTAAGGAAAGTCACTATTGCGCTCCCATTGCCATACACAGTACAAATAGCACTCGCGTCTGTTGCCAGCAAGTACAGTATATTGGACTGAAGAGGAGCTACTGTTCTTGTCAGTTTCCTAAGCACAGTTGACCTAGATATGGCCCGTGTGTGTAGGAAGCACAGTTCTTTTGTTCTGAGCAAGCTTACTGTTCAGACCCCATAGGAAACACAGTAGAGTAGAAGAGTGCTCTTTTCTCAAAAGCAGAGTGTGTTTCTTTTAAGGCGAGCTAGTGTTTGTTTCCCCGTCCCAAATGGAGTTGAATCACATGCAGTTGTTGGTCCCACGAGCAAGAGTTGTTTTCTGGTAAGGAAAGTCACTATTGCGCTCCCATTGCTATACACAGTGCAAATAGCACTCGTGTCTTTTGCCATCAACTACAGTGTATTGGACTGAAGAGGAGCTACTGTTCTTGTCAGTTGGCTAACCAGAATTGAACTAGATATGGCCGTGTGTGTAGGAAGCACAGTTCTTTTCTTCTGAGGAAGCTCACTGTTCAAACCCCATAGGAAACACAGTAGAGTAGAAGAGTGCTCTTTTCTCAAAAGCAGAGTGTGTTTCTTGTAAGGCGAGCTAGCGTTTGTTTCCCAGTCCTAAATGGAGTTGAATCACATGCAGTTTGTGGTCCTACGAGCAAGAGTTTTTTTCTGGTAAGAAGAGTCACTATTGTGCTCCTTTGTCATACACAGGGCAAATAGCACTGGCGTCTGTTCCCAGCATGTACAGTGTATTGGACTGAAGAGGAGCTACTGTTCTTGTCAGTTTCATAAGCAGAATTGAAGTAGATATGGCCGTGTGTAGGAAGCACAGTTCTTTTCTTCTGAGCAAGCTCACTGTTCTGGCCCTATAGGAAACACAGTAGAGTAGAAGAGTGCTCTTTTCTCAAAAGCAGAGAGTGTTTCTTGTAAGGCGAGCTAGCGTTTGTTTCCCAGTCCTAAATGGAGTTGAATCACATGCAGTTTCGGGTCCTACGAGCAAGAGTTGTTTTCTGGTAAGAAGAGTCACTATTGTGCTCCTTTGTCATACACAGGGCAAATAGCACTGGCGTCTGTTCCCAGCATGTACAGTGTATTGGACTAAGGAGGATCTACTGTTCTTGTCAGTTTCCTAAGCAGAGTTGAACTAGATATGGCCCGTGTGTGTAGGAAGCACAGTTCTTTTGTTCTGAGCAAGCTTACTGTTCAGACCACATAGGAAACACAGTAGAGTAGAAGAGTGCTCTTTTCTCAAAAGCAGAGTGTGATTCTTTTAAGGCGAACTAGTGTTTGTTTCCCAGTCCCAAATAGAGTTGAATCACATGCAGTTGTTGGTCCCACGAGCAAGAGTTGTTTTCTGGTAAGGAAAGTCACTATTGTGCTTCTATTGCCATACACAGTGCAAATAGCACTCGTGTCTTTTGCCAGCAACTACAGTGTATTGGACTGAAGAGGAGCTACTGTTCTTGTCAGTTGGCTAAACAGAATTGGACTAGATATGGCTGTATTTGTAGGAAGCACAGTTCTTTTCTTCTGAGGAAACTCACTGTTCAAACCCCATAGGAAACACAGTAGAGTTGAAGAGTGCCCTTTTCTCAAAAGCAGAGTGTGTTTCTTGTAAGGCGAGCTAGCGTTTGTTTCCCAGTCCTAAATGGAGTTGAATCACATGAAGTTTCTGGTCCTACGAGCAAGAGTTTTTTCTGCTAAGAAAAGTCACTATTGCGCTCCCATTGTCATACACAGGGCAAATACCACTGGCATCTATTCCCAGCATGTACAGTGTATTGGACTGAAGAGGATCTACTGTTCTTGTCAGTTTCCTAAGTAGAATTGAACTAGATATGGCCCTGTGTGTAGGAAGCACAGTTCTTTTGTTCAGAGCAAGCTCACTGTTCGGACCTCGTAGGAAACACAGTAGAGTAGAAGAGTGCTCTTTTCTCAAAAGCAGATTGTGTTTCTTGTAAGGCGAGCTAGCATTTGTTTCCCAGTCCTAAATGGAGTTGAATCACATGCAGTTTCTGGTCCTTTGAGCAAGAGTTGTTTTCTGGTAAGAAGAGTCACTATTTCACTCCCATTGACTTACACAGGGCAAATAGCACTGGCGTCTGTTCACAGCATGTACAGTGTATTGGACTGAAGAGGATCTACTGTTCTTGTCAGTTTCCTAAGCAGAGTTGAACTAGATATAGTCGGTGTGTGTAGGAAGCACAGTTCTTTTGTTCTGAGCAAGCTTACTGTTCAGACCACATAGGAAACACAGTAGAGTAGAAGAGTGCTCTTTTCTCAAAAGCAGAGTGTGATTCTTTTAAGGCGAACTAGTGTTTGTTTCCCAGTCCCAAATAGAGTTGAATCACATGCAGTTGTTGGTCCCACGAGCAAGAGTTGTTTTCTGGTAAGGAAAGTCACTATTGTGCTTCTATTGCCATACACAGTGCAAATAGCACTCGTGTCTTTTGCCAGCAACTACAGTGTATTGGACTGAAGAGGAGCTACTGTTCTTGTCAGTTGGCTAAACAGAATTGGACTAGATATGGCTGTATTTGTAGGAAGCACAGTTCTTTTCTTCTGAGGAAACTCACTGTTCAAACCCCATAGGAAACACAGTAGAGTTGAAGAGTGCCCTTTTCTCAAAAGCAGAGTGTGTTTCTTGTAAGGCGAGCTAGCGTTTGTTTCCCAGTCCTAAATGGAGTTGAATCACATGAAGTTTCTGGTCCTACGAGCAAGAGTTTTTTCTGCTAAGAAAAGTCACTATTGCGCTCCCATTGTCATACACAGGGCAAATACCACTGGCATCTATTCCCAGCATGTACAGTGTATTGGACTGAAGAGGATCTACTGTTCTTGTCAGTTTCCTAAGTAGAATTGAACTAGATATGGCCCTGTGTGTAGGAAGCACAGTTCTTTTGTTCAGAGCAAGCTCACTGTTCGGACCTCGTAGGAAACACAGTAGAGTAGAAGAGTGCTCTTTTCTCAAAAGCAGATTGTGTTTCTTGTAAGGCGAGCTAGCATTTGTTTCCCAGTCCTAAATGGAGTTGAATCACATGCAGTTTCTGGTCCTTTGAGCAAGAGTTGTTTTCTGGTAAGAAGAGTCACTATTTCACTCCCATTGACTTACACAGGGCAAATAGCACTGGCGTCTGTTCACAGCATGTACAGTGTATTGGACTGAAGAGGATCTACTGTTCTTGTCAGTTTCCTAAGGTGAGTTGAACTAGATATGGCCCGTGTGTGTAGGAAGCACAGTTCTTTTTTTCTGAGCAAGCTCACTGTTCTGGCCCTATAGGAAACACAGTAGAGTAGAAGAGTGCTCTTTTCTCAAAAGCAGAGTGTGTTTCTTTTAAGGCGAGCTACCGTTTGTTTCCCAGTCCTAAATGGAGTTGAATAACATGCAGTTGTTGGTCCCAGGAGCAAGAGTTGTTTTCTTGTAAGGAAAGTCACTATTGCGCTCATATTGCCATACGCAGTACAAATAGCACTGGCGTGTGTTGCCGGCAAGTGCAGTGTATTGGACTGAAGAGGAGCTACTGTTCTTCTCAGTTTCCTAAGCAGAGTTGAACTAGATATGGCCCCTGTGTGTAGGAAGCACAGTTCTTTTGTTCTGAGCAAGCTGACTGTTCGGACCCCATAGGAAAAACAGTAGAGTAGAAGAGTGCTCTTTTCTCAAAAGTAGAGTGTGTTTCTTGTAAGGCGAGCTAGTGTTTGTTTCCCAGTCTGAAATGGAGTTGAATCCCATGCAGTTTCTGGTCCTACGAGCAAGAGATGTTTTCTGGTAAGAAGAGTCACTATTGCGCTCCCATTGCCATATACAGTGCAAATAGCTCTCGCGTCTGTGCCCAGCAAGTACAGTGTATTGGACTGAAGAGGAGCTACTGTTCTTGTCAGTTTCCTAAGCGGAGTTAAACTAGATATGGCCCGTGTGTGTAGGAAGCACAGTTCTTTTGTTTTGAGCAAGCTCACTATTCTGGCCCTATAGGAAACACAGTAGAGTAGAAGAGTGCTCTTTTCTCAAAAGTAGAGTGTGTTTCTTGTAAGGCGAGCTAGCGTTTGTTTCCCAGTCTTAAATGGAGTTGAGTCACATGCAGTTTCTGGTCCTACGAGCAAGAGTTTTTTTCTGGTAAGGAAAGTTACTATTGTGCTCCCATTGTCATTCACAGGGCAAATAGCACTGGCGTCTGTTCCTAGCAAGTACAGTGTATTAGACTGAAGAGGATCTACTGTTCTTGTCAGTTTCCTAAGCTGAGTTGAACTAGATATAACCCGTGTGTGTAGGAAGCACAGTTCTTTTGTTCTGAGCTAGCTCACTATTCTGGCCCTCTAGGAATCACAGTAGAGTAGAAGAGTGCTCTTTTCTCAAATCAGAGTGTGTTTCTTGTAATGCGAGCTAGCATTTGTTTCCCAGTCCTACATGTAGTTGAATCACATGCAGTTTTTGATCCTACGAGCAAGAGTTGTTTTCTCGTAAGGAAAGTCACTATTGTGCTCCCATTGTCATACACAGTACAAATAGCACTGGCGTCTGTTCCCAGCATGTACAGTGTATTGCCCTGAAAAGGAGCTACTGTTCTTGTCAGTTTCCTAAGCAGAGTTGAACTAGACACGGCCCATGTGTGTAGGAAGCACAGGTCTTTAGTTCTGAGCAAGCTCACTGCTCTGGCCCTATAGGAAACACAGTAGAGTAGAAGAGTGCTCTTTTCTCAAAAGCAGAGTGTGTTTCTTGTAAGGCGAGCTAGCGTTTGTTTCCCAGTCCTAAATGGTGTTGAATCACATGCAGTTTCTGGTCCTACGAGCAAGAGTTGTTTTCTGGTAAGAAGAGTCACTATTGTGCTCCCATTTTCATACACAGGCCAAATAGCACTCACGTCTGTTCCCAGCATGTACAGTGTATTGGACTGAAGAGGATCTACTGTTCTTGTAAGTTTCCTAAGAATTGAACTAGATATGGCCGTGTGTGTAGGAAGCACAGTTCTTTTGTTCTGAGCAAGCTCACTGTTTTGGCCCAATAGGAAACACAGTAGAGTAGAAGAGTGCTCTTATCTCAAAAGCAGAGTGTGTTTCTTGTAAGGCGAACTACCGTTTGTTTCGCAGTCCTAAATGGAGTTGAATCACATGTAGTTTTTGATCCTATGAGCAAGAAGTTGTTTTCTGGTAAGGAAAGTCACTATTGCGCTCCCATTGCCACACACAGTGCAAAGAGGACTCGCGTCTGTTCCCATTAAGTAAAGTGTATTGGACTGAAAAGGAGCTACTGTTCTTGTCAGTTTCCTGAGCAGAGTTGAGCTAGATATGGCCCCTGTGTGTAGGAAGCACAGTTCTTTTGTTCTGAGCAAGCTGACTGTTCGGACCCCATAGTAAAAACAGTAGAGTAGAAGAGTGCTCTTTTCTCAAAAGTAGAGTGTTTTTCTTGTAAGGCGAGCTAGTGTTTGTTTCCCAGTCTGAAATGGAGTTGAATCCAATGCAGTTTCTGGTCCTACGAGCAAGAGATGTTTTCTGGTAAGAAGAGTCAACATTGCGCTCCAATTGCCATATACAGTGCAAATAGCTCTCGCGTCTGTGCCCATCAAGTACAGTGTATTGGACTGAAGAGAAGCTACTGTTCTTGTCAGTTTCCTAAGCAGAATTGAACTAGATATGGCCGTGTGTGTAGGAAGCACAGTTCTTTTGTTTTGAGCAAGCTCACTGTTTGGACCCCACAGGAAACACAGTAGAGTGGAAGAGTTCTCTTTTCTCAAAAGCAAAGTGTGTTTCTTGTAAGGCAAGCTAGTGTTTGTTTCCCAGTCCTAAATGGAGTTGAATCACATGCAGTTTTTGGTCCTACAAGCAAGAGTTGTTTTCTGGTAAGAAGAGTCACTATTGTGCTCCCATTGTCATACACAGGGCAAATAGCACTGGCGTCTCTTCCCAACAAGTACAGTGTATGGGACAGAAGAGGATCTACTGTTCTTGTCAGTTTCCTAAGCAGAATTGAACTAGATATGGCCGTGTGTGTAGGAAGCACAGTTGCTTTGTTCTGAGCAAGCTCACTGTTCGGACCCCATAGGAATCACTCTAGAGTAGGAGAGTGATCTTTTCTCAAAAGCAGAGTGTGTTTTTAGTAAGGCGAGCTAGCGTTTGTTTCCCAGTCCTAAATGGAGTTGAATCCCACGCAGTTTCTGGTCCTACGAGCAAGAGTTGTTTTCTGGTAAGAAGAGTCACTATTGCGCTCCTACTGTCATACACAGGGCAAATAGCACTGGCGTCTGTTCCCAGCATGTACAGTGTATTGGACTGAAGAGGATCTGCTGTTCTTGTCAGTTTCCTAAGCAGAGTTGAACTAGATATAATCGGTGTGTGTAGGAAGCACAGTTTTTTTGTTCTGAGCAAGCTCACTATTCTGGCCCTACAAAAAACACATTAGAGTAGAAGAGTGCTGTTTTCTCAAAAGCAGAGTGTGTTTACTGTAAGGCGAGCTAGAGTTTGTTTCCCAGTTCTAAATGGAGTTGAATCACATGCAGTTTCTGGTCCTATGAGCAAGAGTTGTTTTCCGTTAAGAAGAGTCACTATTGTGCTCCCATTATCATACAAAGGGCAAATAGCACTGGCGTCTGATCCCAGCATGTACAGTGTATTGGACTGAAGAGGAGCTACTGTTCTTGTCAGTTTCCTAAGCAGAATTGAACTAGATATGGCCGTGTTGTAGGAAGCACAGTTCTTTTGTTCTGTGCAAGCTCACTGTTCTGGCCCTAAAGGAAACACAGTAGAGTAGAAGAGTGATCTTTTTTCAATAGCAGAGTGTTTTGCTTGTAAGGCGACCTAGTGTTTGTTTCCCAGTCCTAAATCGAGTTGAATCACATGCAGTTTCTGGTCCTATGAGCAAGAGTTGTTTTCTGATCAGAAGAGTCACTATTCCACTCCCATTGATATACACATTACAAATATGCTGGCGCCTGTTCCCAGCATGTACAGTGTATTGGACTGAAGAGTATCTACTGTTCTTGTCAGGTTCCTAAGCAGAATTGAACTACATATGGCCATGGGTGTAGAAAGCACAGTTCTTTTGTTCTGAGCAAGCTCACTGTTTGGAACCCATAGGAAACACAGCAGAGTACAAGAGTGCTCTTTACTCAAAAGCAGAGTGTGTTTATTGAAAGGCGAGCTAGTGTTTGTTTCCCAGTCAGAAATGGAATTGAATCCCGTGCAGTTTCTGGTCCTACGAGCAAGAGCAAGAGTTTTTTTTCTTGTAAAAAGTGTCACTATTGTGCTCTCATTGCCAAACTCAGTGCAAATAGCACTCGCGTCTGTTCCCTGCATGTACAGAGTATTGGACTTAAGAGGAGCTATTGTTCTTGTCAGTTTCCTAAGCAGAGTTGAACTAGATATGGCCCCTGTGTGTAGGAAGCACAGTTCTTTTGTTATGAGCAAGTTCACTGTTCTGGCCCTATAGGAAACACAGTAGAGTAGAAGAGTGCTCTTTTCACAAAAGCAGAGTGTGTTTCTTCTAAGGCGAGCTAGCGTTTCTTTCCTAGTCCTAAATGGAGTTGAGTCACATGCACTTTCTGGTCCTACGAGCAAGAGTTGTTTTCTGGTAAGAAGAGTCACTATTGCGCTCCCATTGTCATACACAGTGCAAATAGCACTGGTGTCTGTTCCCAGCTTGTGCAGTGTATTTGACTGAAGAGGGTATACTGTTCTTGTCAGTTTCCTAAGCTGAATTGAACTAGATATGGCCGTGTGTTTAGGAAGCACACTTCTTTTGTTCTGTGCAAGATTACTGTTCTGGCCCTATAGGCAACACAGTAGAGTAGAAGAGTGCTCTTTTCTCAAAAGCAGAGTGTGTTTTTTGTAAGGCGAGCTAACATTTATTTCCCAGTTCTAAATGGAGTTGTATCACATGCAGTTTTTGTTCCTATGAGCAAGAGTTGTTTTCTGGAAAGGAATGTCACTATTGTGCTCTCATTGCCATACACAGTGCAAATAGCACTCGCGTCTGTTCCCAGCAAGTGCAGTGTATTGGACTGAGGAGGAGCTACTGTTCTTGTCATTTTTCTAAGAGGAGTTGAACTAGAAATGTCCCGTGTGTGTAGGAAACACATTCTTTTGTTCTGAGCAAGCTCACTGTTCGGACACCATAGGAAACACAGTAGAGTAGATGAGTGCTCTTTTCTCAAAATTAGATTGTGTTTCCTGAAAGGCGAGCTAGTATTTGCTTCCCAGTCAGAAATGGAGTTGAATCCCATGCAGTTTCTGGTCCTACGAACAAGAGTTGTTTTCTGGTAAGAAGAGTCACTATTGCGCTCCCATTGCCATACACAGTGCAAATAGCACTCGCGTCTGTTCCCAGCAAGTACAGTGTATTGGACTGAAGAGCAGCTACTGTTCTTGTCATTTTTCTAAGCAGAGTTGAAATAGATATGGCCCGTGTGTATAGGAAGCACAGTTCTTTTGTTCTGAGCTAGCTCACTGTTCCGACACCATAGGAAACACAGAAGAGTAGAAGAGTGCTCTTTTCTCAAAAGCATTGTGTGTTTCTTGTAAGGCGAGCTAGCGTTTGTTTCCCAGTCCTAAATGGAGTTGAATCACATGCAGTTTCTGGTCCTACGAGCCAGAGTTGTTTTCTGGTAAGAAGAGTCAATATTACGCTCCCATTGTCATACACAGGGCAAATAGCACTGGCATCTGTTCCCAGCATGTACAGTGTATTGGACTGAAGAGAATCTACTGTTCATGTCAGTTTCCTAAGCAGAATTGAACTAGATATGGCCGTGTGTATAGGAAGCACAGATCTTTTGTTCTTTCAGGCTCACTGTTCGGACCCCATAGGAAACACAATGGAGTAGAAGAGTGCTCTTTTCTCAAAAGCAGAGTGTGTTTCTTGTAAGGCAAGCTAGCGTTTGTTTCCCAGTCCTAAATGGAGTTGAACCACATGCAGTTTCTGGTCCTACGAACAAGATTTGTTTTCTGGTAAGAAGAGTCACTATTGCGCTCCCATTGTCATACACAGGGCTAATAGCACTGGCATTGGTTCCCAGCAAGTACAGTGTATTGGACTGAAGAGAATCTACTGTTCTTGTCAGGTTCCTAAGCAGAATTGAACTAGATATGGCCATGGGTGTAGAAAGCACAGTTCTTTTGTTCTGAGCAAGCTCTCTGTTCTGGCCCTATAGGAAACACAGTAGAGTAGAAGAGTGCTCTTTTCTCAAAAGCAGAGTGTGTTTTTTGTAAGGCGAGCTAGAGTTTGTTTCCCAGTCCTAAGTGGAGTTGAATCACATGCAGTTTTTGGTCCACGAGCAAGAGTTGTTTTCTGGTAAGAAGAGTCACTATTGCGCTGCCATTGCCATACACAGGACAAATAGCACTGGCGTCTGTTCCCAGCAACTACAGTGTATTGGAGTGAAGAGGATCTACTGTTCTTGTCAGTTTCCTAAGCACAATTGAACTAGATATGGCCGTGTGTGTAGGAAGCACAGTTCTTTTGTTCTGAGCAAGCTCACTAATCTGGCCCTATAGGAAGCACAGTAGAGTAGAAGAGTGCTCTTTTCTCAAAAGCAGAGTGGATTTCTGTAAGGCGAGCTAGCGTTTGTTTCCCAGTCCTAAATGGAGTTGAATCACATGTAGTTTCTGGTCCTATGAGCAAGAGTTGTTTTCTGGTAAGGAAAGTCACTATTGCGCACCCATTGCCATACATAGTGAAAATAGCACTCACGTCTGTTCCCAGCAAGTACAGTGTATTGGACTGAAGAGGAGCTACTGTTGTTGTCATTTTCCTAAGAGGAGTTGAAATAGATATGTACCCGTGTGTGTAGGAAACACAGTTCTTTTGTTCTGAGAAAGCACACTGTGCAGACACCATAGGAAACACAGTAGAGTAGATGAGTGCTCTTTTCTCAAAATTAGATTGTGTTTCTTGAAAGGCGAGCTAATATTTGCTTCCCAGTCAGAAATGGAATTGAATCCCATGCAGTTTCTGGTCCTACGAGCATGAGTTGTTTTCTGGTAAGAAGAGTCACTATTGCGCTCCCATTGCCATACACAGTGCAAATAGCACTGGCATCGGTTCCCAGCATGTACAATGTATTGAACTGAAGAGAATCTACTGTTCTTGTCAGGTTCCTAAGCAGAATTGAATTAGATATGGCCGTGTGTGTAGGAAGCACAGTTCTTTTGTTCTGAGCAAGCTCACTGTTTGGACCCCATAGGAAACACAGTAGAGTAGAAGAGTGCTCTTTTCACAAAAGCAGAGTGTGTTTCTTGGAAAGTGAGCTAGTGTTTGTTTCCCTGTCCTAAATGGAGTTGAGTCACATGCAGTTTGTGGTCCTATGAGCAAGAGTTGTTTTCTGGTAAGAAGAGTCACTATTGCGCTCCCATGGCCATACACAGGGCAAATAGCACACGCGTCTGTTCCCAGCAAATACACTGTATTGGACTGAAGAGGAGCTACTGTTCCTGTCAGTTTCCTAAGCACAGTTGTATTAGATATGGCCCATGTGTATAGGAAGCACAGTTCTTTTGTTCTGAGCAAACTCACTGTTCGGACCCCATAGGAAACACAGTAGAGTAGAAGAGTGCTCTTTTCTCAAAAGCAGAGTGTGTTTCTTGTAAGGCAAGCTAGAGTTTGTTTCCCAGTCCTAAATGGAGTTGAATCCCATGCAGTTTCTTGTCCAATGCGCAAGAGCACTTTTCTGGTAAGAAAAGTCACTATTGCGCTCCCATTGTCGTACACAGGGCAAATAGCACTCGCGTCTGTTCCCAGCATGTTCAGTCTATTGGACTGAAGAGGATCTACTATTATTGTCAGTTTACTAAGAAGAGTTGAACTAGATATGGCCCGTGTGTGTAGGAAGCACAGTTTTTTTGTTCTGAGCAAGCTCACTGTTCGGACCCCATAGGAAACATAGTAGAGTAGAAGAGTGCTCTTTTCTCAAAAGCAGAGTGTGTTTCTTGTAAGGCGAGCTAGCGTTTGTTTCCCAGTCCTAAATGGAGTTGAATCACATGCTGTTTTTGGTCCTACCGGCAAGATTTGTTTTCTAGTAAGGAAAATCACTATTGTGCTCCCTTTGCCATACACAGTACAAATAGCACTCGTGTCTGTTCCAGGCAAGTACAGTGTATTGGACTGAAGTGGAGCTACTGTTCTTGTCATTTTCCTAAGAGGAGTTGAACTAGATATGTCCCGTGTGTGTAGGAAACACAGTTCTTTTGTTCTGAGAAACCACACTGTGCAGACACCAAAGGAAACACAGTAGAGTAGATGAGTGCTCTTTTCTCAGAATTAGATTGTGTTTCTTGAAAGGGGAGCTAGTGTTTGCTTCCCAGTCAAAAATGGAGTTGAATCCCATGCAGTTTCTGGTCCTACGAGCCAGAGTTGTTTTCTGGTAAGAAGAGTCACTATTGCGCTCCCATTGCCATACACAGTGCAAATAGCACTGGCGCCTGTTCCCAGCAAGTACAGTGTATTGGACTGAAGAGCAGCTACTGTTCTTGTCAGTTTTCTAAGCAGAGTTGAACTAGATATGGCCCGTGTGTGTAGGAAGCACAGTTCATTTGTTCTGAGCAATCTCACTGTTCGGACAACATAGGAAACACAGTAGAGTAGAAAGTGCTCTTTTCTCAAAAGCAGAGTGTGTTCCTTGTAAGGCGAGCTAGCGTTTGTTTCCCAGTCTTAAATGGAGTTGAATCACATGCAGTTTCTGGTCCTATGAGCAAGAGTTGTTTTCTGGTAAGAAGAGTCAATATTGCGCTCCCATTGTAATACACAGGGCAAATAGCACTGGCGTCGGTTCCCAGCATGTACAGTGTATTGGACTGAAGAGCAGCTACTGTTCTTGTCAGTTTCCTAAGCAGAATTGAACTAGATATGGCCCGTGTGTGTAGGAAGCACAGTTCTTTTGTTCTGAGCAAGCTCACTGTTCGGACCCCATAGGAAACACAATGGAGTAGAAGAGTGCTCTTTTCTCAAAAGCAGAGTGTGTTTCTTGTAAGGCGAGCTAGCGTTTGTTTCCCAGTCCTAAATGGAGTTGAATCACATGCAGTTTCTGTTCCTACGAGCAAGAGTTGTTTTCTGGTAAGAAGAGTCACTATTGCGCTCCCATTGTCATACACAGGGCAAATAGCACTGGCGTCGGTTCCCAGCATGTACAATGTATTGAACTGAAGAGGATCTACTGTTCTTGTCAGGTTCCTAAGCAGAATTGAATTAGATATGGCCGTGTGTTTAGGAAGCACAGTTCTTTTGTTCTGAGCAAGCTCACTGTTCATATCCCATTGGAAACACAGTAGAGTAGAAGAGTGCTCTTTTCACAAAAGCAGAGTGTTTTTCCTGGAAGGAGAGCTAGCGTTTGTTTCCCAGTCCTAAATGGAGTTGAATCACATGCAGTTTCTGGTCCTACGAGCAAGAGTTGTTTTCTGGTAAGAAGAGACACTAGTGTGCTCCCATTGCCATACACAGTACAAATAGCACTCGCGTCTGATCGCAGCATGGACAGTGTATTGGACTGAAAAGGATCTACTGTTCTTGTCAGTTTCCTAAGCAGAATTGAACTAGTTATGGCCGTGTATGTAGGAAGCACAGTTCTTTTGTTCTGAGCAAGCTTTTTGTTCTGGCCCTATAGGAAACACAGAAAAGTAGAAGAGTGCTCCTTTCTCAAAAGCAGAGTGTGTTTCTTGTAAGGCGAGCTAGCGTTTGTTTCCCAGTCCTAAATGGAGTTGAATCATCAGTTTTTGGTCCTACGTGCAAGATTTGTTTTCTGGTAAGGAAAGTCACTATTGTGCTCCCTTTGCCATACACAGTGCAAATAGCACTCCCGTCTGTTCCCAGCAAGTACAGTGTATTGGACTGAAGAGGAGCTACTGTTCTTGTCAGTTTTCTAAGCAGAGTTGAACTAGATATGGCCCGTGTGTATAGAAAGTACAGTTCTTTTGTTCTGAGCAAGCTCACTGTTCAGACCACATAGGAAACACAGTAGAGTAGAAGACTGCTCTTTCTCAAAAGCGGAGTGTTTCTTGTAAGGCGAGCTAGTGTTTGTTTCCCAGTCCTAAATGGAGTTGAGTCACATGCAGTTTGTGGTCCTATGAGCAAGAGTTGTTTTCTGGTAAGAAGAGTCACTATTGTGCTCCCATTGTCATACACAGTGCAAATAGCACTCGCGTCTGTTCCCAGCAATACAGTGTATTGGACTGAAGAGGAGCTACTCTTCTTGTCAGTTTCCTAAGCAGAGTTGAACTAGATATGGCTGTGTGTGTAGGAAGCACAGTTCTTTTGTTCTGAGCATGCTCACTGTTCTGGCCCTATAGGAAACCCAGTAGAGTAGAAGAGTGCTCTTTTCTCAAAAGCAGAGTGTGTTCCTTGTAAGACGAGCTAGCATTTGTTTCCCAGTCCTAAATGGATTTGAGTCACATGCAGTTTCTGGTCCTACGAGTAAGAGTTGTTTTCTGGTAAGAAGAGTCACTATTGCCATCCCATTGCCATACAAAGTGCAAATAGCACTCACGTCTGTTCCCAGAGAGTACAGTGTATTGGACTGAAGAGGAGCCACTGTTCTTGTCAGTGTCCTAAGCAGAGTTGAACTAGATATGGCCCGTGTGTAGGAAGCACAGTTTTTTTGTTCTGAGCAAGCTCACTGTTCGAACGGCATAGGAAACACAGTAGAGTAGAAGAGTGCTCTTTTCTGAAAAGCAGAGTGTGTTCCTTGTAAGGCGAGCTAGCGTTTGTTTCCAGTCCTAAATGGAGTTCAATCACATGCAGTTTCTGGTCCTACGAGCAAGTGTTGTTTTCTGGTAAGAAGAGTCACTTTTGCGCTCCCATGGTCATACACAGGGCAAATAGTACTGGCATCTGTTCCCAGCACGTACAGTGTATTGGACAGAAGAGGATCTACTGTTCTTGTCAGTTTCCTAAGCAGAATTGAACTAGATAAGGCCATGTGTGTAGGAAGCACAGTTCTTTTGTTCTGAGCAAGCTCTCTGTTGTGGCCATATTAGAAACACAGTAGAGTAGTAGAGTGCTCTTTTCTCAAAAGCAGAGTGTGTTTCTTGTAAGGTGAGCTAGCGTTTGTTTCCCAGTCCTAAATGGAGTTGAACCATATGCAATTTCTGGTCCTACGACAAGAGATATTTTCTGTTAAGGAAAGTCACCATTGCGCTCCCATTGCCACACACAGTGCAAATAGCACTCATGTCTGTTCCCAGCAAGTACAGTGTATTGCACTGAAGAGGAGCTACTTGTCAGTTTCCTAAGGAGAGTTGAACTAGATATGGCCCGTGTGTGTAGGAAGCACAGTTCTTTTGTTCTGAGCAAGCTCACTGTTCTGGGTCTAAAGGAAACACAGTAGAGTAGAAGAGTGCTCTTTTCTCAAAAGCAGAGTGTGTTTCTTGTAAGGCGAGATAGCATTTGTTCCCCAGTCCTAAATGGAGTTGAATCACATGCAGTTTCTGGTCCTACAAGCAAGAGTTGTTTTCTTGTAAGGAAAGTCACTATTGCGCTCCCATTGCCATACACAGTGCAAATAGCACTCGTGTCTGTTCCCAGCAAGTACAGTGTATTTGACTGAAGTGGAGCTACTTTCCTTGTCAGTTTCCTAAGCAGAGTTGAACTAGATATGGCCCGTGTGTGTACGAAGCACAGTTCTTTTGTTCTGAGCAAGCTCACTGTTCGGACCCCATAGGAAAACCAGTAGAGTAGAAGAGTGCCCTTTTCTAAAAAGCACAGTGTGTTTCTTTTAAGGCGAGCTAGCGTTTGTTTCCCAGTCGTAATGGAGTTAAATCACATGCAGTTTCTGCTCCTACGAGCAAGAGTTGTTTTCTGGTGAGAAGAGTCACTATTGCCCTCCCATTGCCATACACAGTACAAATAGCACTCGCGTCTGTTCCCAGAGAGTACAGTGTATTGGACTGAAGAGGAGCCACTGTTCTTGTCAGTGTCCTAAGCAGAGTTGAACTAGATATGGCACGTGTGTAGGAAGCACAGTTTTTTTGTTCTGAGCAAGCTCACTGTTCGAACGGCATAGGAAACACAGTAGAGTGGAATTGTGCTCTTTTCTCAAAAGCAGAGTGTGTTCCTTGTAAGGCAAGCTAGCGTTTGTTTCCCAGTCCTAAATGGAGTACAATCACATGCAGTTTCTGGTCCTACGAGCAACAGTTGTTTTCTGGTAAGAAGAGTCATTATTGCGCTCGCGTTGTCATACACAGAGCAAATAGCACTGGCGTCTGTTACCAGCATGTACACTGTATTGGACTGAAGAGGATCTACTATTCTTGTGAGTTTCCTAAGCAGAATTGAACTAGATATGGCCGTGTGTGTAGGAAGCACAGTTCTTTTGTTCTGAGCAAGCTCACTGTTTTGGCCCTATAGGAAACACAGTAGAGTAGAAGAGTGCTCTTTTCTCAAAAGCAGAGTGTGTTTCTTGTAAGGCGAGCTAGCGTTTTTTTCCCAGTACTAAATGGAGTTGAATCACATGCAGTTTTTGGTCCTACGAACAAGAGTTGTTTTCTGGTAAGGAAAGTCACTAGTGTGCTCCCATTGCCATACACAGTACAAATAGCACTCGCGTCTGTTAGCAGCATGTACAGTGTATTGGACTGAAAAGGATCTACTGTTCTTGTCAGTTTCCTAAGCAGAATTGAACTAGTTATGGCCGTGTATGTAGGAAGCACAGTTCTTTTGTTCTGAGCAAGCTTTCTGTTCTGTCCCTATAGGAAACACAGAAGAGTAGAAGAGTGCTCTTTTCTCAAAAGCAGAGTGTGTTTCTTATAAGGCCAGCTAGTGTTTGTTTCCCAGTAAGAAATGGAGTTGAATCCCATGCAGTTTCTGGTCCTATGAGCAAGAGTTGTTTTCTGGTAAGAAGAGTCACTATTGCGCTCCCATTGACATACACAGTGCAAATAGCACTCGCGTCTGTTCCCAGCAAGTACAGTGTATTGGACTGAAGAGAAGCTACTGTTCTTGTCTGTTTCCTAAGCAGAGTTGAAGTAGATATGTCCCGTGTGTGTAGGAAGCACAGTTCTTTTGTTCTGAGCAAGCTCACTATTCTGGCCCTCTAGGAATCACAGTAGAGTAGAAGAGTGCTCTTTTCTCAAATCAGAGTGTGTTTCTTGTAATGCGAGCTAGCATTTGTTTCCCAGTCCTACATGTAGTTGAATCACATGCAGTTTTTGATCCTACGAGCAAGAGTTGTTTTCTCGTAAGGAAAGTCACTATTGTGCTCCCTTTGTCATACACAGTACAAATAGCACTGGCGTCTGTTCCCAGCATGTACAGTGTATTGCCCTGAAAAGGAGCTACTGTTCTTGTCAGTTTCCTAAGCAGAGTTGAACTAGACACGGCCCATGTGTGTAGGAAGCACAGGTCTTTAGTTCTGAGCAAGCTCACTGCTCTGGCCCTATAGGAAACACAGTAGAGTAGAAGAGTGCTCTTTTCTCAAAAGCAGAGTGTGTTTCTTGTAAGGCGAGCTAGCGTTTGTTTCCCAGTCCTAAATGGTGTTGAATCACATGCAGTTTCTGGTCCTACGAGCAAGAGTTGTTTTCTGGTAAGAAGAGTCACTATTGTGCTCCCATTTTCATACACAGGGCAAATAGCACTCACGTCTGTTCCCAGCATGTACAGTGTATTGGACTGAAGAGGATCTACTGTTCTTGTCAGTTTCCTAAGAATTGAACTAGATATGGCCGTGTGTGTAGGAAGCACAGTTCTTTTGTTCTGAGCAAGCTCACTGTTTTGGCCCAATAGGAAACACAGTAGAGTAGAAGAGTGCTCTTATCTCAAAAGCAGAGTGTGTTTCTTGTAAGGCGAACTACCGTTTGTTTCGCAGTCCTAAATGGAGTTGAATCACATGTAGTTTTTGATCCTACGAGCAAGAAGTTGTTTTCTGGTAAGGAAAGTCACTATTGCGCTCCCATTGCCACACACAGTGCAAAGAGGACTCGCGTCTGTTCCCATTAAGTAAAGTGTATTGGACTGAAGAGGAGCTACTGTTCTTGTCAGTTTCCTAAGCAGAGTTGAGCTAGATATGGCCCCTGTGTGTAGGAAGCACAGTTCTTTTGTTCTGAGCAAGCTGACTGTTCGGACCCCATAGTAAAAACAGTAGAGTAGAAGAGTGCTCTTTTCTCAAAAGTAGAGTGTTTTTCTTGTAAGGCGAGCTAGTGTTTGTTTCCCAGTCTGAAATGGAGTTGAATCCAATGCAGTTTCTGGTCCTACGAGCAAGAGATGTTTTCTGGTAAGAAGAGTCAACATTGCGCTCCAATTGCCATATACAGTGCAAATAGCTCTCGCGTCTGTGCCCATCAAGTACAGTGTATTGGACTGAAGAGAAGCTACTGTTCTTGTCAGTTTCCTAAGCGGAGTTAAACTAGATTAGGCCCGTGTGTGTAGGAAGCACAGTTCTTTTGTTCTGAGCAAGCTCACTGTTTGGACCCCACAGGAAACACAGTAGAGTGGAAGAGTTCTCTTTTCTCAAAAGCAAAGTGTGTTTCTTGTAAGGCAAGCTAGTGTTTGTTTCCCAGTCCTAAATGGAGTTGAATCACATGCAGTTTTTGGTCCTACAAGCAAGAGTTGTTTTCTGGTAAGAAGAGTCACTATTGTGCTCCCATTGTCATACACAGGGCAAATAGCACTGGCGTCTCTTCCCAACAAGTACAGTGTATGGGACAGAAGAGGATCTACTGTTCTTGTCAGTTTCCTAAGCAGAATTGAACTAGATATGGCAGTGTGTGTAGGAAGCACAGTTGCTTTGTTCTGAGCAAGCTCACTGTTCGGACTCCATAGGAATCACTCTAGAGTAGGAGAGTGATCTTTTCTCAAAAGCAGAGTGTGTTTTTAGTAAGGCGAGCTAGCGTTTGTTTCCCAGTCCTAAATGGAGTTGAATCCCACGCAGTTTCTGGTCCTACGAGCAAGAGTTGTTTTCTGGTAAGAAGAGTCACTATTGCGCTCCCACTGTCATACACAGGGCAAATAGCACTGGCGTCTGTTCCCAGCATGTACAGTGTATTGGACTGAAGAGGATCTGCTGTTCTTGTCAGTTTCCTAAGCAGAGTTGAACTAGATATAATCGGTGTGTGTAGGAAGCACAGTTTTTTTGTTCTGAGCAAGCTCACTATTCTGGCCCTACAAAAAACACATTAGAGTAGAAGAGTGCTGTTTTCTCAAAAGCAGAGTGTGTTTACTGTAAGGCGAGCTAGAGTTTGTTTCCCAGTTCTAAATGGAGTTGAATCACATGCAGTTTCTGGTCCTATGAGCAAGAGTTGTTTTCCGTTAAGAAGAGTCACTATTGTGCTCCCATTATCATACAAAGTGCAAATAGCACTGGCGTCTGATCCCAGCATGTACAGTGTATTGGACTGAAGAGGAGCTACTGTTCTTGTCAGTTTCCTAAGCAGAATTGAACTAGATATGGCCGTGTTGTAGGAAGCACAGTTCTTTTGTTCTGTGCAAGCTCACTGTTCTGGCCCTAAAGGAAACACAGTAGAGTAGAAGAGTGCTCTTTTCTCAAAAGCAGAGTGTGTTTCTTGTAAGGCGAGCTAGCGTTTGTTTCCCAGTCCTAAATGGTGTTGAATCACATGCAGTTTCTGGTCCTACGAGCAAGAGTTGTTTTCTGGTAAGAAGAGTCACTATTGTGCTCCCATTTTCATACACAGGGCAAATAGCACTCACGTCTGTTCCCAGCATGTACAGTGTATTGGACTGAAGAGGATCTACTGTTCTTGTCAGTTTCCTAAGAATTGAACTAGATATGGCCGTGTGTGTAGGAAGCACAGTTCTTTTGTTCTGAGCAAGCTCACTGTTTTGGCCCAATAGGAAACACAGTAGAGTAGAAGAGTGCTCTTATCTCAAAAGCAGAGTGTGTTTCTTGTAAGGCGAACTACCATTTGTTTCGCAGTCCTAAATGGAGTTGAATCACATGTAGTTTTTGATCCTACGAGCAAGAAGTTGTTTTCTGGTAAGGAAAGTCACTATTGCGCTCCCATTGCCACACACAGTGCAAAGAGGACTCGCGTCTGTTCCCATTAAGTAAAGTGTATTGGACTGAAGAGGAGCTACTGTTCTTGTCAGTTTCCTAAGCAGAGTTGAGCTAGATATGGCCCCTGTGTGTAGGAAGCACAGTTCTTTTGTTCTGAGCAAGCTGACTGTTCGGACCCCATAGTAAAAACAGTAGAGTAGAAGAGTGCTCTTTTCTCAAAAGTAGAGTGTTTTTCTTGTAAGGCGAGCTAGTGTTTGTTTCCCAGTCTGAAATGGAGTTGAATCCAATGCAGTTTCTGGTCCTACGAGCAAGAGATGTTTTCTGGTAAGAAGAGTCAACATTGCGCTCCAATTGCCATATACAGTGCAAATAGCTCTCGCGTCTGTGCCCATCAAGTACAGTGTATTGGACTGAAGAGAAGCTACTGTTCTTGTCAGTTTCCTAAGCGGAGTTAAACTAGATTAGGCCCGTGTGTGTAGGAAGCACAGTTCTTTTGTTCTGAGCAAGCTCACTGTTTGGACCCCACAGGAAACACAGTAGAGTGGAAGAGTTCTCTTTTCTCAAAAGCAAAGTGTGTTTCTTGTAAGGCAAGCTAGTGTTTGTTTCCCAGTCCTAAATGGAGTTGAATCACATGCAGTTTTTGGTCCTACAAGCAAGAGTTGTTTTCTGGTAAGAAGAGTCACTATTGTGCTCCCATTGTCATACACAGGGCAAATAGCACTGGCGTCTCTTCCCAACAAGTACAGTGTATGGGACAGAAGAGGATCTACTGTTCTTGTCAGTTTCCTAAGCAGAATTGAACTAGATATGGCAGTGTGTGTAGGAAGCACAGTTGCTTTGTTCTGAGCAAGCTCACTGTTCGGACTCCATAGGAATCACTCTAGAGTAGGAGAGTGATCTTTTCTCAAAAGCAGAGTGTGTTTTTAGTAAGGCGAGCTAGCGTTTGTTTCCCAGTCCTAAATGGAGTTGAATCCCACGCAGTTTCTGGTCCTACGAGCAAGAGTTGTTTTCTGGTAAGAAGAGTCACTATTGCGCTCCCACTGTCATACACAGGGCAAATAGCACTGGCGTCTGTTCCCAGCATGTACAGTGTATTGGACTGAAGAGGATCTGCTGTTCTTGTCAGTTTCCTAAGCAGAGTTGAACTAGATATAATCGGTGTGTGTAGGAAGCACAGTTTTTTTGTTCTGAGCAAGCTCACTATTCTGGCCCTACAAAAAACACATTAGAGTAGAAGAGTGCTGTTTTCTCAAAAGCAGAGTGTGTTTACTGTAAGGCGAGCTAGAGTTTGTTTCCCAGTTCTAAATGGAGTTGAATCACATGCAGTTTCTGGTCCTATGAGCAAGAGTTGTTTTCCGTTAAGAAGAGTCACTATTGTGCTCCCATTATCATACAAAGTGCAAATAGCACTGGCGTCTGATCCCAGCATGTACAGTGTATTGGACTGAAGAGGAGCTACTGTTCTTGTCAGTTTCCTAAGCAGAATTGAACTAGATATGGCCGTGTTGTAGGAAGCACAGTTCTTTTGTTCTGTGCAAGCTCACTGTTCTGGCCCTAAAGGAAACACAGTAGAGTAGAAGAGTGATCTTTTTTCAATAGCAGAGTGTTTTGCTTGTAAGGCGACCTAGTGTTTGTTTCCCAGTCCTAAATCGAGTTGAATCACATGCAGTTTCTGGTCCTATGAGCAAGAGTTGTTTTCTGATAAGAAGAGTCACTATTCCACTCCCATTGATATACACATTACAAATATGCTGGCGCCTGTTCCCAGCATGTACAGTGTATTGGACTGAAGAGTATCTACTGTTCTTGTCAATTTCCTAAGCAGAATTGAACTAGATATGGCCGTGTGTGTAGGAAGCACAGTTCTTTTGTACTGAGCAAGCTCACTGTTCTGGCCCAATAGGAAACACAGTAGAGTAGAAGTGTGATCTTTTCTCAAAAGCAGAGTGTGTTTCTTGTAAGGCGAGCTAGTGTTTGTTTCCCAGTCCTAAAAGGAGTTGAATCACATGCCGTTTTTGGTCCTACGAGCAAGAGTTGTTTTCTGGCAAGGAAAGTCACTATTGTGCTCCCATTGCCATACACAGTGCAAATAGCACTCACGTCTGTTCCCATTAAGTACAGTGTATTGGACTGAAGTGGAGCTACTGTTCTTGTCAGTTTCCTAAATAGAGTGGAACAGATATGGCCCGTGTGTGTAGGAAGCACAGTTCTTTTGTTCTGAGCAAGCTCACTGTTCAGACCACATAGGAAACACTGTAGAGTAGAAGAGTGCTCTTTTCTCAAAAGCAGAGTGTGTTTCTTGCAAGGCGAGGTAGCGTTTGTTTTGCAGTCCTAAATGGAGTTGAATCACATGCAGTTTCTGGTCCTAGGAGCAAGAGTTGTTTTCTGGTTAGAAGAGTCACTATTGAGCTCCCATTGTCATACACAGGGCAAATATCACTGGCGTCTGTTCCCAGCAAGTACAGTGTATTGGACTGAAGAGGAGCTACTGTTCTTGTCAGTTTCCTAAGCAGAGTTGAACTAGATATAGCCCGTGTGTAGGAAGCACAGTTCTTTTGTTCTGAGCAAGCTCACTGTTTGGAACTTAAAGGAAACACAGAAGAGTAGAAGAGTGCTCTTTTATCATAAGCAGAGTGTGTTTCTTGTAAGGCGAGCTAGTGTTTGTTTTGAAGTCCTAAATGGAGTTGAATCACATGCAGTTTTTGGTCCTACGAGCAAGAGTTGTTTTCTGGTAAGGAAAGTCACTATTGTGCTCCCATTGCCATACACAGTGCATATAGCACTCGCGTCTGTTCCCATTAAGTACAGTGTATTGGACTGAAGAGGAGCTACTGTCCTTGTCAGTTTCCTAGGTAGAGTTGAACTAGATATGGCCCGTGTGTGTAGGAAGCACAGTTCTTTTGTTCTGAGCAAGTTCACTGTTTAGACCCCATAGGAAACACTGTAGAGTAGAAGAGTGCTCTTTTCTCAAAAGCAGAGTGTGTTTCTTGTAAGACGAGCTAGCGTTTGTTTTGCAGTCCTAAATGGAGTTGAATCACATGCAGTTTCAGGTCCTACGAGCAATCGATTTTTCAGGTAAGAAGAGTCACTATTGAGCTCCCATTGTCATTCACAGGGCAAATAGCACTGGCGTCTGTTCCCAGCAAGTACAGTGTATTGGACTGAAGTGGACCAACTGTTCTTGTCAGTTTCCTAAGCAGAGTTGAACTAGATATAGCCAGTGTGTGTAGGATGCACAGTTCTTTTGTTCTGAGCAAGCTCACTATTCTGGCCTTATAGGAAACACAGTAGAGTAGAAGAGTGCTCTTTTCTCAAAAGCAGAGAGTGTTTCTTGTAAGGCGAGCTAGCGTTTGTTTCTCAGTCCAAAATGGAGTTGAATCACATGCAGTTTCTGGTCCTACGAGCAAGAGATGTTAAATGGTAAGCAGAGTCACTATTGCGCTCCCATTGCCATATACAGTGCAAATAGCTCTCGCGTCTGTTCACAGCAAGTACAGTGCATTGGACTGAAGAGGAGCTACTGTTCTTGTCAGTTTCCTAAGCGGAGTTAAACTAGATATGGCCCGTGTGTGTAGGAAGCACAGTTCTTTTGTTCTGAGCAAGCTCACTGTTCGAACCCATAGTAAACACAGTAGAGTAGAAGAGTGCTCTTTTCTCAAAAGCAGAGTGTGTTCCTTATAAGGCAAGCTAGCATTTGTTTCCCAGTCCTAAATGGAGTTGAATCACATGCAGTTTCTGGTCCTACGCGCAAGAGTTTTTTTCTGGTAAGAAGAGTGACTATTGTGCTCCCATTGTCATACACAGGGCAAATAGCACTGGCATCTGATCCCAGCATGTACAGTGTATTGGACTGAAGAGGATCTACTGTTCTTGTCAGTTTCCTCAGCAGAATTGAACTAGATATGGCCGTGTGTGTAGGAAGCACAGATCTTTTGTTCTGAGTAAGCTCACTGTTCTGACCCTATAGGAAATATCGTAGAGTAGAAGAGTGATCTTTTCTCAAAAGCAGAGTGTGTTTCTTGTAAGGGGAGCTAGCATTTGTTTCCCAGTCCTAAATGGAGTTGAATCACATGCAGTTTTTGATCCTATGAGCAAGAGTTGTTTTCTTGTAAGGAAAGTCACTATTGCGCTCCCATTGCCACACACAGTGCAAAGAGGACTCGTGTCTGTTCCCATCAAGTACAGTGTATTGGACTGAAGAGGAGCTACTGTTCTTGTCAGTTTCCTAAGCAGAGTTGAACTAGATATGGCCCGTGTGTGTAGGAAGCACAGTTCTTTTCTACTGTAAGCTCACTGATCGAACCCATAGGAAACACAGTAGAGTAGAAGAGTGCCCTTTTCTCAAAAGCAGAGTGTGTTTCTTGTAAGGAGAGCTAGCATTTGTTTCCCAGTCCTAAATGGAGTTGAATCACATGCAGTTTCTGGTCCTACGAGCAAGAGTTGTTTTCTATTAAGAAGAGTCACTGTTGTGCTCCTATTGTCATACACAGGGCAAATTGCACTGTCGTCTCTTCCCAGCATGTACAGTTTATTGGACTGAAAAGGATCTACTGTTCTTGTCAGTTTCCTTAGCAGAATTGAACTAGATATGGCCATGTGTGTAGGAAGCACACTTCTTTTGTTCTGAGCAAGCTCACTGTTCTGGCCTTATAGAAAACACAGTAGAGTAGAAGAGTGCTCTTTTCTCAAAAGCAGAGTGTGTTTCTTGTAAGGCGAGCTAGCGTTTGTTTCCCAGTCCTAAATAGAGTTGAATCACATGCAGTTTTTGATCCTACAAGCAAGAGTTGTTTTCTGGTAAGGAAAGTCACTATTGCGCTCCCATTGACATACACAGTGCAAATAGCACTCGCCTCTGTTCCCAGCAAGTACAGTGTATTGGACTGAAGAGGAGCTACTGTTCTTGTCAGTTTCGTAAGCAGAATTGACCTAGATATTGCCCGTGTGTGTAGGAAGCACAGTTCTTTTGTGCTGAGGAAGCTCACTGTTTGGACCCACAGGAAACACAGTAGAGTGGAAGAGTTCTCTTTTCTCAAAAGCAGACTATGTTTCTTGTAAGGCGAGCTAGCGTTTGTTTCGCAGTCCTAAATGGAGTTGAATCACATGCAGTTTCTGGTCCTATGAGCAAGAGATGTTTTCTGGTAAGAAGAGACACTATTGCGGTCCCATTGTCATACACATTGCAAATAGCACTGGCATCTGTTCCCTGCATGTACATTGTATTGGACTGAAGAGGATCAACTGTTCTTGTCAGTTTCCTACGCAGAATTGAACTGGATATGGCCCGTGTGTGTAGGAATCACAGTTGTTTTGTTCTGAGCAAGCTCACTGTTCGGACCCCATAGGAATCACTCTAGAGTAGGAGAGTGATCTTTTCTCAAAAGCAGAGTGTGTTTCTAGTAAGGCGAGCTAGCTTTTGTTTCGCAGTCCTAAATGGAGTTGAATCCCATGCAGTTTCTGGTCCTACGAGCAAGAGTTGTTTTCTGGTAAGAAGAGTCACTATTGCGCTCCCATTGTCATACACAGGGCAAATAGCACTGGCGTCTGTTCCCAGCATGTACAGTGTATTGGACTGAAAAGGATCTACTGTTCTTGTCAGTTTCCTAAGCAGAGTTGAACTAGATATAGTCGGTGTGTGTAGGAAGCACAGTTCTTTTGTTCTGAGCAAGCTCACAATTCTGGCCCTACAAAAAACAAATTAGAGTAGAAGAGTGCTGTTTTCTCAAAAGCAGAGTGTGTTTATTGTAAGGCGAGCTAGTGTTTGTTTCCCAGTTCTAAATGGAGTTGAATCACATGCAGTTTCTGGTCCTATGAGCAAGACTTGTTTTCTGGTAAGAAGAGTCACTATTGTGCTCCCATTATCATACACAGGGCAAGTAGCACTGGCATCTGTTCCCAGCATGTACAGTGTATTGGACTGAAGAGCAGCTACTGTTCTTGTCAGTTTCCTAAGCAGAGTTGAACTAGATATAGCCCGTGTGTGTACGAAGCACAGTTCTTTTGTTCTGAGTAAGCTCACTGTTCTGGCCCTATAGGAAACACCGTAGAGTAGAAGAGTGATCTTTTCTCAAAAGCAGAATGTTGCTTGTAAGGGGAGCTAGCATTTGTTTCCCAGTCCTAAATGGAGTTGAATCACGTGCAGTTTTTGATCCTACGAGAAAGAGTTGTTTTCTGTTAAGGAAAGTCACTATTGTGCTCCCTTTGCCACACACAGTGCAAAGAGGACTCGCTTCTGTTCCCATCAAGTACAGTGTATTGGACTGAAGAGGAGCTACTGTTCTTGTCAGTTTCCTAAGCAGAGTTGAACTAGATATGGCCCGTGTGTGTAGGAAGCACAGTTCTTTTGTACTGTAAGCTCACTGATCGAACCCATAGGAAACTATTAGAGTAGAAGAGTGAACTTTTCTCAAAAGCAGAGTGTGTTTCTTGTAAGGCGAACTAGCATTTGTTTCCCAGTCCTAAATGGAGTTGAATCACATGCAGTTTCTGGTCCTACGAGCAAGAGTTGTTTTCTGTTAAAAGAGTCTCTATTGCACTCCCATTGTCATACACAGGGCAAATAGCACTGGCGTCTGTTCCCAGCATGTACAGTGTATTGGACTGAAGAGGATCTACTGTTCTTGTCATTTTCCTAAGGAGAATTGAACTAGATATGGCCATGTGTGTAGGAAGCATAGTTCTTTTTTTCTGAGCAAGCTCACTGTTCTGGCCCTATAGAAAACACAATAGAGTAGAAGAGTGATCTTTTCTCAAAAGCAGAGTGTGTTTCTTGTAAGGCGAGCTAGCGTTTGTTTCCCAGTCCTAAATGGAGTTGAATCACATGCAGTTTTTGCTCCTACGAGCAAGAGTTGTTTTCTGGTAAGGTAAGTCACTATTGTGCTCTCATTGCCATACACAGTGCAAATAGCACTGGCGTCTGTTCCCAGCAAGTACAGTGTATTGGACTGAAGAGGATCTACTTTTCTTGTCAGTTTCGTAAGCAGAATTGACCTAGATATTGCCCGTGTGTGTAGGAAGCACAGTTCTTTTGTTCTGAGCAAGCTCACTATTCTGGCCCTATAGGAAACACAGTAGAGTAGAAGAGTGCTCTTTTCTCAAAAGCAGAGTGTGTTTCTTGTAAGGCGAGCTAGCGTTTGTTTCGCAGTCCTAAATGGAGTTGAATCACATGCAGTTTCTGGTCCTACGAGCAAGAGTTTTGTTCTGGTAAGAAGAGTCAATATTGCGCTCCCATATTCATACACATTACAAATAGCACTGGCGTCTGTTCCCAGCATGTACAGTGTATTGGACTGAAGAGGATATACTGTTCTTGTCAGTTTCCTAAGCAGAATTGAACTAGATATGGCCGTGTGTGTAGGAAGCACAGTTCTTTTGTTTTGTGCAAGCTCACTGTTCTGGCCCTATAGGAAACACAGTAGAGTAGAAGAGTGATCTTTTTTCAAAAGCAGAGTGTTTTGCTTGTAAGGCGACCTAGTGTTTGTTTCCCAGTCCTAAATGGAGTTGAATCACATGCAGTTTCTGGTCCTATGAGCAAGAGTTGTTTTCTGATAAGAAGAGTCACTATTCCACTCCCATTGATATACTCATTACAAATATTCTGGCGTCTGTTCCCAGCATGTACAGTGTATTGGACTGAAGAGTATCTACTGTTCTTGTCAGTTTCCTACGCAGAATTGAACTAGATATGGCCGTGTGTGTAGGAAGCACAGTTCTTTTGTTCTGAGCAAGCTCACTGTTCTGGCCCAATGGAAACACAGTAGAGTAGAAGAGTGATCTTTTCTCAAAAGCAGAGTGTGTTTCTTGTAAGGCAAGCTAGGGTTTGTTTCCCAGTCCTAAAAGGAGTTGAATCACATGCCGTTTTTGGTCCTACGAGCAAGAGTTGTTTTCTGGCAAGGAAAGTCACTATTGTGCTCCCATTGCCATACACAGTGCAAATAGCTCTCACGTCTGTTCCCATTAAGTACAGTGTATTGGACTGAAGTGGAGCTACTGTTCTTGTCAGTTTCCTAAATAGAGTTGAACAGATATGGCCCGTGTGTGTAGGAAGCACAGTTCTTTTGTTCTGAGCAAGCTCACTGTTCAGACCACATAGGAAACACTGTAGAGTAGAAGAGTGCTCTTTTCTCAAAAGCAGAGTGTGTTTCTTGTAAGGCGAGCTAGCGTTTGTTTCCCAGTCCTAAATGGAGTTGAATCACATGCAGTTTTTGATCCTAGGAGCAAGAGTTGTTTTCTGGTAAGAAGAGTCACTATTGAGCTCCCATTGTCATACACAGGGCAAATAGCACTGGCGTCTGTTCCCAGCAAGTACAGTGTATTGGACTGAAGAGGAGCTACTGTTCTTGTCAGTTTCCTAAGCAGGGTTGAACTAGATATAGCCCGTGTGTGTAGGAAGCACAGTTCTTTTGTTCTGAGCAAGCTCACTGTTTGGAACTTAAAGGAAACACAGAAGAGTAGAAGAGTGCTCTTTTATCATAAGCAGAGTGTGTTTCTTGTAAGGCGAGCTAGTGTTTGTTTCGCAGTTCTAAATGGAGTTGAATCACATGCAGTTTTTGGTCCTACGAGCAAGAGTTGTTTTCTGGTAAGGAAAGTCACTATTGTGCTCCCATTGCCATACACAGTGCAAATAGCACTCGCGTCTGTTCACATTAAGTACAGTGTATTGGACTGAAGAGGAGCTACTGTCCTTGTCAGTTTCCTAGGTAGAGTTGAACTAGATATGGCCCGTGTGTGTAGGAAGCACAGTTCTTTTTTTCTGAGCAAGCTCACTGTTCAGACCCCATAGGAAACACTGTAGAGTAGAAGAGTGCTCTTTTCTCAAAAGCAGAGTGTGTTTCTTGTAAGATGAGCTAGCGTTTGTTTTGCAGTCCTAAATGGATTTGAATCACATGCAGTTTCAGGTCCTACGAGCAAGAGATTTTTCTGGTAAGAAGAGTCACTATTGAGCTCCCATTGTCATACACAGGGCAAATAGCACTGGCGTCTGTTCCCAGCAAGTACAGTGTATTGGACTGAAGTGGACCAACTGTTCTTGTCAGTTTCCTAAGCAGAGATGAACTAGATATAGCCAGTGTGTGTAGGATGCACAGTTCTTTTGTTCTGAGCAAGCTCACTATTCTGGCCCTATAGGAAACACAGTAGAGTAGAAGAGTGCTCTTTTCTCAAAAGCAGAGAGTGTTTCTTGTAAGGCAAGCTAGCGTTTTTTTCCCGTCCTAAATCTAGTTGAGTCACATGCAGTTCCTGGTCCTATGAACAAGAGTTGTTTTCTGGTAAGAAGAGTCACTATTGCGCTCCCATTGTCATACACAGGGCAAATAGCACTCGCGTCTGTTCCCAGCATGTACAGGGTATTGGACTGAAGATGATCTACTGTTCTTGTCAGTTTCCTAAGCAGAGTTGATCTAGATATGGCCTTGTGTGTAGGAAGCACAGTTCTTTTGTTCTGCGCAATCTCACTGTTCGGACCCAATAGGAAACACAGTAGAGTAGAAGAGTGCTCTTTTCTCAAAACAGAGTGTGTTTCTTGTAAGGAGAGCTAGCGTTTGTTTCTCAGTCCAAAATGGAGTTGAATCACATGCAGTTTCTGGTCCTACGAGCAAGAGATGTTAACTGGTAAGAAGAGTCACTATTGCGCTCCCATTGCCATATACAGTGCAAATAGCTCTCGCGTCTGTAAACAGCAAGTACAGTGTATTGGACTGAAGAGGAGCTACTGTTCTTTTCAGTTTCCTAAGCAGAGTTGATCTAGATATGGCCTTGTGTGTAGGAAGCACAGTTCTTTTGTTCTGCGCAATCTCACTGTTCGGACCCAATAGGAAACACAGTAGAGTAGAAGAGTGCTCTTTTCTCAAAACAGAGTGTGTTTCTTGTAAGGCGAACTACCGTTTGTTTCCCAGTCCTAAATGGTGTTGAATCACATGCACTTTCTGGTCCTAAGAGCAAGAGTTGTTTTCTGGTAAGAAGAGTCACTATTGTGCTCCCATTTTCATACACAGGGCAAATAGCACTAGCGTCTTTTGCCAGCAACTACAGTGTATTGGACTGAAGAGGAGCTACTGTTCTTGTCAGTTTCCTAAGCAGAGTTGAACTAGATATGGCCCGTGTGTGTAGGAAGCACAGTTCTTTTGTTCTGAGCAAGCTCACTGTTTGGACCCCATAGGAAACACTGTAGAGTAGAAGAGTGCTCTTTTCTCAAAAGCAGAGTGTGTTTTTCGTAAGGCGAGCTAGCGTTTGTTTCCCAGTCCTAAATGGTGTTGAATCACATGCAGTTTCAGGTCCTAAGAGCAAGAGTTGTTTTCTGGTAAGAAGAGTCACTATTGTGCTCCCATTTTCATACACAGGGCAAATAGCACTGGCGTCTGTTCCCAGCCTGTACACTGTATTGGACTGAAGAGGATCTATTGTTCTTGTCAGTTTCCTAAGCAGAGTTGAACTAGATATAGCCCGTGTGTGTAGAAAGCACAGTTCTTTTGTTCTGAGCAAGCTCACTGTTCTGGCCCTATAGGAAACCCAATAGAGTAGAAGAGTGCTCTTTTCTCAAAAGCAGAGTGTGTTTCTTGTAAGGCGACCTAGCTTTTTTTTCCCAGTCCACAATGGAGTTGAATAACATGCAGTTTCTGGTTTCTCGAGCAAGAGTTGTTTTCTGATAAGAAGAGTAACTATTGCGCTCCCATTGTCATACACAAGGCCAATAGCACTGGTGACTGTTCCCAGCATGTACAGTGTATTGGACTGAGGAGGATCTACTGTTCTTGTCAGTTGGCTAAGCAAAATTGAACTAGATATGGCCGTGTGTGTAGCAAGCACAGTTCTTTTCTTCTGAGGAAGCTCACTGTTCAAACCCCATAGGAAACACAGTAGAGTAGAAGAGTGCTCTTTTCTCAAAAGCAGAGTGTGTTTCTTGTAAGGCGAGCTAGCGTTTGTTTCCCAGTCGTAAATGGAGTGGAATCCCATGCATTTTCTGGTCCTACGAGCAAGAGTCGTTTTCTGGTAAGAAGAGTCACTATTGAGCTCCCTTTTTCATACACAGGGCAAATAGCACTGGCGTCTGTTCCCAGCATGTAGAGTGTATTGGACTGAAGAGGATCTACTGTTCTTGTCAGTTTCCTAAGTAGAATTGAACTAGATATGGCCGTGTGTGTAGGAACCACAGTTCTTTTGTTCAGAGAAGCTCACTGTTCAGACCTCATAGGAAACACAGTAGATTAGAAGAGTGCTCTTTTTTCAAAAGCAGAGTGTGTTACTTGTAAGGCGAGCTAGCATTTTTTCACAGTCCTAAATGGAGTTGAATCACATGCAGTTTCTGGTCCTTCGAGCAAGAGTTGTTTTCTGGTAAGAAGAGTCACTATTGTGCTCCCATTGACATACAAATGGCAAATAGCCCTGGCAATAGTTCCCAGCATGTACAGTGTATTGGACTGAAGAGGATCTACTGTTCTTGTCTGTTTCCTAAGGAGAGTTGAACTAGATATGGCCCGTGTGTGTAGGAAGTACAGTTCTTTTGTTCTGAGCAAGCTCACTGTTCTGGCCCTATAGGAAACACAGTAGAGTAGAAGAGTGCTCTTTTCTCAAAAGCAGAGTGTGTTTCTTGTAAGGAGAGCTAGCGTTTGTTTCCCAGACCTAAATGGAGTTGAATCACATGCAGCTGTTGGTCTCACGAGCAAGAGTTGTTTTCTGGTAAGGAAAGTCACTATTGCGCTCCCATTGCCATACACAGTACAAATAGCACTCGCGTCTGTTGCCAGCAAGTACAGTATATTGGACTGAAGAGGAGCTACTGTTCTTGTCAGTTTCCTAAGCACAGTTGACCTAGATATGGCCCGTGTGTGTAGGAAGCACAGTTCTTTTGTTCTGAGCAAGCTTACTGTTCAGACCCCATAGGAAACACAGTAAAGTAGAAGAGTGCTCTTTTCTCAAAAGCAGAGTGTGTTTCTTTTAAGGCGAGCTAGTGTTTGTTTCCCCGTCCCAAATGGAGTTGAATCACATGCAGTTCTTGGTCTCACGAGCAAGAGTTGTTTTCTGGTAAGGAAAGTCACTATTGCGCTCCCATTGCTATACACAGTGCAAATAGCACTCGTGTCTTTTGCCAGCAACTACAGTGTATTGGACTGAAGAGGAGCTACTGTTCTTGTCAGTTGGCTAACCAGAATTGAACTAGATATGGCCGTGTGTGTAGGAAGCACAGTTCTTTTCTTCTGAGGAAGCTCACTGTTCAAACCCCATAGGAAACACAGTAGAGTAGAAGAGTGCTCTTTTCTCAAAAGCAGAGTGTGTTTCTTGTAAGGCGAGCTAGCGTTTGTTTCCCAGTCCTAAATGGAGTTGAATCACATGCAGTTTGTGGTCCTACGAGCAAGAGTTTTTTTCTGGTAAGAAGAGTCACTATTGTGCTCCTTTGTCATACACAGGGCAAATAGCACTGGCGTCTGTTCCCAGCATGTACAGTGTATTGGACTGAAGAGGAGCTACTGTACTTGTCAGTTTCATAAGCAGAATTGAAGTAGATATGGCCGTGTGTAGGAAGCACAGTTCTTTTCTTCTGAGCAAGCTCACTGTTCTGGCCCTATAGGAAACACAGTAGAGTAGAAGAGTGCTCTTTTCTCAAAAGCAGAGAGTGTTTCTTGTAAGGCGAGCTAGCGTTTGTTTCCCAGTCCTAAATGGAGTTGAATCACATGCAGTTTCGGGTCCTACGAGCAAGAGTTGTTTTCTGGTAAGAAGAGTCACTATTGTGCTCCTTTGTCATACACAGGGCAAATAGCACTGGCGTCTGTTCCCAGCATGTACAGTGTATTGGACTAAGGAGGATCTACTGTTCTTGTCAGTTTCCTAAGCAGAGTTGAACTAGATATGGCCCGTGTGTGTAGGAAGCACAGTTCTTTTGTTCTGAGCAAGCTTACTGTTCAGACCACATAGGAAACACAGTAGAGTAGAAGAGAGCTCTTTTCTCAAAAGCAGAGTGTGTTTCTTTTAAGGCGAACTAGTGTTTGTTTCCCAGTCCCAAATAGAGTTGAATCACATGCAGTTGTTGGTCCCACGAGCAAGAGTTGTTTTCTGGTAAGGAAAGTCACTATTGCGCTTCTATTGCCATACACAGTGCAAATAGCACTCGTGTCTTTTGCCAGCAACTACAGTGTATTGGACTGAAGAGGAGCTACTGTTCTTGTCAGTTGGCTAACCAGAATTGGACTAGATATGGCTGTATTTGTAGGAAGCACAGTTCTTTTCTTCTGAGGAAGCTCACTGTTCAAACCCCATAGGAAACACAGTAGAGTAGAAGAGTGCCCTTTTCTCAAAAGCAGAGTGTGTTTCTTGTAAGGCGAGCTTGCGTTTGTTTCCCAGTCCTAAATGGAGTTGAATCACATGAAGTTTCTGGTCCTACGAGCAAGAGTTTTTTCTGCTAAGAAAAGTCACTATTGGGCTCCCATTGTCATACACAGGGCAAATACCACTGGCATCTATTCCCAGCATGTACAGTGTATTGGACTGAAGAGGATCTACTGTTCTTGTCAGTTTCCTAAGTAGAATTGAACTAGATATGGCCCGTGTGTGTAGGAAGCACAGTTCTTTTGTTCTGAGCAAGCTCACTGTTCGGACCCCATAGGAAACACTGTAGAGTAGAAGAGTGCTCTTTTCTCAAAAGCAGAGTGTGTTTTTCGTAAGGCGAGCTAGCGTTTGTTTCCCAGTCCTAAATGGTGTTGAATCACATGCAGTTTCTGGTCCTAAGAGCAAGACTTGTTTTCTGGTAAGAAGAGTCACTATTGTGCTCCCATTTTCATACACAGGGCAAATAGCACTGGCGTCTGTTCCCAGCCTGTACACTGTATTGGACTGAAGAGGATCTATTGTTCTTGTCAGTTTCCTAAGCAGAGTTGAACTAGATATAGCCCGTGTGTGTAGAAAGCACAGTTCTTTTGTTCTGAGCAAGCTCACTGTTCTGGCCCTATAGGAAACCCAATAGAGTAGAAGAGTGCTCTTTTCTCAAAAGCAGAGTGTGTTTCTTGTAAGGCGACCTAGCTTTTTTTTCGCAGTCCACAATGGAGTTGAATAACATGCAGTTTCTGGTTTCTCGAGCAAGAGTTGTTTTCTGATAAGAAGAGTAACTATTGCGCTCCCATTGTCATACACAAGGTAAATAGCACTGGCGACTGTTCCCAGCATGTACAGTGTATTGGACTGAGGAGGATCTACTGTTCTTGTCAGTTGGCTAAGCAAAATTGAACTAGATATGGCCGTGTGTGTAGCAAGCACAGTTCTTTTCTTCTGAGGAAGCTCACTGTACAAACCCCACAGGAAACACAGTAGAGTAGAAGAGTGCTCTTTTCTCAAAAGCAGAGTGTGTTTCTTGTAAGGCGAACTAGCGTTTGTTTCCCAGTCGTAAATGGAGTGGAATCCCATGCATTTTCTGGTCCTACGAGCAAGAGTCGTTTTCTGGTAAGAAGAGTCACTATTGCGCTCCCTTTTTCATACACAGGGCAAATAGCACTGGCGTCTGTTCCCAGCATGTACAGTGTATTGGACTGAAGAGGATCTACTGTTCTTGTCAGTTTCCTAAGTAGAATTGAACTAGATATGGCCGTGTGTGTAGGAACCACAGTTCTTTTGTTCAGAGAAGCTCACTGTTCAGACCTCATAGGAAACACAGTAGCTTAGAAGAGTGCTCTTTTTTCAAAAGCAGAGTGTGTTACTTGTAAGGCGAGCTAGCATTTTTTCACAGTTTAAATGGAGTTGAATCACATGCAGTTTCTGGTCCTTCGAGCAAGAGTTGTTTTCTGGTAAGAAGAGTCACTATTGTGCTCCCATTGACATACAAATGGCAAATAGCCCTGGCAATAGTTCCCAGCATGTACAGTGTATTGGACTGAAGAGGATCTACTGTTCTTGTCTGTTTCCTAAGGAGAGTTGAACTAGATAAGGCCCGTGTGTGTAGGAAGCACAGTTCTTTTGTTCTGAGCAAGCTCACTGTTCTGGCCCTATAGGAAACACAGTAGAGTAGAAGAGTGCTCTTTTCTCAAAAGCAGAGTGTGTTTCTTGTAAGGAGAGCTAGCGTTTGTTTCCCAGACCTAAATGGAGTTGAATCACATGCAGCTGTTGGTCTCACGAGCAAGAGTTGTTTTCTGGTAAGGAAAGTCACTATTGCGCTCCCATTGCCATACACAGTACAAATAGCACTCGCGTCTGTTGCCAGCAAGTACAGTATATTGGACTGAAGAGGAGCTACTGTTCTTGTCAGTTTCCTAAGCACAGTTGACCTAGATATGGCCCGTGTGTGTAGGAAGCACAGTTCTTTTGTTCTGAGCAAGCTTACTGTTCAGACCCCATAGGAAACACAGTAGAGTAGAAGAGTGCTCTTTTCTCAAAAGCAGAGTGTGTTTCTTTTAAGGCGAGCTAGTGTTTGTTTCCCCGTCCCAAATGGAGTTGAATCACATGCAGTTGTTGGTCCCACGAGCAAGAGTTGTTTTCTGGTAAGGAAAGTCACTATTGCGCTCCCATTGCTATACACAGTGCAAATAGCACTCGTGTCTTTTGCCAGCAACTACAGTGTATTGGACTGAAGAGGAGCTACTGTTCTTGTCAGTTGGCTAACCAGAATTGAACTAGATATGGCCGTGTGTGTAGGAAGCACAGTTCTTTTCTTCTGAGGAAGCTCACTGTTCAAACCCCATAGGAAACACAGTAGAGTAGAAGAGTGCTCTTTTCTCAAAAGCAGAGTGTGTTTCTTGTAAGGCGAGCTAGCGTTTGTTTCCCAGTCCTAAATGGAGTTGAATCACATGCAGTTTGTGGTCCTACGAGCAAGAGTTTTTTTCTGGTAAGAAGAGTCACTATTGTGCTCCTTTGTCATACACAGGGCAAATAGCACTGGCGTCTGTTCCCAGCATGTACAGTGTATTGGACTGAAGAGGAGCTACTGTTCTTGTCAGTTTCATAAGCAGAATTGAAGTAGATATGGCCGTGTGTAGGAAGCACAGTTCTTTTCTTCTGAGCAAGCTCACTGTTCTGGCCCTATAGGAAACACAGTAGAGTAGAAGAGTGCTCTTTTCTCAAAAGCAGAGAGTGTTTCTTGTAAGGCGAGCTAGCGTTTGTTTCCCAGTCTTAAATGGAGTTGAATCACATGCAGTTTCGGGTCCTACGAGCAAGAGTTGTTTTCTGGTAAGAAGAGTCACTATTGTGCTCCTTTGTCATACACAGGGCAAATAGCACTGGCGTCTGTTCCCAGCAAGTACAGTGTATTGGACTAAGGAGGATCTACTGTTCTTGTCAGTTTCCTAAGCAGAGTTGAACTAGATATGGCCCGTGTGTGTAGGAAGCACAGTTCTTTTGTTCTGAGCAAGCTTACTGTTCAGACCACATAGGAAACACAGTAGAGTAGAAGAGTGCTCTTTTCTCAAAAGCAGAGTGTGATTCTTTTAAGGCGAACTAGTGTTTGTTTCCCAGTCCCAAATAGAGTTGAATCACATGCAGTTGTTGGTCCCACGAGCAAGAGTTGTTTTCTGGTAAGGAAAGTCACTATTGCGCTTCTATTGCCATACACAGTGCAAATAGCACTCGTGTCTTTTGCCAGCAACTACAGTGTATTGGACTGAAGAGGAGCTACTGTTCTTGTCAGTTGGCTAACCAGAATTGGACTAGATATGGCTGTATTTGTAGGAAGCACAGTTCTTTTCTTCTGAGGAAACTCACTGTTCAAACCCCATAGGAAACACAGTAGAGTAGAAGAGTGCCCTTTTCTCAAAAGCAGAGTGTGTTTCTTGTAAGGCGAGCTAGCGTTTGTTTCCCAGTCCTAAATGGAGTTGAATCACATGAAGTTTCTGGTCCTACGAGCAAGAGTTTTTTCTGCTAAGAAAAGTCACTATTGCGCTCCCATTGTCATACACAGGGCAAATACCACTGGCATCTATTCCCAGCATGTACAGTGTATTGGACTGAAGAGGATCTACTGTTCTTGTCAGTTTCCTAAGTAGAATTGAACTAGATATGGCCCTGTGAGTAGGAAGCACAGTTCTTTTGTTCAGAGCAAGCTCACTGTTCGGACCTCGTAGGAAACACAGTAGAGTAGAAGAGTGCTCTTTTCTCAAAAGCAGAATGTGTTTCTTGTAAGGCGAGCTAGCATTTGTTTCCCAGTCCTAAATGGAGTTGAATCACATGCAGTTTCTGGTCCTTTGAGCAAGAGTTGTTTTCTGGTAAGAAGAGTCACTATTGCACTCCCATTGACTTACACAGGGCAAATAGCACTGGCGTCTGTTCACAGCATGTACAGTGTATTGGACTGAAGAGGATCTACTGTTCTTGTCAGTTTCCTAAGGTGAGTTGAACTAGATATGGCCCGTGTGTGTAGGAAGCACAGTTCTTTTTTTCTGAGCAAGCTCACTGTTCTGGCCCTATAGGAAACACAGTAGAGTAGAAGAGTGCTCTTTTCTCAAAAGCAGAGTGTGTTTCTTGTAAGGCGAGCTACCGTTTGTTTCCCAGTCCTAAATGGAGTTGAATAACATGCAGTTGTTGGTCCCAGGAGCAAGAGTTGTTTTCTGGTAAGGAAAGTCACTATTGCGCTCATATTGCCATACGCAGTACAAATAGCACTGGCGTCTGTTGCCGGCAAGTGCAGTGTATTGGACTGAAGAGGAGCTACTGTTCTTCTCAGTTTCCTAAGCAGAGTTGAACTAGATATGGCCCCTGTGTGTAGGAAGCACAGTTCTTTTGTTCTGAGCAAGCTGACTGTTCGGACCCCATAGGAAAAACAGTAGAGTAGAAGAGTGCTCTTTTCTCAAAAGTAGAGTGTGTTTCTTGTAAGGCGAGCTAGTGTTTGTTTCCCAGTCTGAAATGGAGTTGAATCCCATGCAGTTTCTGGTCCTACGAGCAAGAGATGTTTTCTGGTAAGAAGAGTCACTATTGTGCTCCCATTGCCATATACAGTGCAAATAGCTCTCGCGTCTGTGCCCAGCAAGTACAGTGTATTGGACTGAAGAGGAGCTACTGTTCTTGTCAGTTTCCTAAGCGGAGTTAAACTAGATATGGCCCGTGTGTGTAGGAAGCACAGTTCTTTTGTTTTGAGCAAGCTCACTATTCTGGCCCTATAGGAAACACAGTAGAGTAGAAGAGTGCTCTTTTCTCAAAAGTAGAGTGTGTTTCTTGTAAGGCGAGCTAGCGTTTGTTTCCCAGTCTTAAATGGAGTTGAGTCACATGCAGTTTCTGGTCCTACGAGCAAGAGTTTTTTTCTGGTAAGGAAAGTTACTATTGTGCTCCCATTGTCATTCACAGGGCAAATAGCACTGGCGTCTGTTCCTAGCAAGTACAGTGTATTAGACTGAAGAGGATCTACTGTTCTTGTCAGTTTCCTAAGCTGAGTTGAACTAGATATAACCCGTGTGTGTAGGAAGCACAGTTCTTTTGTTCTGAGCAAGCTCACTATTCTGGCCCTCTAGGAATCACAGTAGAGTAGAAGAGTGCTCTTTTCTCAAATCAGAGTGTGTTTCTTGTAATGCGAGCTAGCATTTGTTTCCCAGTCCTACATGTAGTTGAATCACATGCAGTTTTTGATCCTACGAGCAAGAGTTGTTTTCTCGTAAGGAAAGTCACTATTGTGCTCCCATTGTCATACACAGTACAAATAGCACTGGCGTCTGTTCCCAGCATGTACAGTGTATTGCCCTGAAAAGGAGCTACTGTTCTTGTCAGTTTCCTAAGCAGAGTTGAACTAGACACGGCCCATGTGTGTAGGAAGCACAGGTCTTTAGTTCTGAGCAAGCTCACTGCTCTGGCCCTATAGGAAACACAGTAGAGTAGAAGAGTGCTCTTTTCTCAAAAGCAGAGTGTGTTTCTTGTAAGGCGAGCAAGCGTTTGTTTCCCAGTCCTAAATGGTGTTGAATCACATGCAGTTTCTGGTCCTACGAGCAAGAGTTGTTTTCTGGTAAGAAGAGTCACTATTGTGCTCCCATTTTCATACACAGGGCAAATAGCACTCACGTCTGTTCCCAGCATGTACAGTGTATTGGACTGAAGAGGATCTACTGTTCTTGTCAGTTTCCTAAGAATTGAACTAGATATGGCCGTGTGTGTAGGAAGCACAGTTCTTTTGTTCTGAGCAAGCTCACTGTTTTGGCCCAATAGGAAACACAGTAGAGTAGAAGAGTGCTCTTATCTCAAAAGCAGAGTGTGTTTCTTGTAAGGCGAACTACCGTTTGTTTCGCAGTCCTAAATGGAGTTGAATCACATGTAGTTTTTGATCCTACGAGCAAGAAGTTGTTTTCTGGTAAGGAAAGTCACTATTGCGCTCCCATTGCCACACACAGTGCAAAGAGGACTCGCGTCTGTTCCCATTAAGTAAAGTGTATTGGACTGAAGAGGAGCTACTGTTCTTGTCAGTTTCCTAAGCAGAGTTGAGCTAGATATGGCCCCTGTGTGTAGGAAGCACAGTTCTTTTGTTCTGAGCAAGCTGACTGTTCGGACCCCATAGTAAAAACAGTAGAGTAGAAGAGTGCTCTTTTCTCAAAAGTAGAGTGTTTTTCTTGTAAGGCGAGCTAGTGTTTGTTTCCCAGTCTGAAATGGAGTTGAATCCAATGCAGTTTCTGGTCCTGCGAGCAAGAGATGTTTTCTGGTAAGAAGAGTCAACATTGCGCTCCAATTGCCATATACAGTGCAAATAGCTCTCGCGTCTGTGCCCATCAAGTACAGTGTATTGGACTGAAGAGAAGCTACTGTTCTTGTCAGTTTCCTAAGCGGAGTTAAACTAGATTAGGCCCGTGTGTGTAGAAAGCACAGTTCTTTTGTTCTGAGCAAGCTCACTGTTTGGACCCCACAGGAAACACAGTAGAGTGGAAGAGTTCTCTTTTCTCAAAAGCAAAGTGTGTTTCTTGTAAGGCAAGCTAGTGTTTGTTTCCCAGTCCTAAATGGAGTTGAATCACATGCAGTTTTTGGTCCTACAAGCAAGAGTTGTTTTCTGGTAAGAAGAGTCACTATTGTGCTCCCATTGTCATACACAGGGCAAATAGCACTGGCGTCTCTTCCCAACAAGTACAGTGTATGGGACAGAAGAGGATCTACTGTTCTTGTCAGTTTCCTAAGCAGAATTGAACTAGATATGGCCGTGTGTGTAGGAAGCACAGTTGCTTTGTTCTGAGCAAGCTCACTGTTCGGACCCCATAGGAATCACTCTAGAGTAGGAGAGTGATCTTTTCTCAAAAGCAGAGTGTGTTTTTAGTAAGGCGAGCTAGCGTTTGTTTCCCAGTCCTAAATGGAGTTGAATCCCACGCAGTTTCTGGTCCTACGAGAAAGAGTTGTTTTCTGGTAAGAAGAGTCACTATTGCGCTCCCACTGTCATACACAGGGCAAATAGCACTGGCGTCTGTTCCCAGCATGTACAGTGTATTGGACTGAAGAGGATCTGCTGTTCTTGTCAGTTTCCTAAGCAGAGTTGAACTAGATATAATCGGTGTGTGTAGGAAGCACAGTTTTTTTGTTCTGAGCAAGCTCACTATTCTGGCCCTACAAAAAACACATTAGAGTAGAAGAGTGCTGTTTTCTCAAAAGCAGAGTGTGTTTACTGTAAGGCGAGCTAGAGTTTGTTTCCCAGTTCTAAATGGAGTTGAATCACATGCAGTTTCTGGTCCTATGAGCAAGAGTTGTTTTCCGTTAAGAAGAGTCACTATTGTGCTCCCATTATCATACAAAGGGCAAATAGCACTGGCGTCTGATCCCAGTATGTACAGTGTATTGGACTGAAGAGGAGCTACTGTTCTTGTCAGTTTCCTAAGCAGAATTGAACTAGATATGGCCGTGTTGTAGGAAGCACAGTTCTTTTGTTCTGTGCAAGCTCACTGTTCTGGCCCTAAAGGAAACACAGTAGAGTAGAAGAGTGATCTTTTTTCAATAGCAGAGTGTTTTGCTTGTAAGGCGACCTAGTGTTTGTTTCCCAGTCCTAAATCGAGTTGAATCACATGCAGTTTCTGGTCCTATGAGCAAGAGTTGTTTTCTGATCAGAAGAGTCACTATTCCACTCCCATTGATATACACATTACAAATATGCTGGCGCCTGTTCCCAGCATGTACAGTGTATTGGACTGAAGAGTATCTACTGTTCTTGTCAATTTCCTAAGCAGAATTGAACTAGATATGGCCGTGTGTGTAGGAAGCACAGTTCTTTTGTTCTGAGCAAGCTCACTGTTCTGGCCCAATAGGAAACACAGTAGAGTAGAAGAGTGATCTTTTCTCAAAAGCAGAGTGTGTTTCTTGTAAGGCGAGCTAGTGTTTGTTTCCCAGTCCTAAAAGGAGTTGAATCACATGCCGTTTTTGGTCCTACGAGCAAGAGTTGTTTTCTGGCAAGGAAAGTCACTATTGTGCTCCCATTGCCATATACAGTGCAAATAGCACTCACGTCTGTTCCCATTAAGTACAGTGTATTGGACTGAAGTGGAGCTACTGTTCTTGTCAGTTTCCTAAATAGAGTGTAACAGATATGGCCCGTGTGTGTAGGAAGCCAGTTCTTTTGTTCTGAGCAAGCTCACTGTTCAGACCACATAGGAAACACTGTAGAGTAGAAGAGTGCTCTTTTCTCAAAAGCAGAGTGTGTTTCTTGCAAGGCGAGGTAGCGTTTGTTTTGCAGTCCTAAATGGAGTTGAATCACATGCAGTTTCTGGTCCTAGGAGCAAGAGTTGTTTTCTGGTTAGAAGAGTCACTATTGAGCTCCCATTGTCATACACAGGGCAAATAGCACTGGCGTCTGTTCCCAGCAAGTACAGTGTATTGGACTGAAGAGGAGCTACTGTTCTTGTCAGTTTCCTAAGCAGAGTTGAACTAGATATAGCCCGTGTGTGTAAGAAGCACAGTTCTTTTGTTCTGAGCAAGCTCACTGTTTGGAACTTAAAGGAAACACAGAAGAGTAGAAGAGTGCTCTTTTATCATAAGCAGAGTGTGTTTCTTGTAAGGCGAGCTAGTGTTTGTTTTGCAGTCCTAAATGGAGTTGAATCACATGCAGTTTTTGGTCCTACGAGCAAGAGTTGTTTTCTGGTAAGGAAAGTCACTATTGTGCTCCCATTGCCATACACAGTGCATATAGCACTCGCGTCTGTTCCCATTAAGTACAGTGTATTGGACTGAAGAGGAGCTACTGTCCTTGTCAGTTTCCTAGGTAGAGTTGAACTAGATATGGCCCGTGTGTGTAGGAAGCACAGTTCTTTTGTTCTGAGCAAGTTCATTGTTCAGACCCCATTGGAAACACTGTAGAGTAGAAGAGTGCTCTTTTCTCAAAAGCAGAGTGTGTTTCTTGTAAGACGAGCTAGCGTTTGTTTTGCAGTCCTAAATGGAGTTGAATCACATGCAGTTTCAGGTCCTACGAGCAATCGATTTTTCAGGTAAGAAGAGTCACTATTGAGCTCCCATTGTCATTCACAGGGCAAATAGCACTGGCGTCTGTTCCCAGCAAGTACAGTGTATTGGACTGAAGTGGACCAACTGTTCTTGTCAGTTTCCTAAGCAGAGTTGAACTAGATATAGCCAGTGTGTGTAGGATGCACAGTTCTTTTGTTCTGAGCAAGCTCACTATTCTGGCCCTATAGGAAACACAGTAGAGTAGAAGAGTGCTCTTTTCTCAAAAGCAGAGAGTGTTTCTTGAAAGGCGAGCTAGCGTTTTTTTCCCGTCCTAAATTTAGTTGAGTCACATGCAGTTCCTGGTCCTATGAACAAGAGTTGTTTTCTGGTAAGAAGAGTCACTATTGCGCTCCCATTGTCATACACAGGGCAAATAGCACTCGCGTCTGTTCCCAGCATGTACAGGGTATTGGACTGAAGATGATCTACTGCTCTTGTCAGTTTCCTAAGCAGAGTTGAACTAGATATGGCCCGTGTGTGTAGGAAGCACAGTTCTTTTGTTCTGAGCAAGCTCACTGTTCTGGCACTATAGGAAACACAGTAGAGTAGAAGAGTGCTCTTTTCTCAAAAGCAGAGTGTGTTTCTTGTAAGGCGAGCTAGCGTTTGTTTCTCAGTCCAAAATGGAGTTGAATCACATGCAGTTTCTGGTCCTACGAGCAAGAGATGTTAACTGGTAAGCAGAGTCACTATTGCGCTCCCATTGCCATATACAGTGCAAATAGCTCTCGCGTCTGTTCACAGCAAGTACAGTGCATTGGACTGAAGAGGAGCTACTGTTCTTGTCAGTTTCCTAAGCGGAGTTAAACTAGATATGGCCCGTGTGTGTAGGAAGCACAGTTCTTTTGTTCTGAGCAAGCTCACTGTTCGAACCCATAGTAAACACAGTAGAGTAGAAGAGTGCTCTTTTCTCAAAAGCAGAGTGTGTTCCTTATAAGGCGAGCTAGCATTTGTTTCCCAGTCCTAAATGGAGTTGAATCACATGCAGTTTCTGGTCCTACGCGCAAGAGTTGTTTTCTGGTAAGAAGAGTCACTATTGTGCTCCCATTGTCATACACAGGGCAAATAGCACTGGCATCTGATCCCAGCATGTACAGTGTATTGGACTGAAGAGGATCTACTGTTCTTGTCAGTTTCCTCAGCAGAATTGAACTAGATATGGCCGTGTGTGTAGGAAGCACAGTTCTTTTGTTCTGAGTAAGCTCACTGTTCTGACCCTATAGGAAATATCGTAGAGTAGAAGAGTGATCTTTTCTCAAAAGCAGAGTGTGTTTCTTGTAAGGGGAGCTAGCATTTGTTTCCCAGTCTAAATGGAGTTGAATCACATGCAGTTTTTGATCCTACGAGCAAGAGTTGTTTTCTTGTAAGGAAAGTCACTATTGCGCTCCCATTGCCACACACAGTGCAAAGAGGACTCCTGTCTGTTCCCATCAAGTACAGTGTATTGGACTGAAGAGGAGCTACTGCTCTTGTCAGTTTCCTAAGCAGAGTTGAACTAGATATGGCCCGTGTGTGTAGGAAGCACAGTTCTTTTCTACTGTAAGCTCACTGATCGAACCCATAGGAAACACAGTAGAGTAGAAGAGTGCCCTTTTCTCAAAAGCAGAGTGTGTTTCTTGTAAGGAGAGCTAGCATTTGTTTCCCAGTCCTAAATGGAGTTGAATCACATGCAGTTTTTGATCCTACGAGCAAGAGTTGTTTTCTTGTAAGGAAAGTCACTATTGCGCTCCCATTGCCACACACAGTGCAAAGAGGACTCCTGTCTGTTCCCATCAAGTACAGTGTATTGGACTGAAGAGGAGCTACTGCTCTTGTCAGTTTCCTAAGCAGAGTTGAACTAGATATGGCCCGTGTGTGTAGGAAGCACAGTACTTTTCTACTGTAAGCTCACTGATCGAACCCATAGGAAACACAGTAGAGTAGAAGAGTGCCCTTTTCTCAAAAGCAGAGTGTGTTTCTTGTAAGGAGAGCTAGCATTTGTTTCCCAGTCCTAAATGGAGTTGAATCACATGCAGTTTCTGGTCCTACGAGCAAGAGTTGTTTTCTATTAAAAAGAGTCACTGTTGTGCTCCTATTGTCATACACAGGGCAAATTGCACTGTCGTCTCTTCCCAGCATGTACAGTTTATTGGACTGAAAAGGATCTACTGTTCTTGTCAGTTTCCTAAGCAGAATTGAACTAGATATGGCCATGTGTGTAGGAAGCACAGTTCTTTTGTTCTGAGCAAGCTCACTGTTCTGGCCTTATAGAAAACACAGTAGAGTAGAAGAGTGATCTTTTCTCAAAAGCAGAGTGTGTTTCTTGTAAGGCGAGCTAGCGTTTGTTTCCCAGTCCTAAATAGAGTTGAATCACATGCAGTTTTTGATCCTACGAGCAAGAGTTGTTTTCTGGTAAGGAAAGTCACTATTGCGCTCCCATTGACATACACAGTGCAAATAGCACTCGCCTCTGTTCCCAGCAAGTACAGTGTATTGGACTGAAGAGGAGCTACTGTTCTTGTCAGTTTCGTAAGCAGAATTGACCTAGATATTGCCCGTGTGTGTAGGAAGCACAGTTCTTTTGTGCTGAGCAAGCTCACGGTTTGGACCCACAGGAAACACAGTAGAGTGGAAGAGTTCTCTTTTCTCAAAAGCAGACTATGTTTCTTGTAAGGCGAGCTAGCGTTTGTTTCGCAGTCCTAAATGGAGTTGAATCACATGCAGTTTCTGGTCCTATGAGCAAGAGATGTTTTCTGGTAAGAAGAGACACTATTGCGGTCCCATTGTCATACACATTGCAAATAGCACTGGCATCTGTTCCCTGCATGTACATTGTATTGGACTGAAGAGGATCAACTGTTCTTGTCAGTTTCCTACGCAGAATTGAACTGGATATGGCCTGTGTGTGTAGGAATCACAGTTGTTTTGTTCTGAGCAAGCTCACTGTTCGGACCCCATAGGAATCACTCTAGAGTAGGAGAGTGATCTTTTCTCAAAAGCAGAGTGTGTTTCTAGTAAGGCGAGCTAGCTTTTGTTTCGCAGTCCTAAATGGAGTTGAATCCCATGCAGTTTCTGGTCCTACGAGCAAGAGTTGTTTTCTGGTAAGAAGAGTCACTATTGCGCTCCCATTGTCATACACAAGGCAAATAGCACTGGCGTCTGTTCCCAGCATGTACAGTGTATTGGACTGAAGAGGATCTACTGTTCTTGTCAGTTTCCTAAGCAGAGTTGAACTAGATATAGTCGGTGTGTGTAGGAAGCACAGTTCTTTTGTTCTGAGCAAGCTCACAATTCTGGCCCTACAAAAAACAAATTAGAGTAGAAGAGTGCTGTTTTCTCAAAAGCAGAGTGTGTTTATTGTAAGGCGAGCTAGTGTTTGTTTCCCAGTTCTAAATGGAGTTGAATCACATGCAGTTTCTGGTCCTATGAGCAAGAGTTGTTTTCTGGTAAGAAGAGTCACTATTGTGCTCCCATTATCATACACAGGGCAAGTAGCACTGGCATCTGTACCCAGCATGTACAGTGTATTGGACTGAAGAGGAGCTACTGTTCTTGTCAGTTTCCTAAGCAGAGTTGAACTAGATATAGCCCGTGTGTGTACGAAGCACAGTTCTTTTGTTCTGAGTAAGCTCACTGTTCTGGCCCTATAGGAAACACCGTAGAGTAGAAGAGTGATCTTTTCTCAAAAGCAGAATGTTGCTTGTAAGGGGAGCTAGCATTTGTTTCCCAGTCCTAAATGGAGTTGAATCACGTGCAGTTTTTGATCCTACGAGAAAGAGTTGTTTTCTGGTAAGGAAAGTCACTATTGTGCTCCCTTTGCCACACACAGTGCAAAGAGGACTCGCTTCTGTTCCCATCAAGTACAGTGTATTGGACTGAAGAGGAGCTACTGTTCTTGTCAGTTTCCTAAGCAGAGTTGAACTAGATATGGCCCGTGTGTGTAGGAAGCACAGTTCTTTTGTACAGTAAGCTCACTGATCGAACCCATAGGAAACTATTAGAGTAGAAGAGTGAACTTTTCTCAAAAGCAGAGTGTGTTTCTTGTAAGGCGAACTAGCATTTGTTTCCCAGTCCTAAATGGAGTTGAATCACATGCAGTTTCTGGTCCTACGAGCAAGAGTTGTTTTCTGTTAAAAGAGTCTCTATTGCACTCCCATTGTCATACACAGGGCAAATAGCACTGGCGTCTGTTCCCAGCATGTACAGTGTATTGGACAGAAGAGGATCTACTGTTCTTGTCATTTTCCTAAGGAGAATTGAACTAGATATGGCCATGTGTGTAGGAAGCATAGTTCTTTTGTTCTGAGCAAGCTCACTGTTCTGGCCCTATAGAAAACACAATAGAGTAGAAGAGTGATCTTTTCTCAAAAGCAGAGTGTGTTTCTTGTAAGGCGAGCTAGCGTTTGTTTCCCAGTCCTAAATGGAGTTGAATCACATGCAGTTTTTGATCCTACGAGCAAGAGTTGTTTTCTGGTAAGGTAAGTCACTATTGTGCTCTCATTGCCATACAAAGTGCAAATAGCACTGGCGTCTGTTCCCAGCAAGTACAGTGTATTGGACTGAAGAGGATCTACTGTTCTTGTCAGTTTCGTAAGCAGAATTGACCTAGATATTGTCCGTGTGTGTAGGAAGCACAGTTCTTTTGTTCTGAGCAAGCTCACTATTCTGGCCCTATAGGAAACACAGTAGAGTAGAAGAGTGCTCTTTTCTCAAAAGCAGAGTGTGTTTCTTGTAAGGCGAGCTAGCGTTTGTTTCGCAGTCCTAAATGGAGTTGAATCACATGCAGTTTCTGGTCCTATGAGCAAGAGTTGTGTTCTGGTAAGAAGAGTCAATATTGCGCTCCCATTGTCATACACATTACAAATAGCACTGGCGTCTGTTCCCAGCATGTACAGTGTATTGGACTGAAGAGGATATACTGTTCTTGTCAGTTTCCTAAGCAGAATTGAACTAGATATGGCCGTGTGTGTAGGAAGCACAGTTCTTTTGTTTTGTGCAAGCTCACTGTTCTGGCCCTATAGGAAACACAGTAGAGTAGAAGAGTGATCTTTTTTCAAAAACAGAGTGTTTTGCTTGTAAGGCGACCTAGTGTTTGTTTCCCAGTCCTAAATCGAGTTGAATTACATGCAGTTTCTGGTCCTATGAGCAAGAGTTGTTTTCTGATAAGAAGAGTCACTATTCCACTCCCATTGTTATACTCATTACAAATATGCTGGCGTCTGTTCCCAGCATGAACAGTGTATTGGACTGAAGAGTATCTACTGTTCTTGTCAGTTTCCTATGCAGAATTGAACTAGATATGGCCGTGTGTGTAGGAAGCACAGTTCTTTTGTTCTGAGCAAGCTCACTGTTCTGGCCCAATGGAAACACAGTAGAGTAGAAGAGTGATCTTTTCTCAAAAGCAGAGTGTGTTTCTTGTAAGGCGAGCTAGGGTTTGTTTCCCAGTCCTAAAAGGAGTTGAATCACATGCCGTTTTTGGTCCTACAAGCAAGAGTTGTTTTCTGGCAAGGAAAGTCACTATTGTGCTCCCATTGCCATACACAGTGCAAATAGCTCTCACGTCTGTTCCCATTAAGTACAGTGTATTGGACTGAAGTGGATCTACTGTTCTTGTCAGTTTCCTAAATAGAGTTGAACAGATATGGCCCGTGTGTGTAGGAAGCACAGTTCTTTTGTTCTGAGCAAGCTCACTGTTCAGACCACATAGGAAACACTGTAGAGTAGAAGAGTGCTCTTTTCTCAAAAGCAGAGTGTGTTTCTTGTAAGGCGAGCTAGCGTTTGTTTTGCAGTCCTAAATGGAGTTGAATCACATGCTTTTTCTGGTCCTAGGAGCAAGAGTTGTTTTCTGGTAAGAAGAGTCACTATTGAGCTCCCATTGTCATACACAGGGCAAATAGCACTGGCGTCTGTTCCCAGCAAGTACAGTGTATTGGACTGAAGAGGAGCTACTGTTCTTGTCAGTTTCCTAAGCAGGGTTGAACTAGATATAGCCCGTGTGTGTAGGAAGCACAGTTCTTTTGTTCTGAGCAAGCTCACTGTTTGGAACTTAAAGGAAACACAGAAGAGTAGAAGAGTGCTCTTTTATCATAAGCAAGAGTGTGTTTCTTGTAAGGCGAGCTAGTGTTTGTTTCGCAGTCCTAAATGGAGTTGAATCACATGCAGTTTTTGGTCCTACGAGCAAGAGTTGTATTCTGGTAAGGAAAGTCACTATTGTGCTCCCATTGCCATACACAGTGCAAATAGCACTCACGTCTGTTCACATTAAGTACAGTGTATTGGACTGAAGAGGAGCTACTGTCCTTGTCAGTTTCCTAGGTAGAGTTGAACTACATATGGCCCGTGTGTGTAGGAAGCACAGTTCTTTTGTTCTGAGCAAGCTCACTGTTCAGACCCCATAGGAAACACTTGTAGAGTAGAAGAGTGCTCTTTTCTCAAAAGCAGAGTGTGTTTCTTGTAAGATGAGCTAGCGTTTGTTTTGCAGTCCTAAATGGATTTGAATCACATGCAGTTTCAGGTCCTACGAGCAAGAGATTTTTTTGGTAAGAAGAGTCACTATTGCGCTCCCATTGCCATACACAGGGCAAATAGCACTGGTGTATGTTCCCAGCATGTGCAGTGTATTTGACTGAAGAGGGTATACTGTTCTTGTCAGTTTCCTAAGCTGAATTGAACTAGATATGGCCGTGTGTTGTAGGAAGCACACTTCTTTTGTTCTGTGCATGCTTACTGTTCTGGCCCTATAGGAAACACAGTAGAGTAGAAGAGTGCTCTTTTCTCAAAAGCAGAGTGTTTTTTCTTGTAAGGCGAGCTTGCATTTATTTCCCAGTTCTAAATGGAGTTGAATCACATGCAGTTTTTTGGTCCTATGAGCAAGAGTTGTTTTCTGGTAAGGAATGTCACTATTGCGCACCCATTGCTATACACAGGGCAAATAGCACTCGCGTCTGTTCCCAGCATGTACAGTGTATTGGACTGAAAAGGATCGATTGTTCTTGTCAGTTTCCTAAGTAGAATTGAACTAGATATGTTCCTGTACGTAGGAAGCACAGTTCTTTTGTTCTGAGCAAGCTCCCTGTTCTGGCCCCATAGGAAACACAGTAGAGTAGAAGAGTGCTCTTTTCTCAAAAGCACAGTGTGTTTCTTGTAAGGCCAGCTAGGGTTTTTTCCCAGTCCTATATGGAGTTGAATCACATGCAGTTTCTGGTCCTACGAGCAAGAGTTGTTTTCTGGTAAGAAGAGTCACTATTGCGCTCCCATTGTAATACACAGGGCAAATAGCACTCGCGTCTGTTCCCAGCATTTACAGTGTATTGGACTGAAAAGGATCTATTGTGCTTGTCACTTTCCTAAGTAGAATTGAACTAGATATGGCCGTGTGTGTAGGAAGCACAGTTCTTTTGTTTTGTGCAAGCTCACTGTTCTGGCCCTATAGGAAACACAGTAGAGTAGAAGAGTGATCTTTTTTCAAAAACAGAGTGTTTTGCTTGTAAGGCGACCTAGTGTTTGTTTCCCAGTCCTAAATCGAGTTGAATTACATGCAGTTTCTGGTCCTATGAGCAAGAGTTGTTTTCTGATAAGAAGAGTCACTATTCCACTCCCATTGATATACTCATTACAAATATGCTGGCGTCTGTTCCCAGCATGAACAGTGTATTGGACTGAAGAGTATCTACTGTTCTTGTCAGTTTCCTATGCAGAATTGAACTAGATATGGCCGTGTGTGTAGGAAGCACAGTTCTTTTGTTCTGAGCAAGCTCACTGTTCTGGCCCAATGGAAACACAGTAGAGTAGAAGAGTGATCTTTTCTCAAAAGCAGAGTGTGTTTCTTGTAAGGCAAGCTAGGGTTTGTTTCCCAGTCCTAAAAGGAGTTGAATCACATGCCGTTTTTGGTCCTACGAGCAAGAGTTGTTTTCTGGCAAGGAAAGTCACTATTGTGCTCCCATTGCCATACCCAGTGCAAATAGCTCTCACGTCTGTTCCCATTAAGTACAGTGTATTGGACTGAAGTGGAGCTACTGTTCTTGTCAGTTTCCTAAATAGAGTTGAACAGATATGGCCCGTGTGTGTAGGAAGCACAGTTCTTTTGTTCTGAGCAAGCTCACTGTTCAGACCACATAGGAAACACTGTAGAGTAGAAGAGTGCTCTTTTCTCAAAAGCAGAGTGTGTTTCTTGTAAGGCGAGCTAGCGTTTGTTTTGCAGTCCTAAATGGAGTTGAATCACATGCATTTTCTGGTCCTAGGAGCAAGAGTTGTTTTCTGGTAAGAAGAGTCACTATTGAGCTCCCATTGTCATACACAGGGCAAATAGCACTGGCGTCTGTTCCCAGCAAGTACAGTGTATTGGACTGAAGAGGAGCTACTGTTCTTGTCAGTTTCCTAAGCAGGGTTGAACTAGATATAGCCCGTGTGTGTAGGAAGCACAGTTCTTTTGTTCTGAGCAAGCTCACTGTTTGGAACTTAAAGGAAACACAGAAGAGTAGAAGAGTGCTCTTTTATCATAAGCAGAGTGTGTTTCTTGTAAGGCGAGCTAGTGTTTGTTTCGCAGTCCTAAATGGAGTTGAATCACATGCAGTTTTTGGTCCTACGAGCAAGAGTTGTATTCTGGTAAGGAAAGTCACTATTGTGCTCCCATTGCCATACACAGTTCAAATAGCACTCACGTCTGTTCACATTAAGTACAGTGTATTGGACTGAAGAGGAGCTACTGTCCTTGTCAGTTTCCTAGGTAGAGTTGAACTACATATGGCCCGTGTGTGTAGGAAGCACAGTTCTTTTGTTCTGAGCAAGCTCACTGTTCAGACCCCATAGGAAACACTGTAGAGTAGAAGAGTGCTCTTTTCTCAAAAGCAGAGTGTGTTTCTTGTAAGATGAGCTAGCGTTTGTTTTGCAGTCCTAAATGGATTTGAATCACATGCAGTTTCAGGTCCTACGAGCAAGAGATTTTTTTGGTAAGAAGAGTCACTATTGCGCTCCCATTGCCATACACAGGGCAAATAGCACTGGTGTCTGTTCCCAGCATGTGCAGTGTATTTGACTGAAGAGGGTATACTGTTCTTGTCAGTTTCCTAAGCTGAATTGAACTAGATATGGCCGTGTGTGTAGGAAGCACACTTCTTTTGTTCTGTGCATGCTTACTGTTCTGGCCCTATAGGAAACACAGTAGAGTAGAAGAGTGCTCTTTTCTCAAAAGCAGAGTGTTTTTCTTGTAAGGCGAGCTAGCATTTATTTCCCAGTTCTAAATGGAGTTGAATCACATGCAGTTTTTGGTCCTATGAGCAAGAGTTGTTTTCTGGTAAGGAATGTCACTATTGCGCTCCCATTGCCATACACAGGGCAAATAGCACTCGCGTCTGTTCCCAGCATGTACAGTGTATTGGACTGAAAAGGATCGATTGTTCTTGTCAGTTTCCTAAGTAGAATTGAACTAGATATGTTCCTGTACGTAGGAAGCACAGTTCTTTTGTTCTGAGCAAGCTCCCTGTTCTGGCCCCATAGGAAACACAGTAGAGTAGAAGAGTGCTCTTTTCTCAAAAGCACAGTGTGTTTCTTGTAAGGCCAGCTAGGGTTTTTTCCCAGTCCTATATGGAGTTGAATCACATGCAGTTTCTGGTCCTACGAGCAAGAGTTGTTTTCTGGTAAGAAGAGTCACTATTGCGCTCCCATTGTAATACACAGGGCAAATAGCACTCGCGTCTGTTCCCAGCATTTACAGTGTATTGGACTGAAAAGGATCTATTGTGCTTGTCACTTTCCTAAGTAGAATTGAACTAGATATGGCCCTGTATGTAGGAAGCAGAGTTCTTTTGTTCTGAGCAAGCTCTCTGTTCTGGCCCTATAGGAAACACAGTAGAGTAGAAGAGTGCTCTTTTCTCAAAATCAGAGTGTATTTCTTATAAGGCAAGCTAGCGTTTGTTTCCCAGTCCTAAATGGAGTTGAATCACATGCAGTTTTTGGTCCTACCAGCAAGAGTTGTTTTCTAGTAAGGAAAGTTACTATTGTGCTCCCTTTGCCATACACAGTGCAAATAGCACTGGCGTCTGTTTCCAGCAAGTACAGTGTATTGGACTGAAGAGGAGCTACTGTTCTTGTCAGTTTCCTAAGCAGAGTTGAACTAGATATGGCACGTGTGTGTAGGAAGCATAGTTCTTTTTTTCTGAGCAAGCTCACTTTTCGGACCCCATAGGAAACACAGTAGAGTAGAAGAGTGCTCTTTTCTCAAAAGCAGAGTGTGTTTCTTGTAAGGCGAGCTAGCGTTTGTTTCCCAGTCCTAAATGGAGTTGAATCACATGCAGTTTATGGTCCTACGAGCAAGATTTGTTTTCTGGTAAGAAGAGTCACTATTGCGCTCCCATTGTCATACACAGGGCAAATAGCACTGGCATTGGTTCCCAGCAAGTACAGTGTATTGGACTGAAGAGGATCTACTGTTCTTGTCAGGTTCCTAAGCAGAATTGAACTACATATGGCCATGGGTGTAGAAAGCACAGTTCTTTTGTTCTGAGCAAGCTCACTGTTTGGAACCCATAGGAAACACAGCAGAGTAGAAGAGTGCTCTTTACTCAAAAGCAGAGTGTGTTTATTGAAAGGCGAGCTAGTGTTTGTTTCCCAGTCAGAAATGGAATTGAATCCCGTGCAGTTTCTGGTCCTACGAGCAAGAGCAAGAGTTTTTTTTCTTGTAAAAAGTGTCACTATTGTGCTCTCATTGCCAAACTCAGTGCAAATAGCACTCGCGTCTGTTCCCTGCATGTACAGAGTATTGGACTTAAGAGGAGCTATTGTTCTTGTCAGTTTCCTAAGCAGAGTTGAACTAGATATGGCCCCTGTGTGTAGGAAGCACAGTTCTTTTGTTATGAGCAAGTTCACTGTTCTGGCCCTATAGGAAACACAGTAGAGTAGAAGAGTGCTCTTTTCTCAAAAGCAGAGTGTGTTTCTTGTAAGGCGAGCTAGCGTTTCTTTCCCAGTCCTAAATGGAGTTGAGTCACATGCACTTTCTGGTCCTACGAGCAAGAGTTGTTTTCTGGTAAGAAGAGTCACTATTGCGCTCCCATTGTCATACACAGTGCAAATAGCACTGGTGTCTGTTCCCAGCATGTACAGTGTATTGGACTGAAGATGATCTACTGCTCTTGTCAGTTTCCTAAGCAGAGTTGAACTAGATATGGCCCGTGTGTGTAGGAAGCACAGTTCTTTTGTTCTGAGCAAGCTCACTGTTCTGGCACTATAGGAAACACAGTAGAGTAGAAGAGTGCTCTTTTCTCAAAAGCAGAGTGTGTTTCTTGTAAGGAGAGCTAGCGTTTGTTTCTCAGTCCAAAATGGAGTTGAATCACATGCAGTTTCTGGTCCTACGAGCAAGAGATGTTAACTGGTAAGAAGAGTCACTATTGCGCTCCCATTGCCATATACAGTGCAAATAGCTCTCGCGTCTGTAAACAGCAAGTACAGTGCATTGGACTGAAGAGGAGCTACTGTTCTTGTCAGTTTCCTAAGCGGAGTTAAACTAGATATGGCCCGTGTGTGTAGGAAGCACAGTTCTCTTGTTCTGAGCAAGCTCACTGTTCGATCCCATAGTAAACACAGTAGAGTAGAAGAGTGCTCTTTTCTCAAAAGCAGAGTGTGTTCCTTATAAGGCGAGCTAGCATTTGTTTCCCAGTCCTAAATGGAGTTGAATCACATGCAGTTTCTGGTCCTATGAGCAAGAGTTGTTTTCTGGTAAGAAGAGTGACTATTGCGCTCCCATTGTCATACACAGGGCAAATAGCACTGGCATCTGTTCCCAGCATGTACAGTGTATTGGACTGAAAAGGATCTACTGTTCTTGTCAGTTTCCTCAGCAGAATTGAACTAGATATGGCCGTGTGTGTAGGAAGCACAGTTCTTTTGTTCTGAGTAAGCTCACTGTTCTGACCCTATAGGAAATACCGTAGAGTAGAAGAGTGATCTTTTCTCAAAAGCAGAGTGTGTTTCTTGTAATGGGAGCTAGCATTTGTTTCCCAGTCCTAAATGGAGTTGAATCACATGCAGTATTTGATCCTACGAGCAAGAGTTGTTTTCTTGTAAGGAAAGTCACTATTGCGCTCCCATTGCCACACACAGTGCAAAGAGGACTCGCGTCTGTTCCCATCAAGTACAGTGTATTGGACTGAAGAGGAGCTACTGTATTGTCAGTTTCCTAAGCAGAGTTGAACTAGATATGGCCCGTGTGTGTAGGAGGCACAGTTCTTTTCTACTGTAAGCTCACTGATCGAACACATAGGAAACACAGTAGAGTAGAAGAGTGCCCTTTTCTCAAAAGCAGAGTGTGTTTCTTGTAAGGAGAGCTAGCATTTGTTTCCCAGTCCTAAATGGAGTTGAATCACATGCAGTTTCTGGTCCTACGAGCAAGAGTTGTTTTCTATTAAGAAGAGTCACTGTTGTGCTCCTATTGTCATACACAGGGCAAATTGCACTGGCGTCTCTTCCCAGCATGTACAGTTTATTGGACTGAAAAGGATCTACTGTTCTTGTCAGTTTCCTAAGCAGAATTGAACTAGATATGGCCATGTGTGTAGGAAGCACAAAAAGCAGAGTGTGTTTCTTGTAAGGCAAGCTAGCGTTTGTTTCCTAGTCCTAAATGGCGTTGAATCTCATGCAGTTTTTGATCCTACGAGCAAGAGTTGTTTTCTGGTAAGGAAAGTCACTATTGCGCTCCCATTGCCATACACAGTGCAAATAGCACTCGCCTCTGTTCCCATCAAGTACAGTGTATTGGACTGAAGAGGAGCTACTGTTCTTGTCAGTTTTGTAAGCAGAATTGACCTAGATATTGCCCGTGTGTGTAGGAAGCACAGTTCTTTTGTGCTGAGCATGCTCACTGTTTGGACCCACAGGAAACACAGTAGAGTGGAAGAGTTCTCTTTTCTCAAAAGCAGACTATGTTTCTTGTAAGGCGAGCTAGCGTTTGTTTCGCAGTCCTAAATGGAGTTGAATCACATGCAGTTTCTTGTCCTATGAGCAAGAGATGTTTTCTGGTAAGAAGAGACACTATTGCGGTCCCATTGTCATACACATTGCAAATAGCACTGGCATCTGTTCCCTGCATGTACATTGTATTGGACTGAAGAGGATCAACTGTTCTTGTCAGTTTCCTATGCAGAATTGAACTAGATATGGCCCGTGTGTGTAGGAATCACAGTTGTTTTGTTCTGAGCAAGCTCACTGTTCGGACCCCATAGGAATCACTCTAGAGTAGGAGAGTGATCTTTTCTCAAAAGCAGAGTGTGTTTCTAGTAAGGCGAGCTAGCTTTTGTTTTGCAGTCCTAAATGGAGTTGAATCCCATGCAGTTTCTGGTCCTACGAGCAAGAGTTGTTTTCTGGTAAGAAGAGTCACTATTGTGCTCCCATTGTCATACACAGGGCAAATAGCACTGGCGTCTGTTCCCAGCATGTACAGTGTATTGGACTGAAGAGGATCTACTGTTCTTGTCAGTTTCCTAAGCAGAGTTGAACTAGATATAGTCGGTGTGTGTAGGAAGCACAGTTCTTTTGTTCTGAGCAAGCTCACAATTCTGGCCCTATAGGAAACACCGTAGAGTAGAAGAGTGATCTTTTCTCAAAAGCAGAATGTTCCTTGTAAGGGGAGCTAGCATTTGTTTCCCAGTCCTAAATGGAGTTGAATCACGTGCAGTTTTTGATCCTACGAGAAAGAGTTGTTTTCTGGTAAGGAAAGTCACTATTGTGCTCCTTTTGCCACACACAGTGCAAAGAGGACTCGCGTCTGTTCCCATCAAGTACAGTGTATTGGACTGAAGAGGAGCTACTGTTCTTGTCAGTTTCCTAAGCAGAGTTGAACTAGATATGGCCCGTGTGTGTAGGAAGCACAGTTCTTTTGTACTGTAAGCTCACTGATCGAACCCATAGGAAACACATTAGAGTAGAAGAGTGAACTTTTCTCAAAAGCATAGTGTGTTTCTTGTAAGGCGAACTAGCATTTGTTTCCCAGTCCTAAATGGAGTTGAATCACATGCAGTTTCTGGTCCTACGAGCAAGAGTTGTTTTCTGTTAAGAAGAGTCTCTATTGCACTCCCATTGTCATACACAGGGCAAATAGCACTGGCGTCTGTTCCCAGCATGTACAGTTTATTGGACTGAAGAGGATCTACTGTTCTTGTCAGTTTCCTAAGGAGAATTGAACTAGATATGGCCATGTGTGTAGGAAGCATAGTTCTTTTGTTCTGAGCAAGCTCACTGTTCTGGCCCTATAGAAAACACAATAGAGTAGAAGAGTGATCTTTTCTCAAAAGCAGAGTGTGTTTCTTGTAAGGCGAGCTAGCGTTTGTTTCCCAGTCCTAAATGGAGTTGAATCACATGCAGTTTTTGATCCTACGAGCAAGAGTTGTTTTCCGGTAAGGTAAGTCACTATTGTGCTCCCATTGCCATACACAGTGCAAATAGCACTGGCGTCTGTTCCCAGCAAGTACAGTGTATTGGACTGAAGAGGATCTACTGTTCTTGTCAGTTTCGTAAGCAGAATTGACCTAGATATTGCCCGTGTGTGTAGGAAGCACAGTTCTTTTGTTCTGAGCAAGCTCACTGTTTGGAACTTAAAGGAAACACAGAAGAGTAGAAGAGTGCTCTTTTATCATAAGCAGAGTGCGTTTCTTGTAAGGCGAGCTAGTGTTTGTTTTGCAGTCCTAAATGGAGTTGAATCACATCCAGTTTTTGGTCCTACGAGAAAGAGTTGTTTTGTGGTAAGGAAAGTCACTATTGTGCTCCCATTGCCATACACAGTGCAAATAGCACTCGCGTCTGTTCACATTAAGTACAGTGTATTGGACTGAAGAGGAGCTACTGTCCTTGTCAGTTTCCTAGGTAGAGTTGAACTAGATATGGCCCGTGTGTGTAGGAAGCACAGTTCTTTTGTTCTGAGCAAGCTCATTGTTCAGACCCCATAGGAAACACTGTAGAGTAGAAGAGTGCTCTTTTCTCAAAAGCAGAGTGTGTTTCTTGTAAGATGAGCTAGCGTTTGTTTTGCAGTCCTAAATGGATTTGAATCACATGCAGTTTCAGGTCCTACGAGCAAGAGATTTTTCTGGTAAGAAGAGTCACTATTGAGCTCCCATTGTCTTACACAGGGCAAATATCACTGGCGTCTGTTCCCAGCAAGTACAGTGTATGGACTGAAGTGGACCAACTGTTCTTGTCAGTTTCCTAAGCAGAGATGAACTAGATATAGCCAGTGTGTGTAGGATGCACAGTTCTTTTGTTCTGAGCAAGCTCACTATTCTGGCCCTATAGGAAACACAGTAGAGTAGAAGAGTGCTCTTTTCTCAAAAGCAGAGTGTGTTTCTTGTAAGGCGAGCTAGCGTTTGTTTCCCAGTCCAAAATGGAGTTGAATCACATGCTGGTCCTACGAGCAAGAGATGATAACTGGTAAGAAGAGTCACTATTGCGCTCCCATTGCCATATACAGTGCAAATAGCTCTCGCGTCTGTTCACAGCAAGTACAGTGCATTGGACTGAATAGGAGCTACTGTTCTTGTCAGTTTCCTAAGCGGAGTTAAACTAGATATGGCCCGTGTGTGTAGGAAGCACAGTTCTTTTGTTCTGAGCAAGCTCACTGTTCGAACCCATACTAAACACAGTAGAGTAGAAGAGTGCTCTTTTCTCAAAAGCAGAGTGTGTTCCTTATAAGGCGAGCTAGCATTTGTTTCCCAGTCCTAAATGGAGTTGAATCACATGCAGTTTCTGGTCCTACGAGCAAGAGTTGTTTTCTGGTAAGAAGAGTGACTATTGCGCTCCCATTGTCATACACAGGGCAAATAGCACTGGCATCTGTTCCCAGCATGTACAGTGTATTGGACTGAAGAGGATCTACTGTTCTTGTCAGTTTCCTCAGCAGAATTGAACTAGATATGGCCGTGTGTGTAGGAAGCACAGTTCTTTTGTTCTGAGTAAGCTCACTGTTCTGACCCTATAGGAAATACCGTACAGTAGAAGAGTGATCTTTTCTCAAAAGCAGAGTGTGTTTCTTGTAATGGGAGCTAGCATTTGTTTCCCAGTCCTAAATGGAGTGGAATCACATGCAGTTTTTGATCCTACGAGCAAGAGTTGTTTTCTTGTATGGAAAGTCACTATTGCGCTCCCATTGCCACACACAGTGCAAAGAGGACTCGCGTCTGTTCCCATCAAGTACAGTGTATTGGACTGAAGAGGAGCTACTGTTCTTGTCAGTTTCCTAAGCAGAGTTGAACTAGATATGGCCCGTGTGTGTAGGAAGCACAGTTCTTTTCTACTGTAAGCTCACTGATCGAACACATAGGAAACACAGTAGAGTAGAAGAGTGCCCTTTTCTCAAAAGCAGAGTGTGTTTCTTGTAAGGAGAGCTAGCATTTATTTCCCAGTCCTAAATGGAGTTGAATCACATGCAGTTTCTGGCCCTACGAGCAAGAGTTGTTTTCTATTAAGAAGAGTCACTGTTGTGCTCCTATTGTCATACACAGGGCAAATTGCACTGGCGTCTCTTCCCAGCATGTACAGTTTATTGGACTGAAAAGGATCTACTGTTCTTGTCAGTTTCCTAAGCAGAATTGAACTAGATATGGCCATGTGTGTAGGAAGCACAGTTCTTTTGTTCTGAGCAAGCTCACTGTTCTGGCATTATAGAAAACACAGTAGAGTAGAAGAGTGATCTTTTCTCAAAAGCAGAGTGTGTTTCTTGTAAGGCGAGCTAGCGTTTGTTTCTCAGTCCTAAATGGCGTTGAATCACATGCAGTTTTTGATCCTGCGAGCAAGAGTTGTTTTCTGGTAAGGAAAGTCACTATTGCGCTCCGATTGCCATACACAGTGCAAATAGCACTCGCCTCTGTTCCCAGCAAGTACAGTGTATTGGACTGAAGAGGAGCTACTGTTCTTGTCAGTTTTGTAAGCAGAATTGACCTAGATATTGCCCGTGTGTGTAGGAAGCACAGTTCTTTTGTGCTGAGCAAGCTCACTGTTTGGACCCACAGGAAACACAGTAGAGTGGAAGAGTTCTCTTTTCTCAAAAGCAGAGTGTGTTTCTTGTAAGGCGAGCTAGCGTTTGTTTCGCAGTCCTAAATGGAGTTGAATCACATGCAGTTTCTGGTCCTATGAGCAAGAGATGTTTTCTGGTAAGAAGAGACACTATTGCGGTCCCATTGTCATACACATTGCAAATAGCACTGGCATCTGTTCCCTGCATGTACATTGTATTGGACTGAAGAGGATCAACTGTTCTTGTCAGTTTCCTACGCAGAATTGAACTGGATATGGCCCGTGTGTAGGAATCACAGTTGTTTTGTTCTGAGCAAGCTCACTGTTCGGACCCCATAGGAATCACTCTAGAGTAGGAGAGTGATCTTTGCTCAAAAGCAGAGTGTGTTTCTAGTAAGGCGAGCTAGCTTTTGTTTCGCAGTCCTAAATGGAGTTGAATCCCATGCAGTTTCTGGTCCTATGAGCAAGAGATGTTTTCTGGTAAGAAGAGACACTGTTGCGGTCCCATTGTCATACACATTGCAAATAGCACTGGCATCTGTTCCCTGCATGTACATTGTATTGGACTGAAGAGGATCTACTGTTCTTGTCAGTTTCCTAAACAGAGTTGAACTAGATATAGTCGGTGTGTGTAGGAAGCACAGTTCTTTTGTTCTGAGCAAGCTCACAATTCTGGCCCTACAAAAAACAAATTAGAGTAGAAGAGTGCTGTTTTCTCAAAAGCAGAGTGTGTTTATTGTAAGGCGAGCTAGTGTTTGTTTCCCAGTTCTAAATGGAGCTGAATCACATGCAGTTTCTGGTCCTACGAGCAAGAGTTGTTTTCTGGTAAGAAGAGTCACTATTGTGCTCCCATTGTCATACACAGGGCAAATAGCACTGGCGTCTGTTCCCAGCATGTACAGTTTATTGGACTGAAGAGGATCTACTGTTCTTGTCAGTTTCCTAAGGAGAATTGAACTAGATATGGCCATGTGTGTAGGAAGCATAGTTCTTTTGTTCTGAGCAAGCTCACTGTTCTGGCCCTATAGAAAACACAATAGAGTATAAGAGTAATCTTTTCTCAAAAGCAGAGTGTGTTTCTTGTAAGGCGAGCTAGCGTTTGTTTCCCAGTCCTAAATGGAGTTGAATCACATGCAGTTTTTGGTCCTATGAGCAAGAGTTGTTTTCTGGTAAGGAATGTCACTATTGCGCTCCCATTGCCATACACAGGGCAAATAGCACTCGCGTCTGTTCCCAGCATGTACAGTGTATTGGACTGAAAAGGATCGATTGTTCTTGTCAGTTTCCTAAGTAGAATTGAACTAGATATGTTCCTGTACGTAGGAAGCACAGTTCTTTTGTTCTGAGCAAGCTCCCTGTTCTGGCCCCATAGGAAACACAGTAGAGTAGAAGAGTGCTCTTTTCTCAAAAGCACAGTGTGTTTCTTGTAAGGCCAGCTAGGGTTTTTTCCCAGTCCTATATGGAGTTGAATCACATGCAGTTTCTGGTCCTACGAGCAAGAGTTGTTTTCTGGTAAGAAGAGTCACTATTGCGCTCCCATTGTAATACACAGGGCAAATAGCACTCGCGTCTGTTCCCAGCATTTACAGTGTATTGGACTGAAAAGGATCTATTGTGCTTGTCACTTTCCTAAGTAGAATTGAACTATATATGGCCCTGTATGTAGGAAGCAGAGTTCTTTTGTTCTGAGCAAGCTCTCTGTTCTGGCCCTATAGGAAACACAGTAGAGTAGAAGAGTGCTCTTTTCTCAAAATCAGAGTGTATTTCTTATAAGGCAAGCTAGCGTTTGTTTCCCAGTCCTAAATGGAGTTGAATCACATGCAGTTTTTGGTCCTACCAGCAAGAGTTGTTTTCTAGTAAGGAAAGTTACTATTGTGCTCCCTTTGCCATACACAGTGCAAATAGCACTGGCGTCTGTTTCCAGCAAGTACAGTGTATTGGACTGAAGAGGAGCTACTGTTCTTGTCAGTTTCCTAAGCAGAGTTGAACTAGATATGGCACGTGTGTGTAGGAAGCATAGTTCTTTTTTTCTGAGCAAGCTCACTTTTCGGACCCCATAGGAAACACAGTAGAGTAGAAGAGTGCTCTTTTCTCAAAAGCAGAGTGTGTTTCTTGTAAGGCGAGCTAGCGTTTGTTTCCCAGTCCTAAATGGAGTTGAATCACATGCAGTTTATGGTCCTACGAGCAAGATTTGTTTTCTGGTAAGAAGAGTCACTATTGCGCTCCCATTGTCATACACAGGGCAAATAGCACTGGCATTGGTTCCCAGCAAGTACAGTGTATTGGACTGAAGAGGATCTACTGTTCTTGTCAGGTTCCTAAGCAGAATTGAACTACATATGGCCATGGGTGTAGAAAGCACAGTTCTTTTGTTCTGAGCAAGCTCACTGTTTGGAACCCATAGGAAACACAGCAGAGTAGAAGAGTGCTCTTTACTCAAAAGCAGAGTGTGTTTATTGAAAGGCGAGCTAGTGTTTGTTTCCCAGTCAGAAATGGAATTGAATCCCGTGCAGTTTCTGGTCCTACGAGCAAGAGCAAGAGTTTTTTTTCTTGTAAAAAGTGTCACTATTGTGCTCTCATTGCCAAACTCAGTGCAAATAGCACTCGCGTCTGTTCCCTGCATGTACAGAGTATTGGACTTAAGAGGAGCTATTGTTCTTGTCAGTTTCCTAAGCAGAGTTGAACTAGATATGGCCCCTGTGTGTAGGAAGCACAGTTCTTTTGTTATGAGCAAGTTCACTGTTCTGGCCCTATAGGAAACACAGTAGAGTAGAAGAGTGCTCTTTTCTCAAAAGCAGAGTGTGTTTCTTGTAAGGCGAGCTAGCGTTTCTTTCCCAGTCCTAAATGGAGTTGAGTCACATGCACTTTCTGGTCCTACGAGCAAGAGTTGTTTTCTGGTAAGAAGAGTCACTATTGCGCTCCCATTGTCATACACAGTGCAAATAGCACTGGTGTCTGTTCCCAGCATGTACAGTGTATTGGACTGAAGATGATCTACTGCTCTTGTCAGTTTCCTAAGCAGAGTTGAACTAGATATGGCCCGTGTGTGTAGGAAGCACAGTTCTTTTGTTCTGAGCAAGCTCACTGTTCTGGCACTATAGGAAACACAGTAGAGTAGAAGAGTGCTCTTTTCTCAAAAGCAGAGTGTGTTTCTTGTAAGGAGAGCTAGCGTTTGTTTCTCAGTCCAAAATGGAGTTGAATCACATGCAGTTTCTGGTCCTACGAGCAAGAGATGTTAACTGGTAAGAAGAGTCACTATTGCGCTCCCATTGCCATATACAGTGCAAATAGCTCTCGCGTCTGTAAACAGCAAGTACAGTGCATTGGACTGAAGAGGAGCTACTGTTCTTGTCAGTTTCCTAAGCGGAGTTAAACTAGATATGGCCCGTGTGTGTAGGAAGCACAGTTCTCTTGTTCTGAGCAAGCTCACTGTTCGATCCCATAGTAAACACAGTAGAGTAGAAGAGTGCTCTTTTCTCAAAAGCAGAGTGTGTTCCTTATAAGGCGAGCTAGCATTTGTTTCCCAGTCCTAAATGGAGTTGAATCACATGCAGTTTCTGGTCCTATGAGCAAGAGTTGTTTTCTGGTAAGAAGAGTGACTATTGCGCTCCCATTGTCATACACAGGGCAAATAGCACTGGCATCTGTTCCCAGCATGTACAGTGTATTGGACTGAAAAGGATCTACTGTTCTTTTCAGTTTCCTCAGTAGAATTGAACTAGATATGGCCGTGTGTGTAGGAAGCACAGTTCTTTTGTTCTGAGTAAGCTCACTGTTCTGACCCTATAGGAAATACCGTAGAGTAGAAGAGTGATCTTTTCTCAAAAGCAGAGTGTGTTTCTTGTAATGGGAGCTAGCATTTGTTTCCCAGTCCTAAATGGAGTTGAATCACATGCAGTATTTGATCCTACGAGCAAGAGTTGTTTTCTTGTAAGGAAAGTCACTATTGCGCTCCCATTGCCACACACAGTGCAAAGAGGACTCGCGTCTGTTCCCATCAAGTACAGTGTATTGGACTGAAGAGGAGCTACTGTATTGTCAGTTTCCTAAGCAGAGTTGAACTAGATATGGCCCGTGTGTGTAGGAGGCACAGTTCTTTTCTACTCTAAGCTCACTGATCGAACACATAGGAAACACAGTAGAGTAGAAGAGTGCCCTTTTCTCAAAAGCAGAGTGTGTTTCTTGTAAGGAGAGCTAGCATTTGTTTCCCAGTCCTAAATGGAGTTGAATCACATGCAGTTTCTGGTCCTACGAGCAAGAGTTGTTTTCTATTAAGAAGAGTCACTGTTGTGCTCCTATTGTCATACACAGGGCAAATTGCACTGGCGTCTCTTCCCAGCATGTACAGTTTATTGGACTGAAAAGGATCTACTGTTCTTGTCAGTTTCCTAAGCAGAATTGAACTAGATATGGCCATGTGTGTAGGAAGCACAAAAAGCAGAGTGTGTTTCTTGTAAGGCAAGCTAGCGTTTGTTTCCTAGTCCTAAATGGCGTTGAATCACATGCAGTTTTTGATCCTACGAGCAAGAGTTGTTTTCTGGTAAGGAAAGTCACTATTGCGCTCCCATTGCCATACACAGTGCAAATAGCACTCGCCTCTGTTCCCAGCAAGTACAGTGTATTGGACTGAAGAGGAGCTACTGTTCTTGTCAGTTTTGTAAGCAGAATTGACCTAGATATTGCCCGTGTGTGTAGGAAGCACAGTTCTTTTGTGCTGAGCATGCTCACTGTTTGGACCCACAGGAAACACAGTAGAGTGGAAGAGTTCTCTTTTCTCAAAAGCAGACTATGTTTCTTGTAAGGCGAGCTAGCGTTTGTTTCGCAGTCCTAAATGGAGTTGAATCACATGCAGTTTCTTGTCCTATGAGCAAGAGATGTTTTCTGGTAAGAAGAGACACTATTGCGGTCCCATTGTCATACACATTGCAAATAGCACTGGCATCTGTTCCCTGCATGTACATTGTATTGGACTGAAGAGGATCAACTGTTCTTGTCAGTTTCCTACGCAGAATTGAACTAGATATGGCCCGTGTGTGTAAAAATCACAGTTGTTTTGTTCTGAGCAAGCTCACTGTTCGGACCCCATAGGAATCACTCTAGAGTAGGAGAGTGATCTTTTCTCAAAAGCAGAGTGTGTTTCTAGTAAGGCGAGCTAGCTTTTGTTTTGCAGTCCTAAATGGAGTTGAATCCCATGCAGTTTCTGGTCCTACGAGCAAGAGTTGTTTTCTGGTAAGAAGAGTCACTATTGTGCTCCCATTGTCATACACAGGGCAAATAGCACTGGCGTCTGTTCCCAGCATGTACAGTGTATTGGACTGAAGAGGATCTACTGTTCTTGTCAGTTTCCTAAGCAGAGTTGAACTAGATATAGTCGGTGTGTGTAGGAAGCACAGTTCTTTTGTTCTGAGCAAGCTCACAATTCTGGCCCTATAGGAAACACCGTAGAGTAGAAGAGTGATCTTTTCTCAAAAGCAGAATGTTCCTTGTAAGGGGAGCTAGCATTTGTTTCCCAGTCCTAAATGGAGTTGAATCACGTGCAGTTTTTGATCCTACGAGAAAGAGTTGTTTTCTGGTAAGGAAAGTCACTATTGTGCTCCTTTTGCCACACACAGTGCAAAGAGGACTCGCTTCTGTTCCCATCAAGTACAGTGTATTGGACTGAAGAGGAGCTACTGTTCTTGTCAGTTTCCTAAGCAGAGTTGAACTAGATATGGCCCGTGTGTGTAGGAAGCACAGTTCTTTTGTACTGTAAGCTCACTGATCGAACCCATAGGAAACACATTAGAGTAGAAGAGTGAACTTTTCTCAAAAGCATAGTGTGTTTCTTGTAAGGCGAACTAGCATTTGTTTCCCAGTCCTAAATGGAGTTGAATCACATGCAGTTTCTGGTCCTACGAGCAAGAGTTGTTTTCTGTTAAGAAGAGTCTCTATTGCACTCCCATTGTCATACACAGGGCAAATAGCACTGGCGTCTGTTCCCAGCATGTACAGTTTATTGGACTGAAGAGGATCTACTGTTCTTGTCAGTTTCCTAAGGAGAATTGAACTAGATATGGCCATGTGTGTAGGAAGCATAGTTCTTTTGTTCTGAGCAAGCTCACTGTTCTGGCCCTATAGAAAACACAATAGAGTAGAAGAGTGATCTTTTCTCAAAAGCAGAGTGTGTTTCTTGTAAGGCGAGCTAGCGTTTGTTTCCCAGTCCTAAATGGAGTTGAATCACATGCAGTTTTTGATCCTACGAGCAAGAGTTGTTTTCCGGTAAGGTAAGTCACTATTGTGCTCCCATTGCCATACACAGTGCAAATAGCACTGGCGTCTGTTCCCAGCAAGTACAGTGTATTGGACTGAAGAGGATCTACTGTTCTTGTCAGTTTCGTAAGCAGAATTGACCTAGATATTGCCCGTGTGTGTAGGAAGCACAGTTCTTTTGTTCTGAGCAAGCTCACTGTTTGGAACTTAAAGGAAACACAGAAGAGTAGAAGAGTGCTCTTTTATCATAAGCAGAGTGCGTTTCTTGTAAGGCGAGCTAGTGTTTGTTTTGCAGTCCTAAATGGAGTTGAATCACATCCAGTTTTTGGTCCTACGAGAAAGAGTTGTTTTGTGGTAAGGAAAGTCACTATTGTGCTCCCATTGCCATACACAGTGCAAATAGCACTCGCGTCTGTTCACATTAAGTACAGTGTATTGGACTGAAGAGGAGCTACTGTCCTTGTCAGTTTCCTAGGTAGAGTTGAACTAGATATGGCCCGTGTGTGTAGGAAGCACAGTTCTTTTGTTCTGAGCAAGCTCATTGTTCAGACCCCATAGGAAACACTGTAGAGTAGAAGAGTGCTCTTTTCTCAAAAGCAGAGTGTGTTTCTTGTAAGATGAGCTAGCGTTTGTTTTGCAGTCCTAAATGGATTTGAATCACATGCAGTTTCAGGTCCTACGAGCAAGAGATTTTTCTGGTAAGAAGAGTCACTATTGAGCTCCCATTGTCTTACACAGGGCAAATATCACTGGCGTCTGTTCCCAGCAAGTACAGTGTATGGACTGAAGTGGACCAACTGTTCTTGTCAGTTTCCTAAGCAGAGATGAACTAGATATAGCCAGTGTGTGTAGGATGCACAGTTCTTTTGTTCTGAGCAAGCTCACTATTCTGGCCCTATAGGAAACACAGTAGAGTAGAAGAGTGCTCTTTTCTCAAAAGCAGAGTGTGTTTCTTGTAAGGCGAGCTAGCGTTTGTTTCCCAGTCCAAAATGGAGTTGAATCACATGCTGGTCCTACGAGCAAGAGATGATAACTGGTAAGAAGAGTCACTATTGCGCTCCCATTGCCATATACAGTGCAAATAGCTCTCGCGTCTGTTCACAGCAAGTACAGTGCATTGGACTGAATAGGAGCTACTGTTCTTGTCAGTTTCCTAAGCGGAGTTAAACTAGATATGGCCCGTGTGTGTAGGAAGCACAGTTCTTTTGTTCTGAGCAAGCTCACTGTTCGAACCCATACTAAACACAGTAGAGTAGAAGAGTGCTCTTTTCTCAAAAGCAGAGTGTGTTCCTTATAAGGCGAGCTAGCATTTGTTTCCCAGTCCTAAATGGAGTTGAATCACATGCAGTTTCTGGTCCTACGAGCAAGAGTTGTTTTCTGGTAAGAAGAGTGACTATTGCGCTCCCATTGTCATACACAGGGCAAATAGCACTGGCATCTGTTCCCAGCATGTACAGTGTATTGGACTGAAGAGGATCTACTGTTCTTGTCAGTTTCCTCAGCAGAATTGAACTAGATATGGCCGTGTGTGTAGGAAGCACAGTTCTTTTGTTCTGAGTAAGCTCACTGTTCTGACCCTATAGGAAATACCGTACAGTAGAAGAGTGATCTTTTCTCAAAAGCAGAGTGTGTTTCTTGTAATGGGAGCTAGCATTTGTTTCCCAGTCCTAAATGGAGTGGAATCACATGCAGTTTTAGATCCTACGAGCAAGAGTTGTTTTCTTGTATGGAAAGTCACTATTGCGCTCCCATTGCCACACACAGTGCAAAGAGGACTCGCGTCTGTTCCCATCAAGTACAGTGTATTGGACTGAAGAGGAGCTACTGTTCTTGTCAGTTTCCTAAGCAGAGTTGAACTAGATATGGCCCGTGTGTGTAGGAAGCACAGTTCTTTTCTACTGTAAGCTCACTGATCGAACACATAGGAAACACAGTAGAGTAGAAGAGTGCCCTTTTCTCAAAAGCAGAGTGTGTTTCTTGTAAGGAGAGCTAGCATTTATTTCCCAGTCCTAAATGGAGTTGAATCACATGCAGTTTCTGGTCCTACGAGCAAGAGTTGTTTTCTATTAAGAAGAGTCACTGTTGTGCTCCTATTGTCATACACAGGGCAAATTGCACTGGCGTCTCTTCCCAGCATGTACAGTTTATTGGACTGAAAAGGATCTACTGTTCTTGTCAGTTTCCTAAGCAGAATTGAACTAGATATGGCCATGTGTGTAGGAAGCACAGTTCTTTTGTTCTGAGCAAGCTCACTGTTCTGGCATTATAGAAAACACAGTAGAGTAGAAGAGTGATCTTTTCTCAAAAGCAGAGTGTGTTTCTTGTAAGGCGAGCTAGCGTTTGTTTCTCAGTCCTAAATGGCGTTGAATCACATGCAGTTTTTGATCCTGCGAGCAAGAGTTGTTTTCTGGTAAGGAAAGTCACTATTGCGCTCCGATTGCCATACACAGTGCAAATAGCACTCGCCTCTGTTCCCAGCAAGTACAGTGTATTGGACTGAAGAGGAGCTACTGTTCTTGTCAGTTTTGTAAGCAGAATTGACCTAGATATTGCCCGTGTGTGTAGGAAGCACAGTTCTTTTGTGCTGAGCAAGCTCACTGTTTGGACCCACAGGAAACACAGTAGAGTGGAAGAGTTCTCTTTTCTCAAAAGCAGAGTGTGTTTCTTGTAAGGCGAGCTAGCGTTTGTTTCGCAGTCCTAAATGGAGTTGAATCACATGCAGTTTCTGGTCCTATGAGCAAGAGATGTTTTCTGGTAAGAAGAGACACTATTGCGGTCCCATTGTCATACACATTGCAAATAGCACTGGCATCTGTTCCCTGCATGTACATTGTATTGGACTGAAGAGGATCAACTGTTCTTGTCAGTTTCCTACGCAGAATTGAACTGGATATGGCCCGTGTGTAGGAATCACAGTTGTTTTGTTCTGAGCAAGCTCACTGTTCGGACCCCATAGGAATCACTCTAGAGTAGGAGAGTGATCTTTGCTCAAAAGCAGAGTGTGTTTCTAGTAAGGCGAGCTAGCTTTTGTTTCGCAGTCCTAAATGGAGTTGAATCCCATGCAGTTTCTGGTCCTATGAGCAAGAGATGTTTTCTGGTAAGAAGAGACACTGTTGCGGTCCCATTGTCATACACATTGCAAATAGCACTGGCATCTGTTCCCTGCATGTACATTGTATTGGACTGAAGAGGATCTACTGTTCTTGTCAGTTTCCTAAACAGAGTTGAACTAGATATAGTCGGTGTGTGTAGGAAGCACAGTTCTTTTGTTCTGAGCAAGCTCACAATTCTGGCCCTTCAAAAAACAAATTAGAGTAGAAGAGTGCTGTTTTCTCAAAAGCAGAGTGTGTTTATTGTAAGGCGAGCTAGTGTTTGTTTCCCAGTTCTAAATGGAGCTGAATCACATGCAGTTTCTGGTCCTATGAGCAAGAGTTGTTTTCTGGTAAGAAGAGTCACTATTGTGCTCCCATTATCATACACAGGGCAAATAGCACTGGCATCTGTTCCCAGCATGTACAGTGTATAGGACTGAAGAGGAGCTACTGTTCTTGTCAGTTTCCTAAGCAGAGTTGAACTAGATATAGCCCGTGTGTGTACGAAGCACAGTTCTTTTGTTCTGAGTAAGCTCACTGTTCTGGCCCTATAGGAAACACCGTAGAGTAGAAGAGTGATCTTTTCTCAAAAGCAGAATGTTCCTTGTAAGGGGAGCTAGCATTTGTTTCCCAGTCCTAAATGGAGTTGAATCACGTGCAGTTTTTGATCCTAAGAGAAAGAGTTGTTTTCTGGTAAGGAAAGTCACTATTGTGCTCCCTTTGCCACACACAGTGCAAAGAGGACTCGCGTCTGTCCCCATCAAGTACAGTGTATTGGACTGAAGAGGAGCTACTGTTCTTGTCAGTTTCCTAAGCAGAGTTGACCTAGATATGGCCCGTGTGTGTAGGAAGCACAGTTCTTTTGTACTGTAAGCTCACTGATCGAACCCATAGGAAACACATTAGAGTAGAAGAGTGAACTTTTCTCAAAAGCAGAGTTTGTTTCTTGTAAGGCGAACTAGCATTTGTTTCCCAGTTCTAAATGGAGTTGAATCACATGCAGTTTCTGGTCCTACGAGCAAGAGTTGTTTTCTGTTAAGAAGAGTCTCTATTGCACTCCCATTGTCATACACAGGGCAAATAGCACTGGCGTCTGTTCCCAGCATGTACAGTTTATTGGACTGAAGAGGATCTACTGTTCTTGTCAGTTTCCTAAGGAGAATTGAACTAGATATGGCCATGTGTGTAGGAAGCATAGTTCTTTTGTTCTGAGCAAGCTCACTGTTCTGGCCCTATAGAAAACACAATAGAGTATAAGAGTAATCTTTTCTCAAAAGCAGAGTGTGTTTCTTGTAAGGCGAGCTAGCGTTTGTTTCCCAGTCCTAAATGGAGTTGAATCACATGCAGTTTTTGATCCTACGAGCAAGAGTTGTTTTCTGGTAAGGTAAGTCACTATTGCGCTCCCATTGCCATACACAGTGCAAATAGCACTGGCGTCTGTTCCCAGCAAGTACAGTGTATTGGACTAAAGAGGATCTACTGTTCTTGTCAGTTGCGTAAGCAGAATTGACCTAGATATGGCCCGTGTGTGTAGGAAGCACAGTTCTTTTGTGCTGAGCAAGCTCACTGTTTGGACCCACAGGAAACACAGTAGAGTGGAAGAGTTCTCTTTTCTCAAAAGCAGACTATGTTTCTTGTAAGGCGAGCTAGCGTTTGTTTCGCAGTCCTAAATGGAGTTTAATCACTTGCAGTTTCTGGTCCTATGAGCAAGAGATGTTTTCTGGTAAGAAGAGACACTATTGTGGTCCCATTGTCATACACATTGCAAATAGCACTGGCATCTGTTACCTGCATGTACATTGTATTGGACTGAAGAGGATCAACTGTTCTTGTCAGTTTCCTACGCAGAATTGAACTGGATATGGCCCGTGTGTGTAGGAATCACAGTTTTTTTGTTCTGAGCAAGCTCACTGTTCGGACCCCATAGGAATCACTCTAGAGTAGGAGAGTGATCTTTTCTCAAAAGCAGAGTGTGTTTCTAGTAAGGCGAGTTAGCTTTTGTTTCGCAGTCCTAAATGGAGTTGAATCCCATGCAGTTTCTGGTCCTATGAGCAAGAGATGTTTTCTGTTAAGAAGAGACACTATTGCGGTCCCATTGTCATACACATTGCAAATAGCACTGGCATCTGTTCCCTGCATGTACATTGTATTGGACTGAAGAGGATCTACTGTTCTTGTCAGTTTCCTAAGCAGAGTTGAACTAGATATAGTCGGTGTGTGTAGGAAGCACAGTTCTTTTGTTCTGAGCAAGCTCACAATTCTGGCCCTACAAAAAACAAATTAGAGTAGAAGAGTGCTGTTTTCTCAAAAGCAGAGTGTGTTTCTTGTAAGGCGAGCTAGCGTTTGTTTCGCAGTCCTAAATGGAGTTGAATCACATGCAGTTTCTGGTCCTACGAGCAAGAGTTGTGTTCTGGTAAGAAGAGTCAATATTGCGCTCCCATTGTCATACACATTACAAATAGCACTGGCGTCTGTTCCCAGCATGTACAGTGTATTGGACTGAAGAGTATATACTGTTCTTGTCAGTTTCCTAAGCAGAATTGAACTAGATATGGCCGTGTGTGTAGGAAGCACAGTTCTTTTGTTCTGTGCAAGCTCACTGTTCTGGCCCAATAGGAAACACAGTAGAGTAGAAGAGTGATCTTTTTTCAAAAGCAGAGTGTTTTGCTTGTAAGGCGACCTAGTGTTTGTTTCCCAGTTCTAAATCGAGTTGAATCACATGCAGTTTCTGGTCCTATGAGCAAGAGTTGTTTTCTGAAAAGAAGAGTCACTATTCCACTCCCATTGATATACACGTTACAAATATGCTGGCGTCTGTTCCCAGCATGTACAGTGTATTGGACTGAAGAGTATCTACTGTTCTTGTCAGTTTCCTAAGCAGAATTGAACTAGATATGGCCGTGTGTGTAGGAAGCACAGTTCTTTTGTTCTGAGCAAGCTCACTGTTCTGGCCCAATAGGAAACACAGTAGAGTAGAAGAGTGATCTTTTCTCAAAAGCAGAGTGTGTTTCTTGTAAGGCGAGCTAGTGTTTGTTTCCCAGTCCTAAAAGGAGTTGAATCACATGCCGTTTTTGGTCCTACGAGCAAGAGTTGTTTTCTGGCAAAGAAAGTCACTATTGTGCTCCCATTGCCATATACAGTGCAAATAGCACTCACGTCTGTTCCCATTAAGTACAGTGTATTGGACTGAAGTGGAGCTACTGTTCTTGTCAGTTTCCTAAATAGAGTTGAACAGATATGGCCCGTGTGTGTAGGAAGCACAGTTCTTTTGTTCTGAGCAAGCTCACTGTTCAGACCACATAGGAAACACTGTAGAGTAGAAGAGTGCTCTTTTCTCAAAAGCAGAGTGTGTTTCTTTTAAAGCGAGCTAGCGTTTGTTTTGCAGTCCTAAATGGAGTTGAATCACATGCAGTTTCTGGTCCTAGGAGCAAGAGTTGATTTCTGGTAAGAAGAGTCACTATTGAGCTCCCATTGTCATACACAGGGCAAATAGCACTGGCGTCTGTTCCCAGCAAGTACAGTGTATTGGACTGAAGAGGAGCTACTGTTCTTGTCAGTTTCCTAAGCAGAGTTGAACTAGATATAGCCCGTGTGTGTTGGAAGCACAGTTCTTTTGTTCTGAGCAAGCTCACTGTTTGGAACTTAAAGGAAACACAGAAGAGTAGAAGAGTGCTCTTTTATCATAAGCAGAGTGTGTTTCTTGTAAGGCGAGCTAGTGTTTGTTTCGCAGTCCTAAATGGAGTTGAATCACATGTAGTTTTTGGTCCTACGAGCAAGAGTTGTTTTCTGGTAAGGAGAGTCACTATTGTGCTCCCATTGCCATACACAGTGCAAATAGCACTCGCGTCTGTTCCCATTAAGTACAGTGTATTGGACTGAAGAGGAGCTACTGGTCTTGTCAGTTTCCTAGGTAGAGTTGAACTAGATATGGCCCGTGTGTGTAGGAAGCACAGTTCTTTTGTTCTGAGCAAGCTCACTGTTCAGACGCCATAGGAAACACTGTATAGTAGAAGAGTGCTCTTTTCTCAAAAGCAGAGCGTGTTTCTTGTAAGGCGAGCTAGCGTTTTTTTCCTGTCCTAAATCTAGTTGAGTCACATGCAGTTCCTGGTCCTATGAACAAGAGTTGTTTTCTGGTAAGAAGAGTCACTATGGCGCTCCCATTGTCATAGACAGGGCAAATAGCACTCGCGTCTGTTCCCAGCATGTACAGTGTATTGGACTGAAGATGATCTACTGCTCTTGTCAGTTTCCTAAGCAGAGTTGAACTAGATATGGCCCGTGTGTGTAGGAAGCACAGTTCTTTTCTTCTGAGCAAGCTCACTGTTCTGGCACTATAGGAAACACAGTAGAGTAGAAGAGTGCTCTTTTCTCAAAAGCAGAGTGTGTTTCTTGTAAGGCGAGCTAGCATTTGTTTCTCAGTTCAAAATGGAGTTGAATCACATGCAGTTTCTGGTCCTACGAGCAAGAGATGTTAACTGGTAAGAAGAGTCACTATTGCGCTCCCATTGCCATATACAGTGCAAATAACTCTCGCGTCTGTTCCCAGCAAGTACAGTGCATTGGACTGAAGAGGAGCTACTGTTCTTGTCAGTTTCCTAAGCAGAGTTAAACTAGATATGGCCCGTGTGTGTAGGAAGCACAGTTCTTTTGTTCTGAGCAAGCTCACTGTTCGAACCCATAGTAAACACAGTAGAGTAGAAGAATGCTCTTTTCTCAAAAGCAGAGTGTGTTCCTTATAAGGCGAGCTAGCATTTGTTTCCCAGTCCTAAATGGAGTTGAATCACATGCAGTTTCTGGTCCTACGCGCAAGAGTTGTTTTCTGGTAAGAAGAGTGACTATTGCGCTCCCATTGTCATACAAAGGGCAAATAGCACTGGCATCTGTTCCCAGCATGTACAGTGTATTGGACTGAAGAGGATCTACTGTTCTTTTCAGTTTCCTCAGCAGAATTGAACTAGATATGGCCGTGTGTGTAGGAAGCACAGTTCTTTTCTACTGTAAGCTCACTGATTGAACCCATAGGAAACACAGTAGAGTAGAAGAGTGCCCTTTTCTCAGAAGCAGAGTGTGTTTCTTGTAAGGAGAGCTAGCATTTGTTTCCCAGTCCTAAATGGAGTTGAATCACATGCAGTTTCTGGTCCTACGAGCAAGAGTTGTTTTCTATTAAGAAGAGTCACTGTTGTGTTCCTATTGTCATACACAGGGCAAATTTCACTGGCGTCTCTTCCCAGCATGTACAGTTTATTGGACTGAAAAGGATCTACTGTTCTTGTCAGTTTCCTAAGCAGAATTGAACTAGATATGGCCATGTGTGTAGGAAGCACAGTTCTTTTGTTCTGAGCAAGCTCACTGTTCTGGCCTTATAGAAAACACAGTAGAGTAGAAGACTGATCTTTTCTCAAAAGCAGAGTGTGTTTCTTGTAAGGCGAGCTAGCATTTGTTTCCCAGTCCTAAATGGAGTTGAATCACATGCAGTTTTTGATCCTATGAGCAAGAGTTGTTTTCTGGTAAGGAAAGTCACTATTGCGCTCCCATTGCCATACACAGTGCAAAGAGCACTCGCGTCTGTTCCCATCAAGTACAGTGTATTGGACTGAAGAGGAGCTACTGTTCTTGTCAGTTTCGTAAGCAGAATTGACCTAGATATTGCCCGTGTGTGTAGGAAGCACAGTTCTTTTGTTCTGAGCAAGCTCACTGTTTTGGCCCTATAGGAAACACAGTAGAGTAGAAGAGTGCTCTTTTCTCAAAAGCAGAGTGTGTTTCTTGTAAGGCGAGCTAGCGTTTGTTTCGCAGTCCTAAATGGAGTTGAATCACATGCAGTTTCTGGTCCTATGAGCAAGAGATGTTTTCTGGTAAGAAGAGACACTATTGCGGTCCCATTGTCATACACATTGCAAATAGCACTGGCATCTGTTCCCTGCATGTACATTGTATTGGACTGAAGAGGATCAACTGTTCTTGTCAGTTTCCTACGCAGAATTGAACTGGATATGGCCCGTGTGTAGGAATCACAGTTGTTTTGTTCTGAGCAAGCTCACTGTTCGGACCCCATAGGAATCACTCTAGAGTAGGAGAGTGATCTTTGCTCAAAAGCAGAGTGTGTTTCTAGTAAGGCGAGCTAGCTTTTGTTTCGCAGTCCTAAATGGAGTTGAATCCCATGCAGTTTCTGGTCCTATGAGCAAGAGATGTTTTCTGGTAAGAAGAGACACTGTTGCGGTCCCATTGTCATACACATTGCAAATAGCACTGGCATCTGTTCCCTGCATGTACATTGTATTGGACTGAAGAGGATCTACTGTTCTTGTCAGTTTCCTAAGCAGAGTTGAACTAGATATAGTCGGTGTGTGTAGGAAGCACAGTTCTTTTGTTCTGAGCAAGCTCACAATTCTGGCCCTACAAAAAACAAATTAGAGTAGAAGAGTGCTGTTTTCTCAAAAGCAGAGTGTGTTTATTGTAAGGCGAGCTAGTGTTTGTTTCCCAGTTCTAAATGGAGCTGAATCACATGCAGTTTCTGGTCCTATGAGCAAGAGTTGTTTTCTGGTAAGAAGAGTCACTATTGTGCTCCCATTATCATACACAGGGCAAATAGCACTGGCATCTGTTCCCAGCATGTACAGTGTATAGGACTGAAGAGGAGCTACTGTTCTTGTCAGTTTCCTAAGCAGAGTTGAACTAGATATAGCCCGTGTGTGTACGAAGCACAGTTCTTTTGTTCTGAGTAAGCTCACTGTTCTGGTCCTATAGGAAACACCGTAGAGTAGAAGAGTGATCTTTTCTCAAAAGCAGAATGTTCCTTGTAAGGGGAGCTAGCATTTGTTTCCCAGTCCTAAATGGAGTTGAATCACGTGCAGTTTTTGATCCTAAGAGAAAGAGTTGTTTTCTGGTAAGGAAAGTCACTATTGTGCTCCTTTTGCCACACACAGTGCAAAGAGGACTCGCGTCTGTCCCCATCAAGTACAGTGTATTGGACTGAAGAGGAGCTACTGTTCTTGTCAGTTTCCTAAGCAGAGTTGACCTAGATATGGCCCGTGTGTGTAGGAAGCACAGTTCTTTTGTACTGTAAGCTCACTGATCGAACCCATAGGAAACACATTAGAGTAGAAGAGTGAACTTTTCTCAAAAGCAGAGTGTGTTTCTTGTAAGGCGAACTAGCATTTGTTTCCCAGTTCTAAATGGAGTTGAATCACATGCAGTTTCTGGTCCTACGAGCAAGAGTTGTTTTCTGTTAAGAAGAGTCTCTATTGCACTCCCATTGTCATACACAGGGCAAATAGCACTGGCGTCTGTTCCCAGCATGTACAGTTTATTGGACTGAAGAGGATCTACTGTTCTTGTCAGTTTCCTAAGGAGAATTGAACTAGATATGGCCATGTGTGTAGGAAGCATAGTTCTTTTGTTCTGAGCAAGCTCACTGTTCTGGCCCTATAGAAAACACAATAGAGTATAAGAGTAATCTTTTCTCAAAAGCAGAGTGTGTTTCTTGTAAGGCGAGCTAGCGTTTGTTTCCCAGTCCTAAATGGAGTTGAATCACATGCAGTTTTTGATCCTACGAGCAAGAGTTGTTTTCTGGTAAGGTAAGTCACTATTGCGCTCCCATTGCCATACACAGTGCAAATAGCACTGGCGTCTGTTCCCAGCAAGTACAGTGTATTGGACTAAAGAGGATCTACTGTTCTTGTCAGTTGCGTAAGCAGAATTGACCTAGATATGGCCCGTGTGTGTAGGAAGCACAGTTCTTTTGTGCTGAGCAAGCTCACTGTTTGGACCCACAGGAAACACAGTAGAGTGGAAGAGTTCTCTTTTCTCAAAAGCAGACTATGTTTCTTGTAAGGCGAGCTAGCGTTTGTTTCGCAGTCCTAAATGGAGTTGAATCACATGCAGTTTCTGGTCCTATGAGCAAGAGATGTTTTCTGGTAAGAAGAGACACTATTGTGGTCCCATTGTCATACACATTGCAAATAGCACTGGCATCTGTTACCTGCATGTACATTGTATTGGACTGAAGAGGATCAACTGTTCTTGTCAGTTTCCTACGCAGAATTGAACTGGATATGGCCCGTGTGTGTAGGAATCACAGTTTTTTTGTTCTGAGCAAGCTCACTGTTCGGACCCCATAGGAATCACTCTAGAGTAGGAGAGTGATCTTTTCTCAAAAGCAGAGTGTGTTCCTAGTAAGGCGAGTTAGCTTTTGTTTCGCAGTCCTAAATGGAGTTGAATCCCATGCAGTTTCTGGTCCTATGAGCAAGAGATGTTTTCTGTTAAGAAGAGACACTATTGCGGTCCCATTGTCATACACATTGCAAATAGCACTGGCATCTGTTCCCTGCATGTACATTGTATTGGACTGAAGAGGATCTACTGTTCTTGTCAGTTTCCTAAGCAGAGTTAAACTAGATATAGTCGGTGTGTGTAGGAAGCACAGTTCTTTTGTTCTGAGCAAGCTCACAATTCTGGCCCTACAAAAAACAAATTAGAGTAGAAGAGTGCTGTTTTCTCAAAAGCAGAGTGTGTTTCTTGTAAGGCGAGCTAGCGTTTGTTTCGCAGTCCTAAATGGAGTTGAATCACATGCAGTTTCTGGTCCTACGAGCAAGAGTTGTGTTCTGGTAAGAAGAGTCAATATTGCGCTCCCATTGTCATACACATTACAAATAGCACTGGCGTCTGTTCCCAGCATGTACAGTGTATTGGACTGAAGAGTATATACTGTTCTTGTCAGTTTCCTAAGCAGAATTGAACTAGATATGGCCGTGTGTGTAGGAAGCACAGTTCTTTTGTTCTGTGCAAGCTCACTGTTCTGGCCCAATAGGAAACACAGTAGAGTAGAAGAGTGATCTTTTTTCAAAAGCAGAGTGTTTTGCTTGTAAGGCGACCTAGTGTTTGTTTCCCAGTTCTAAATCGAGTTGAATCACATGCAGTTTCTGGTCCTATGAGCAAGAGTTGTTTTCTGATAAGAAGAGTCACTATTCCACTCCCATTGATATACACGTTACAAATATGCTGGCGAATGTTCCCAGCATGTACAGTGTATTGGACTGAAGAGTATCTACTGTTCTTGTCAGTTTCCTAAGCAGAATTGAACTAGATATGGCCGTGTGTGTAGGAAGCACAGTTCTTTTGTTCTGAGCAAGCTCACTGTTCTGGCCCAATAGGAAACACAGTAGAGTAGAAGAGTGATCTTTTCTCAAAAGCAGAGTGTGTTTCTTGTAAGGCGAGCTAGTGTTTGTTTCCCAGTCCTAAAAGGAGTTGAATCACATGCCGTTTTTGGTCCTACGAGCAAGAGTTGTTTTCTGGCAAGGAAAGTCACTATTGTGCTCCCATTGCCATATACAGTGCAAATAGCACTCACGTCTGTTCCCATTAAGTACAGTGTATTGGACTGAAGTGGAGCTACTGTTCTTGTCAGTTTCCTAAATAGAGTTGAACAGATATGGCCCGTGTGTGTAGGAAGCACAGTTCTTTTGTTCTGAGCAAGCTCACTGTTCAGACCACATAGGAAACACTGTAGAGTAGAAGAGTGCTCTTTTCTCAAAAGCAGAGTGTGTTTCTTTTAAAGCGAGCTAGCGTTTGTTTTGCAGTCCTAAATGGAGTTGAATCACATGCAGTTTCTGGTCCTAGGAGCAAGAGTTGATTTCTGGTAAGAAGAGTCACTATTGAGCTCCCATTGTCATACACAGGGCAAATAGCACTGGCGTCTCTTCCCAGCAAGTACAGTGTATTGGACTGAAGAGGAGCTACTGTTCTTGTCAGTTTCCTAAGCAGAGTTGAACTAGATATAGCCCGTGTGTGTTGGAAGCACAGTTCTTTTGTTCTGAGCAAGCTCACTGTTTGGAACTTAAAGGAAACACAGAAGAGTAGAAGAGTGCTCTTTTATCATAAGCAGAGTGTGTTTCTTGTAAGACGAGCTAGTGTTTGTTTCGCAGTCCTAAATGGAGTTGAATCACATGTAGTTTTTGGTCCTACGAGCAAGAGTTGTTTTCTGGTAAGGAGAGTCACTATTGTGATCCCATTGCCATACACAGTGCAAATAGCACTCGCGTCTGTTCCCATTAAGTACAGTGTATTGGACTGAAGAGGAGCTACTGTTCTTGTCAGTTTCCTAGGTAGAGTTGAACTAGATATGGCCCGTGTGTGTAGGAAGCACAGTTCTTTTGTTCTGAGCAAGCTCACTGTTCAGACCCCATAGGAAACACTGTAGAGTAGAAGAGTGCTCTTTTCTCAAAAACAGAGTGTGTTTCTTGTAAGACGAGCTAGCGTTTGTTTTGCAGTCCTAAATGGAGTTGAATCCCATGCAGTTTCAGGTCCTACGAGCAAGAGATTTTTCTGGTAAGAAGAGTCACTATTGGGCTCCCATTGTCATACACAGGGTAAATAGCACTGGCGTCTGTTCCCAGCAAGTACAGTGTATTGGACTGAAGTGGACCAACTGTTCTTGTCAGTTTCCTAAGCAGAGTTGAACTAGATATAGCCAGTGTGTGTAGGATGCACAGTTCTTTTGTTCTGAGCAAGCTCACTATTCTGGCCCTATAGGAAACACAGTAGAGTAGAAGAGTGCTCTTTTCTCAAAAGCAGAGGGTGTTTCTTGTAAGGCGAGCTAGCGTTTTTTTCCTGTCCTAAATCTAGTTGAGTCACATGCAGTTCCTGGTCCTATGAACAAGAGTTGTTTTCTGGTAAGAAGAGTCACTATGGCGCTCCCATTGTCATAGACAGGGCAAATAGCACTCGCGTCTGTTCCCAGCATGTACAGTGTATTGGACTGAAGATGATCTACTGCTCTTGTCAGTTTCCTAAGCAGAGTTGAACTAGATATGGCCCGTGTGTGTAGGAAGCACAGTTCTTTTCTTCTGAGCAAGCTCACTGTTCTGGCACTATAGGAAACACAGTAGAGTAGAAGAGTGCTCTTTTCTCAAAAGCAGAGTGTGTTTCTTGTAAGGCGAGCTAGCATTTGTTTCTCAGTTCAAAATGGAGTTGAATCACATGCAGTTTCTGGTCCTACGAGCAAGAGATGTTAACTGGTAAGAAGAGTCACTATTGCGCTCCCATTGCCATATACAGTGCAAATAACTCTCGCGTCTGTTCCCAGCAAGTACAGTGCATTGGACTGAAGAGGAGCTACTGTTCTTGTCAGTTTCCTAAGCAGATTTAAACTAGATATGGCCCGTGTGTGTAGGAAGCACAGTTCTTTTGTTCTGAGCAAGCTCACTGTTCGAACCCATAGTAAACACAGTAGAGTAGAAGAATGCTCTTTTCTCAAAAGCAGAGTGTGTTCCTTATAAGGCGAGCTAGCATTTGTTTCAAAGTCCTAAATGGAGTTGAATCACATGCAGTTTCTGGTCCTACGCGCAAGAGTTGTTTTCTGGTAAGAAGAGTGACTATTGCGCTCCCATTGTCATACAAAGGGCAAATAGCACTGGCATCTGTTCCCAGCATGTACAGTGTATTGGACTGAAGAGGATCTACTGTTCTTTTCAGTTTCCTCAGCAGAATTGAACTAGATATGGCCGTGTGTGTAGGAAGCACAGTTCTTTTGTTCTGAGTAAGCTCACTGTTCTGACCCTATAGGAAATACCGTAGAGTAGAAGAGTGATCTTTTCTCAAAAGCAGAGTGTGTTTCTTGTAAGGGGAGCTAGCATTTGTTTCTCAGTCCTAAATGAAGTTGAATCTCATGCAGTTTTTGATCCTACAAGCAAGAGTTGTTTTCTTGTAAGGAAAGTCACTATTGCGCTCCCATTGCCACACACAGTGCAAAGAGGACTCGCGTCTGTTCCCATCAAGTACAGTGTATTGGACTGAAGAGGAGCTACTGTTCTTGTCAGTTTCCTAAGCAGAGTTGAACTAGATATGGCCCGTGTGTGTAGGAAGCACAGTTCTTTTCTACTGTAAGCTCACTGATTGAACCCATAGGAAACACAGTAGAGTAGAAGAGTGCCCTTTTCTCAGAAGCAGAGTGTGTTTCTTGTAAGGAGAGCTAGCATTTGTTTCCCAGTCCTAAATGGAGTTGAATCACATGCAGTTTCTGGTCCTACGAGCAAGAGTTGTTTTCTATTAAGAAGAGTCACTGTTGTGTTCCTATTGTCATACACAGGGCAAATTTCACTGGCGTCTCTTCCCAGCATGTACAGTTTATTGGACTGAAAAGGATCTACTGTTCTTGTCAGTTTCCTAAGCAGAATTGAACTAGATATGGCCATGTGTGTAGGAAGCACAGTTCCTTTGTTCTGAGCAAGCTCACTGTTCTGGCCTTATAAAAAACACAGTAGAGTAGAAGACTGATCTTTTCTCAAAAGCAGAGTGTGTTTCTTGTAAGGCGAGCTAGCATTTGTTTCCCAGTCCTAAATGGAGTTGAATCACATGCAGTTTTTGATCCTATGAGCAAGAGTTGTTTTCTGGTAAGGAAAGTCACTATTGCGCTCCCATTGCCATACACAGTGCAAAGAGCACTCGCGTCTGTTCCCATCAAGTACAGTGTATTGGACTGAAGAGGAGCTACTGTTCTTGTCAGTTTCGTAAGCAGAATTGACCTAGATATTGCCCGTGTGTGTAGGAAGCACAGTTCTTTTGTTCTGAGCAAGCTCACTGTTTTGGCCCTATAGGAAACACAGTAGAGTAGAAGAGTGCTCTTTTCTCAAAAGTAGAGTGTGTTTCTTGTAAGTCGAGCTAGCGTTTGTTTCCCAATCCTAAATGGATTTGAATCACATGCAGTTTTTGGTCCTACGAGCTAGAGTTGTTTTCTGGTAAGGAAAGTCACTATTGCGCTCCCATTGCCACACACAGTGCAAAGAGGACTCGTGTCTGTTCCCATCAAGTACAGTGTATTGGACTGAAGAGGAGCTACTGTTCTTGTCAATTTCCTAAGCAGAGTTGAACTAGATATAGTCGGTGTGTGCAGGAAGCACAGTTCTTTTGTTCTGAACAAGCGCACTGTTCTTGCCCTATAGGAAACACAACAGAGTAGAAGAGTGCTCTTTTCTCAAAAGCAGAGTGTGCTTTTTGTAAGGTGAGCTATTGTTTGTTTCCCAGTATGAAATGGAGTTGAATCCCATGCAGTTTCTGGTCCTACAATAAAGAGTTGTTTTCTGGTAAGAAGAGTCACTATTGTGGTCCTATTGCCATATACAGTGCAAATAGCACTTTCGTCTGTTCCCAGCAAGTACAGTGTATTGGACTGAAGAGGAGCTACTGTTCTTGTCAGTTTCCTAAACAGAGTTGAAATAGATATGGCCCGTGTGTGTAGGAAGCACAGTTCTTTTGTTGTGAGCAAGCTCACTGTTTGGACCCAAAGGAAACACAGTATAGTGGAAGAGTTCTCTTTTCTCAAAAGCAGACTATGTTTCTTGTAAGGTGAGCTAGCGTTTGGTTCCCAGTCCTAAATGGAGTTGAATCACTTACAGTTTCTGCTCCTAGAAGCAAGAGTTGTTTTCTGGTAAGAAGAGTCACTATTGCGCACCCATTGTCATAACAGGGCAAATAGCACTGGTGTCTGTTCCCAGCATGTACAGTGTATTGGACTGAAGACGATCTACTGTTCTTGTCAGTTTCCTAAGCAGAGTTATACTAGATATGGCCCGTGTGTGTAGGAAGCACAGTTCTTTTGTTCTGAGCAAGCTCACTGTTCTGGCCCTATAGGAAACACAGTAGAGTAGAAGAGTGCTCTTTTCTCAAAAGCAGAGTTTTTTTCTTTAAGGTGAGCTAGCGTTTGTTTCCCAGTCCTAAATGGAGTTGAATCACATGCAGTTTTTGGTCCTACAAGCAAGGGATGTTTTCTGGTAAGAAAAGTCACTATTGTGCTCCCTTTGCCATAAACAGTGCAAATAGCACTCGCGTCTGTTCCCAGCAAGTACAGTGTATTGGACTGAAGAGGAGCTACTGTTCTTGTCAGTTTCCTAAGCAGAGTAGAACGAGATATGGCCCGTGTGTTTAGGAAGCACAGTTCTTTTGTTCTGAGCAAGCTCACTCTTCTGGCCCTGTAGGAAACACAGAAGAGTAGAAGAGTGCTCTTTTCTCAAAAGCAGAGTGTGTTTCTTGTAAGGCGAGCTAGCATTTGTTTCCCTGTCCTAAATGGAGTTGAATCACATGCAGTTTCTGATCCTAGGAGCAAGAGTAGTTTTCTGGTAAGAAGAGTGACTATTGTGCTCCCATTGTCATACACAGGGCAAAAAGCACTGGCATCGGTTCCCAGCATGTACAGTGTATTGGACTTAAGAGGATCTACTGTTCTTGTCAGTTTCCTAAGCAGAGTTGAACTAGATATGGCCAGTGTGTGTAGGAAGCACAGTTCTTTTGTTCTGAGCAAACACACTGTTTTGGCCCTATAGGAAACACAGTAGAGTACAAGAGTGCTCTTTTCTCAAAAGCAGAGTGTGTTTCTTGTAAGGCGAGCTAGCTTTTGTTTCCCAGTCCTAAATAGTGTTGAAACACATGCAGTTTCTGGTACTACAAGCAAGAGTTGTTTTCTGGTAAGAAGAGTCACTATTGTGTTCCCATTGCCATACACAGGGCAAATAGGGCTCGCGTCTGTTCCCAGGATGTACAGTGTATTGGACTGAAGAGGATCTACTGTTCTTGTAAGTTTCCTAAGCAAAGTTGAACTAGATATGGCCCGTGTGTGTAGGAAGTACACTTCTTTTTCTGAGCAAGCTCACTCTTCTGTCCCTATAGGAAACACAGTAGAGTAGAAGAGTGCTCTTTTCTCAAATGCAGAATGTGTTTCTTGTAAGGCGAGCTAGCGTTTTTTTTCCAGTCCTAAATGGAGTTCAATCACATGCAGTTTCTGGTCCTACGAGCAAGAGTTGTTTTCTGGTAAGAAGAGTCACTATTGCGCTCCCATTGTCATACACAGGGCAAATAGCACTCGCGTCTGTTCCCAGCAGGTACAGTGTATTGGACTGAAGATGATCTACTGTTATTGTCAGTTTCCAAAGCAGAGTTGAACTAGAAATGGCCTGTGTGTGTAGGAAGCACAGTTCTTTTGTTCTGAGCAAGCTCACTGTTCAGACACCATAGGAAACACAGTAGAGTAGAAGAGTGCTCTTTTCTCAAAAGCAGAGTGTGTTTCTTGTAAGGCGAGCTAGCGTTTGTTTCCCAGTCCAAAATGGAGTTGAATCACATGCAGTTTCTGGACCTACGAGCAAGGGATGTATTCTGGAAAGGAAAGTCACTATTGTGCTCCCTTTGCGATAAACAGTGCAAATAGCACTCACGTCTGTTCCCAGCAAGTACAGTGTATTGGACTGAAGAGGAGCTACTGTTCTTGTCAGTTTCCTAAGCAGAGTTGAACTAGATATTGCTCGTGTGTGTAGGAAGCACAGTTCTTTTGTTCTGAGCAAGCTACTGTTCGGATCCCATAGGAAACACAGTAGAGTAGAAGAGTGCTCTTTTCTCAAAAGCAGAGTGTGTTTCTTGTAAGGCTGTCTAGTGTTTGTTTCCCAGTCAGAAACGGAGTTGAATCCCATGCAGTTTATGGTCCTAGGAGCAAGAGTTGTTTTCTGGTAAGAAGAGTCACTATTTCGCTCCCTTTGCCGTACACAGTGCAAATAGCACGCGCTTCTGCTCCCAGCAAGTACAGTGTATTGGACTGAAGAAGAGCTACTGTTCTTGTCAGTTTCCTAAGCAGAGTTGAACTAGATATAGCCCGTGTGTGTAGGAAGCACAGTTCTTTTGTTATGAGCAAGCTCACTGTTCTGGCCCTATAGGAAACACAGTAGAGTAGAAGAGTGCTCATTTCTCAAAAGCAGATTGTGTTTCTTGTAAGGTGAGCTAGCGTTTGTTTCCCAGTCCTAAATGGAATTGAATTACACGCAGTTTCTTGTCCTATGAGCAAGAGTTGTTTTCGGGTAAGAAGAGTCACTATTGCACTCCTACTGCCATACACAGTGCAAACAACACTTGCTACTCTTCTTTGCAAGTACAGTGTATTGTACAGAAGAGGAGCTACTGTTCTTGTCAGTTTCCTAAGCAGAGTTGAACTAGATATGGCCCGTGTGTGTGAAGCACAGTTCTTTTGTTCTGAGCAAGCTCAATTTTCAGACCCCCTAGTAAACACTGTAGAGTAGAAGAGTGCTCTTTTCTCACAAGAAGAGTGTGTTTCTTGTTGGCTAGCTACTGTTTGTTTCCCAGTCAGACACGGAGTTGAATCCCATGCTGTTTCTGGTCCTAGGAGCAAGAGTTATTTTCTGGTAAGAAGAGTCACTATTTCGCTCCCATTGACATACACAGTGCAAATAGCACTCGCGTCTGCTCCCAGCAAGTACAGTGTATTGGACTGAATAGGAGCTACTGTTCTTGTCAGTTTCCTAAGCAGAGTTGAACTAAATATAGCCCTTGTGTGTAAAAAGCACAGTTCTTTTGTTCTGAGCAAGCTCACTGTTCTGGCCCTATAGGAAACACAGTAGAGTAGAAGAGTGCTCTTTTCTCAAAAGCAGAGTTTTTTTCTTGTAAGGTGAGCTAGCGTTTGTTTCCCAGTCCTAAATGGAGTTGAATCACATGCAGTTTTTGGTCCTACAAGCAAGGGATGTTTTCTGGTAAGGAAAGTCACTATTGTGCTCCATTTGCCATAAACAGTGCAAATAGCACTCGCGTCTGTTCCCATCAAGTACAGTGTATTGGACTGAAGAGGAGCTACTGTTCTTGTCAGTTTCCTAAGGAGAGTTGAACGAGATATAGCCCGTGTGTTTAGGAAGCACAGTTCTTTTGTTCTGAGCAAGCTCACTGTTCTGGTCCTATAGGAAACACAGAAGAGTAGAAGAGTGCTCTTTTTCTCAAAAGCAGAGTGTTTTTCTTGTAAGGTGAGCTAGCATTTGGTTCCCAGTCCTAAATGGAGTTGAATTACATGCAGTTTCGAGTCCTATGAGCAAGAGTTGTTTTCTGCTAAGAATAGACACTATTGCACTCCTATTGCCATACACAGTGCTAACAACTCTTGCTACTGTTCTTTGCAAGTACAGTGTATTGGACAGAAGAGGAGCTACTGTTCTTGTCAGTTTCTTAAGCAGAGTTGAACTAGATATGGCTCGTTTGTGTAGGAAGCACAGTTCTTTTGTTCTCAGCAAGCTCACTGTTCTGGCCCTATAGGAAACACAGAAGAGTAGAAGAGTGCTCTTTTCTCAGAAGCAGAGTGTGTTTCTTGTAAGGTGATCTAGCGTTTGTTTCCCAGTCCTAAATGGAGTTGAATCACATGCAGTTTCTGGTCCTACGAGCAAGAGTTGTTTTCTGGTAAGAAGAGTCACTATTGTGCTTCTATTGCCATACACAGTGCAAATAGCAGTCGCGTCTGTTCCCAGCAATTACAGTGGATTGGACAGAAGAGGAGCTACTGTTTTTGTCAGTTTCCTAAGAAGAGTTGAACTAGATATGGCCCGGACGTGTGAAGCACAGTTCTTTTGTTCTGAGCAAGCTCAATTTTCGGACCCCACAGTAAACACAGTAGAGGAGAAGAGTGCTCTTTTCTCAAAAGCAGAGTGTTTTTCTTGTAAGGCTAGCTAGTGTTTGTTTCCCAGTCAAAAACGGAGTTGAATCCCATGCAGTTTCTGGTCCTACAAGCAAGCGTTGTTTTCTGGTAAGAAGAGTCACTATTGTGCTCCCATTGTCATACACAGTGCAAATAGCACTCGCGTCTGTTCCCAGCAAGTACAGTGTATTGGACTGAAGAGGAGCTACTGTTCTTGTCAGTTTCCTAAGCAGAGTTGAACGAGATATGGCCCGTGTGTGTAGGAAGCACAGTTCTTTTGTTCTGAGCAAGCTCACTGTTTTGGTCCTATAGGAAACACAGAAGAGTAGAAGAGTGCTCTTTTCTCAAAAGAAGAGTGTGTTCTTGAAGGTGAGCTAGCGTTTGTTTACCAGTCCTAAATGGAGTTGAATTACATGCAGTTTCTTGTCCTATGAGCAAGAGTTTTTTTCTGGTAAGAAGAGCCACTATTGCGCTCCTATTGCCATACACAGTGCAAACAACACTCGCTACTGTTCTTTGCAAGTACAGTGTATTGGACTGAAGAGGAGCTACTGTTCTTGTCAGTTTCCTAAGCAGAGTTGAACTAGATATGGCCCGTGTGTGTAGGAAGCACAGTTCTTTTGTTCTGAGCAAGCTCACTGTTCGGACACCATAAGAAACACAGTAAGTAGAAGAGTGCTCTTTTCTCAAAAGCAGAGTGTGTTTCTTGTAAGGCGAGCTAGCGTTTGTTTCCCAGTCCTAAACGGAATTGAATCACATGCAGTTTCTGATCTTAGGAGCAAGAGTTGTTTTCTGTTAAGAAGAGTCACTGTTGCGCTCCCATTATCATAAACAGGGCAAATAGCACTTGTGTCTGTTCCCAGCTTGTACACTGTATTGGACTGAAGAGGAGCTACTGTTCTTTTCAGTTTCCTAAGCAGAGTTGAACTAGATATGGCCCGTGTGTGTAGGATGCACAGTTCTTTTGTTCTGAGCAAGCTCACTGTTTTGGCCCTATAGGAAACACAGAAAAGTAGAAGAGTGCTCTTTCTCAAAAGCAGAGTGTGTTCTTGAAGGTGAGCTAGCGTTTGTTTACCAGTCCTAAATGAAGTTGAATTACATGCAGTTTCTTGTCCTATGAGCAAGAGTTTTTTTTCTGGTAAGAAGAGTCACTATTGCGCTCCTATTGCAATACACAGTACAAACAACACTCGCTACTGTTCTTTGCAAGTACAGTGTATTGGACAGAAGAGGAGCTCCTGTTCTTGTCAGTCTCCTAAGCAGAGTTGAACTAGATATGCCCCGTGTGTGTAGGAAGCACAGTTCTTTTGTTCTGAGCAAGCTCACTCTTCAGACCCCATAGGAAACACAGTAGAGTAGAAGAGAGCTCTTTTCTCAAAAGCAGAATGTGTTTCTTGTAAGGCGAGCTAACGTTTGTTTCCCAGTCCTAAATGGAGTTGAATCACATGCAGTTTCTGATCCTAGTAGCAATAATTGTTTTCTGGTAAGAAGAGTCACTATTGCCCTCCCATTGTCATACACAGGGCAAAAAGGCCTCGCGTCTGTTCCCAGCATGTACAGTGTATTGGACTGAAGAGGATCTACTGTTCTTTTCAGTTTCCTAAGCAGAGTTGAACTAGTAATAGCCCGTGTGTGTAGGAAGCACAGTTCTTTTGTTCTGAGGAATCTCACTGTTTTGGCCCTATAAGAAACACAGTAGAGTAGAAGAGTGCTCTTTTCTCAAAAGCAGAGTGTGTTTCTTGTAAGTCGAGCTAGCGTTTGTTTCCCAGTCCTAAATGGAATTGAATCACATGCAGTTTCTGATAATAGGAGCAAGAGTTGTTTTCTGTTAAGAAGAGTCACTATTGCGCTCCCAATGTCATACACAGGGCAAAAAGGCCTCGCGTCTGTTCCCAGCATGTACAGTGTATTGGACTGAAGAGGATCTACTGTTCTTTTCAGTTTCCTAAGCAAAGTTGAACTAGATATGGCCCGTGTGTGTTAGAAGTACACTTCTTTTGTTCTGAGGAACCTCACTCTTCTGGCCCTATAGGAAACACAGTAGAGTAGAAGAGTGCTCTTTTCTCAAAAGCAGAATGTGTTTCTTGTAAGGCGAGCTAGCGTTTGTTTCCCAGTCCTAAATGGAGTTGAATCACATGCAGTTTCTGGTCCTACGAGCAAGAGTTGTTTTCTGGTAATAAGAGTCACTATTGTGCTCCCTTTGCCATAAACAGTGCAAATTGCACTGGCGTCTGTTCCCAGCATGTACAGTGTATTGGACTGAAGAGGAGCTACTGTTCTTGTCAGTTTTTTAAGCAGAGTTGAAAGAGATATGGCCCGTGTGTGTAGGAAGCACATTTCTTTTGTTCTGAGCAAGCTCACTGTTTTGGCCCTATAGGAAACCCAGTAGAGTAGAAGAGTGCTCTTTTCTCAAAAGCAGAGTGTGTTTCTTGTAATGCGAGCTATCGTTTGTTTCCCAGTCCTAAATGGAGTTGAATTAGATGCAGTTTCTTGTCCTATGAGCAAGAGTTGTTTTCTGGTAAGAAGAGTCACTATTGCGCTCCTATTGCCATACACAGTACAAACAACACTCGCTACTGTTCTTTGCAAGTACAGTGTATTGGACAGAAGAGGAGCTACTGTTCTTGTCAGTTTCCTAAGCAGAGTTGAACTAGATATGGCCCGTGTGTGTAGGAAGCACAGTTCTTTTGTTCTGAGCAAGCTCACTGTTCGGACCCCATAGGAAACACAGTAGAATAGAAGAGTGCTCATTTCTCAAAAGCAGAGTGTGTTTCTTGTAATGCAAGCTAGCGTTTGTTTCCCAGTCGTAAATGGAGTTGAATTAGATGCTGTTTCTTGTCCTATGAGCAAGAGTGGTTTTCTGGTAAGAAGAGTCACTATTGCGCTCCTATTGCCATACACAGTACAAACAACACTCGCTACTGTTCTTTGCAAGTACAGTGTATTGGACAGAAGAGGAGCTACTGTTCTTGTCAGTTTCCTAAGCAGAGTTGAACCTGATATGGCCCGTGTGTGTAGGAAGCACAGTTCTTTTGTTCTGAGCAAGCTCACTGTTCGGACCCCATAGGAAACACAGTAGAGTAGAAGAGTGCTCTTTTCTCAAAATCAGAGTGTGTTTCTTGTAAGGCGAGCTAGCATTTGTTTCCCAGTTCTAAATGGAATTGAATCACATGCAGATTCTGATCTTAGGAGCAAGAGTTGTTTTCTGGTAAGAAGAGTCACTATTGCGCTCCCATTGACATACACAGGGCAAATAGCACTCTCGTCTGTTCCCAGCAAGGACAGTGTATTTGACTGAAGAGGATCTACTGTTCTTGTCAGTTTCCTAAGCAGAGTTGAACTAGATATGGCCCGTGTGTGTAGGAAGCACATTTCTTTTGTTCTGAGCAAGCTCACTGTTTTGGCCCTATAGGAAACACAGTAGAGTAGAAGAGTGCTCTTTTCTCAAAAGCAGAGTGTGTTCTTGAAGGTGAGCTAGCGTTTTTTTACCAGTCCTAAATGGCGTTGAATTACATGAAGTTTCTTGTCCTATGAGCAAGAGTTTTTTTCTGGTAAGAAGAGCCACTATTGCGCTCCTATTGCCATACACAGTGCAAACAACACTCGCTACTGTTCTTTGCAAGTACAGTGTATTGGACTGAAGAGGAGCTACTGTTCTTGTCAGTTTCCTAAGCAGAGTTGAACTAGATATGGCCCGTGTGTGTAGGAAGCACAGTTCTTTTGTTCTGAGCAAGCTCACTGTTCGGACACCATAGGAAACACAGTAGAGTAGAAGAGTGCTCTTTTCTCAAAAGCAGAGTGTGTTTCTTGTAAGGCGAGCTAGCGTTTGTTTCCCAGTCCTAAATGGAATTGAATCACATGCAGTTTCTGATCTTAGGAGCAAGAGTTGTTTTCTGTTAAGAAGAGTCACTATTGCGCTCCCATTGTCATAAACAGGGCAAATAGCACTTGTGTCTGTTCCCAGCTTGTACAGTGTATTGGACTGAAGAGGAGCTACTGTTCTTTTCAGTTTCCTAAGCAGAGTTGAACTAGATACGGCCCGTGTGTGTAGGAAGCACAGTTCTTTTGTTCTGAGCAAGCTCACTGTTTTGGTCCTATAGGAAACACAGAAGAGTAGAAGAGTGCTCTTTTCTCAAAAGCAGAGTGTGTTTCCTGTAAGGTGAGCTAGCGTTTGTTTCCCAGTTCTAAATGGAGTTGAATTAGATGAAGTTTCTTGTCCTATGAGCAAGAGCTGTTTTCTGGTAAGAAGAGTCACTATTGCGCTCCTATTGCCATACACAGTACAAACAACACTCGCTACAGTTCTTTGCAAGTACAGTGTATTGTACAGAAGAGGAGCTCCTGTTCTTGTCCGTTTCCTAAGCAGAGTTGAACTAGATATGGCCCATGTGTGTAGGAAGCACAGTTCTTTTGTTCTGAGCAAGCTCACTGTTCTGGTCCTATAGGAAACACAGAAGAGTAGAAGAGTGCTCTTTTCTCAAAAGCAAAGTGTGTTTCTTGTAAGGTGAGCTAGCGTTTGTTTCCCAGTCCTAAATGGAGTTGAATTACATTCAGTTTCTTGTCCTATGAGCAAGAGTTGTTTTCTGGTAAGAGTCACTATTGCAATCCTATTGCCATACACAGTGCAAACAACACTCGCTACTGTTCTTTGCAAGTACAGTGTTTTGGACAGAAGAAGAGCTACTGTTCTTGATAGTTTCCTAAGCAGAGTTGAACGAGATATGGCCCGTGTGTGTAGGAAGCACAGTTCTTTTGTTCTGAGCAAGCTCACTCTTCAGAGCCCATAGGAAACACAGTAGAGTAGAAGAGTGCTCTTTTCTCAAAAGCAGAATGTCTTTCTTGTAAGGCGAGCTAGCGTTTGTTTCCCAGTCCTAAATGGAGTTGAATCACATGCAGTTTCTGATCCTAGTAGCAAGAATTGTTTTCTGGTAAGAAGAGTCACTATTGCCCTCCCATTGTCATACACAGGGCAAATAGCATTGGCGTCTGTTCCCAGCATGTACAGTGTATTGGACTGAAGAGGATCTACTGTTCTTGTCAGTTTCCTAAGCAGAGTTGAACTAGTAATAGCCCGTGTGTGTAGGAAGCACAGTTCTTTTGTTCTGAGGAATCTCACTGTTTTGGCCCTATAGGAAACACAGTAGAATAGAAGAGTGCTCTTTTCTCAAAAGCAGAGTGTGTTTCTTGTAAGGCGATCTAGCTTTTGTTTCCCAGACCTACATGGAGTTGAATCACATGCAGTTTCTGGTCCTATGAGCAAGAGTTGTTTTCTGGTAAGAAGAGTCACTATTGTACTCCCTTTGCTATACACAGGGCAAATAGTACTCGCGTCTGTTCCCAGCAAGTACAGTTTATTGGACTGAAGAGGATCTACTGTTCTTGTCAGTTTCCTAAGCAGAGTTGAACTAGATATGGCCCGTGTGTGTAGGAATCACAGTTCTTTTGTTCTGAGCAAGCTCACTGTTCGGATCCAATAGGAAAAACAGTGGAATAGAAGAGTGCTCTTTTCTCAAAAGCATAGTGTGTTTCTTGTAAGGCTAGCTAGTGTTTATTTCCCAGTCAGAAACGGAGTTGAATTCCATGCAGTTTCTGGTCCTACGAGCAAGAGTTTTTTTTCTGGAAAGGAAAGTCACTCTTGTGCTCCCCTTGCCATACACAGTGCAAATAGCATTCACGTCTCTTCCCAGCAAGTACAGTGTATTGGACTGAAGAGGAGCTACTGCTCTTGTCAGTTTCCTAAGCAGAGTTGAACTAGATATGGCCCGTGTGTATAGGAAGCACAGTTCTTTGTTCTGAGCAAGCTCACTGTTCCGACCCCATAGGAAACACAGTAGAATAGAAGAGTGCTCTTTTCTCAAAAGCAGAGTGTGTTTCTTGTAAGGCGAGCTAGTGTTTGTTTCGCAGTCCTAAATGCAGTTGAATCACATGCAGTTTCTGATCATACGAGCAAGAGTTGTTTTCTGGTAGGAAGAGTCACTATTGCCCTCCCATTGTCATACACAGGGCAAATAGCACTGGCGTCTGTTCCCAGCATGTACAGTGAATTGGACTGAAGATGATCTACTGTTCTTGTCAGTTTCTTAAGCAGAGTTGAACTAGATATGGCCCGTGTGTGTAGGAAGCACAGTTTTTTTGTTCTCAGCAAGCTCACTGTTTTGGTCCTATAGGAAACACAGAAGAGTAGAAGTGTGCTCTTTTCTCAAAAGCATAGTGTGTTTCTTGTAAGGTGAGCTAGCGTTTTTTTTCCCAGTTTTAAATGGAGTTGAATTACATGCAGTTTCTTGTCCTATGAGCAAGAGTTGTTTTCTGGTAAGAAGAGTCACTATTGCGCTCCTATTGCCATACACAGTGCAAACAACACTCGCTACTGTTCTTTGCAAGTACAGTGTATTGGACAGAAGAGGAGCTACTGTTCTTGTCAGTTTCCTAAGCAGAGTTGAACTAGATATGGCCCCTGTGTGTAGGAAGCACAGTTCTTTTGTCCTGAGCAAGCTCACTTTTCGGAACCCATAGGAAACACAGTAGAGTAGAAGAGTGCTCTTTCCTCAAAAGCAGAGTGTGTTTCTTGTAAGGCGAGCTAGCGTTTGTTTCCCAGTCCTAAATGGAATTGAATCACATGCAGTTTCTGATAATAGGAGCAAGAGTTGTTTTCTGTTAAGAAGAGTCACTATTGCGCTCCCAATGTCATACACAGGGCAAAAAGGCCTCGCGTCTGTTCCCAGCATGTACAGTGTATTGGACTGAAGAGGATCTACTTTTCTTTTCAGTTTCCTAAGCAAAGTTGAACTAGATATGGCCCGTGTGTGTTAGAAGTACACTTCTTTTGTTCTGAGGAACCTCACTCTTCTGGCCCTATAGGAAACACAGTAGAGTAGAAGAGTGCTCTTTTCTCAAAAGCAGAATGTGTTTCTTGTAAGGCGAGCTAGCGTTTGTTTCCCAGTCCTAAATGGAGTTGAATCACATGCAGTTTCTGGTCCTACGAGCAAGAGTTGTTTTCTGGTAAGAAGAGTCACTATTGTGCTCCCTTTGCCATAAACAGTGCAAATTGCACTGGCGTCTGTTCCCAGCATGTACAGTGTATTGGACTGAAGAGGAGCTACTGTTCTTGTCAGTTTTTTAAGCAGAGTTGAAAGAGATATGGCCCGTGTGTGTAGGAAGCACATTTCTTTTGTTCTGAGCAAGCTCACTGTTTTGGCCCTATAGGAAACCCAGTAGAGTAGAAGAGTGCTCTTTTCTCAAAAGCAGAGTGTGTTTCTTGTAATGCGAGCTATCGTTTGTTTCCCAGTCCTAAATGGAGTTGAATTAGATGCAGTTTCTTGTCCTATGAGCAAGAGTTGTTTTCTGGTAAGAAGAGTCACTATGGCGCTCCTATTGCCATACACAGTACAAACAACACTCGCTACTGTTCTTTGCAAGTACAGTGTATTGGACAGAAGAGGAGCTACTGTTCTTGTCAGTTTCCTAAGCAGAGTTGAACTAGATATGGCCCGTGTGTGTAGGAAGCACAGTTCTTTTGTTCTGAGCAAGCTCACTGTTCGGACCCCATAGGAAACACAGTAGAATAGAAGAGTGCTCATTTCTCAAAAGCAGAGTGTGTTTCTTGTAATGCAAGCTAGCGTTTGTTTCCCAGTCGTAAATGGAGTTGAATTAGATGCTGTTTCTTGTCCTATGAGCAAGAGTGGTTTTCTGGTAAGAAGAGTCACTATTGCGCTCCTATTGCCATACACAGTACAAACAACACTCGCTACTGTTCTTTGCAAGTACAGTGTATTGGACAGAAGAGGAGCTACTGTTCTTGTCAGTTTCCTAAGCAGAGTTGAACCTGATATGGCCCGTGTGTGTAGGAAGCACAGTTCTTTTGTTCTGAGCAAGCTCACTGTTCGGACCCCATAGGAAACACAGTAGAGTAGAAGAGTGCTCTTTTCTCAAAATCAGAGTGTGTTTCTTGTAAGGCGAGCTAGCATTTGTTTCCCAGTTCTAAATGGAATTGAATCACATGCAGATTCTGATCTTAGGAGCAAGAGTTGTTTTCTGGTAAGAAGAGTCACTATTGCGCTCCCATTGACATACACAGGGCAAATAGCACTCTCGTCTGTTCCCAGCAAGGACAGTGTATTTGACTGAAGAGGATCTACTGTTCTTGTCAGTTTCCTAAGCAGAGTTGAACTAGATATGGCCCGTGTGTGTAGGAAGCACATTTCTTTTGTTCTGAGCAAGCTCACTGTTTTGGCCCTATAGGAAACACAGTAGAGTAGAAGAGTGCTCTTTTCTCAAAAGCAGAGTGTGTTTCTTGTAAGGAGAGCTAGCTTTTGTTTCCCAGTCCTAAATGGAGTTGAATGAGATGCAGTTTCTTGTCCTATGAGCAAGAGTTGTTTTCTGGTAAGAAGAGTCACTATTGCGCTCCTATTGCCATACACAGTACAAACAACACTCGCTACTGTTCTTTGCAAGTACAGTGTATTGGACAGAAGAGGAGCTACTGTTCTTGTCAGTTTCCTAAGCAGAGTTGAACTAGATATGGCCCGTGTGTGTAGGAAGCACAGTTCTTTTGTTCTGAGCAAGCTCACTGTTCGGACCCCATAGGAAACACAGTAGAATAGAAGAGTGCTCATTTCTCAAAAGCAGAGTGTGTTTCTTGTAAGGCGAGCTAGCTTTTGTTTCCCAGTCCTACATGGAGTTGAATCACATGCAGTTTCTGGTCCTACGAGCAAGGGATGTTTTCTGGTTTTCTGGTAAGAAAAGTCACTATTGTGCTCCCTTTGCCATAACCTGTGCAAATAGCACTCGCGTTTGTTCCCAGCAAGTACAATGTATTGGACTGAAGGGGAGCTACTGTTCTTGTCAGTTTCCTAAGCAGAGTTGAACTAGATATGGCCCGTGTGTGTAGGAAGCACAGTTCTTTTGTCCTGAGCAAGCTCACTGTTCTGGCCCTATAGGAAACAAAGAAGAGTAGAAGAGTGCTCTTTTCTCAGAAGCAGAGTGTGTTTCTTGTAAGGCAAGCTAGTGTTTGATTCCCAGTCCTACATGGAGTTGAATTACATGCAGTTTCTGGTCCTACGAGCAAGAGTTGTTTTCTGGTAAGAAGAGTCAATATTGTGCTACCATTGTCATACACAGTGCAAATAGCACTCTCGTCTGTTCCCAGCAAGTAAAGTGTATTGGACAGAAGAGGAGCTACTGTTCTTGTCAGTTTCCTAAGCAGAGTTGAACTAGATATGGCCCGTGTGTGAGAAGCACAGTTCATTTGTTCTGAGCAAGCTCAATTTTCGGACCCCATAGTAAACACAGTAGAGTAGAAGATTGCTCTTTTCTCAAAAGCAGAGTGTGTTTCTTGTAAGGCTCGTTAGTGTTTATTTCCCAGTCAGAAACGGAGTTGAATCCCATGCAGTTTCTGGTCCTACGAGCAAGAGTTTTTTCCTGGAAAGTAAAGTCACTATTGTGCTCCCCTTGCCATACACAGTGCAAATAGCACTCACGTCTCTTCCCAGCAAGTACAGTGTATTGGACTGAAGAGGAGCTACTGTTCTTGTCAGTTTCCTAAGCAGAGTTGAACTAGATATGGCCCGTGTGTGTAGGAAGCACAGTTCTTTTGTTCTGAGCAAGCTCACTGTTTGGACGCCATAGGAAAAACAGTAGATAGAAGAGTGCTCTTTTCTCAAAAGCAGAGTGTGTTTCTTGTAAAGCGAGCTAGCGTTTGTTTCCCAGTCCTACATGGAGTTGAATCACATGCAGTTTCTGGTCCTACGAGCAAGGGATGTTTTCTGGTTTTCTGGTAAGAAAAGTCACTATTGTGCTCCCTTTGCCATAACCTGTGCAAATAGCACTCGCGTTTTTTCCCAGCAAGTACAATGTATTGGACTGAAGAGGAGCTACTGTTCTTGTCAGTTTCCTAAGCAGAGTTGAACTAGATATGGCCCGTGTGTGTAGGAAGCACAGTTCTTTTGTCCTGAGCAAGCTCACTGTTCTGGCCCTATAGGAAACACAGAAGAGTAGAAGAGTGCTCTTTTCTCAGAAGCAGAATGTGTTTCTTGTAAGGCAAGCTAGTGTTTGATTCCCAGTCCTACATGGAGTTGAATCACATGCAGTTTCTGGTCCTACGAGCAAGAGTTGTTTTCTGGTAAGAAGAGTCAATATTGTGCTACCATTGTCATACACAGTGCAAATAGCACTCTCGTCTGTTCCCAGCAAGTACAGTGTATTGGACAGAAGAGGAGCTACTGTTCTTGTCAGTTTCCTAAGCAGAGTTGAACTAGATATGGCCCGTGTGTGAGAAGCACAGTTCATTTGTTCTGAGCAAGCTCAATTTTCGGACCCCATAGTAAACACAGTAGAGTAGAAGATTGCTCTTTTCTCAAAAGCAGAGTGTGTTTCTTGTAAGGCTAGTTAGTGTTTATTTCCCAGTCAGAAACGGAGTTGAATCCCATGCAGTTTCTGGTCCTACGAGCAAGAGTTTTTTTCTGGAAAGTAAAGTCACTATTGTGCTCCCCTTGCCATACACAGTGCAAATAGCACTCACGTCTCTTCCCAGCAAGTACAGTGTATTGGACTGAAGAGGAGCTACTGCTCTTGTCAGTTTCCTAAGCAGAGTTGAACTAGATATGGCCCGTGTGTATAGGAAGCACAGTTCTTTGTTCTGAGCAAGCTCACTGTTCGGACCCCATAGGAAACACAGTAGAATAGAAGAGTGCTCTTTTCTCAAAAGCAGAGTGTGTTTCTTGTAAGGCGAGCTAGTGTTTGTTTCGCAGTCCTAAATGGAGTTGAATCACATGCAGTTTCTGATCATACGAGCAAGAGTTGTTTTCTGGTAGGAAGAGTCACTATTGCCCTCCCATTGTCATACACAGGGCAAATAGCACTGGCGTCTGTTCCCAGCATGTACAGTGAATTGGACTGAAGATGATCTACTGTTCTTGTCAGTTTCCTAAGCAGAGGTGAACTAGATATGGCCCGTGTGTGTAGGAAGCACAGTTCTTTGTTCTGAGCTAGCTCACTCTTCTGGCCAGTAGAAACACAGTAGAGTAGAAGAGTGCTCTTTTCTCAAAAGCAGAGTGTGTTTCTTGTAAGACGAGCTTGCGTTTGTTTCCCAGTCCTAAATGGAGTTGAATCACATGCAGTTTCTGGTCCTACGAGCTAGAGTTTTTTTCTGGATAGGAAAGACACTATTGTGTTCCCTTTGCCATATACAGTGCAAATAGCACTCGCGTCTGTTCCCAGCCAGTACAGTGTATTGGACTGAAGAGGATCTACTGTTCTTGTCAGTTTCCTAAGCAGAGCTGAACTAGATATGGTCCGTGTGTGTAGGAAGCACAGTTCTTTTGTTCTCAGCAAGCTCACTGTTTTGGTTTTATAGGAAACACAGAAGAGAAGAAGTGTGCTCTTTTCTCAAAAGCATAGTGTGTTTCTTGTAAGGTGAGCTAGCGTTTTTTTCCCAGTTTTAAATGGAGTTGAATTACATGCAGTTTCTTGTCCTATGAGCAAGAGTTGTTTTCTGGTAAGAAGAGTCACTATTGCGCTCCTATTGCCATACACAGTGCAAACAACACTCGCTACTGTTCTTTGCAAGTACAGTGTATTGGACAGAAGAGGAGCTACTGTTCTTGTCAGTTTCCTAAGCAGAGTTGAACTAGATATGGCCCGTGTGTAGGAAGCACAGTTCTTTTGTCCTGAGCAAGCTCACTTTTCGGACCCCATAGGAAACACAGTAGAGTAGAAGAGTGCTCTTTTCTCAAAAGCAGAGTGTGTTTCTTGTAAGGCGAGCTAGCGTTTGTTTCCAAGTCTAAATGGAATTGAATCACATGCAGTTTCTGATCCTAGGAGCAAGAGGTGTTTTCTGGTAGAAGAGTCACTATTGTGCTCCCATTGACAAACACAGGGCAAATAGCACTGACGTCTGTTTCCAGCATGTACAGTGTATTGGACTGAAGAGGATCTATGGTTCTTGTCAGTTTCCTAAGCAGAGTTGAACTAGATATGGCCCGTGTGTTTAGGAAGCAGAGTTCTATTGTTCTGAGCAAGCTCACTGTTTTGGTCCTATAGGAAACACAATAGAGTAGAAGAGTGCTCTTTTCTCAAAAGCAGAGTGTGTTTCTTGTAAAGCGAGCTAGCGTTTGTTTCCCAGAACTAAATGGAATTGAATCACATGCAGTTTCTGATCTTAGGAGCAAGAGTTGTTTTCTGTTAAGAAGAGTCACTATTGCGCTCCCATTGTCATAAACAGGGCAAATAGCACTTGTGTCTGTTCCCAGCTTGTACAGTGTATTGGACTGAAGAGGAGCTACTGTTCTTTTCAGTTTCCTAAGCAGAGTTGAACTAGATACGGCCCGTGTGTGTAGGAAGCACAGTTCTTTTGTTCTGAGCAAGCTCACTGTTTTGGTCCTATAGGAAACACAGAAGAGTAGAAGAGTGCTCTTTTCTCAAAAGCAGAGTGTGTTTCTTGTAAGGTGAGCTAGCGTTTGTTTCCCAGTTCTAAATGGAGTTGAATTAGATGAAGTTTCTTGTCCTATGAGCAAGAGCTGTTTTCTGGTAAGAAGAGTCACTATTGCGCTTCTATTGCCATACACAGTACAAACAACACTCGCTACAGTTCTTTGCAAGTACAGTGTATTGTACAGAAGAGGAGCTCCTGTTCTTGTCCGTTTCCTAAGCAGAGTTGAACTAGATATGGCCCATGTGTGTAGGAAGCACAGTTCTTTTGTTCTGAGCAAGCTCACTGTTCTGGTCCTATAGGAAACACAGAAGAGTAGAAGAGTGCTCTTTTCTCAAAAGCAAAGTGTGTTTCTTGTAAGGTGAGCTAGCGTTTGTTTCCCAGTCCTAAATGGAGTTGAATTACATTCAGTTTCTTGTCCTATGAGCAAGAGTTGTTTTCTGGTAAGAGTCACTATTGCAATCCTATTGCCATACACAGTGCAAACAACACTCGCTACTGTTCTTTGCAAGTACAGTGTTTTGGACAGAAGAAGAGCTACTGTTCTTGATAGTTTCCTAAGCAGAGTTGAACGAGATATGGCCCGTGTGTGTAGGAAGCACAGTTCTTTTGTTCTGAGCAAGCTCACTCTTCAGAGCCCATAGGAAACACAGTAGAGTAGAAGAGTGCTCTTTTCTCAAAAGCAGAATGTCTTTCTTGTAAGGCGAGCTAGCGTTTGTTTCCCAGTCCTAAATGGAGTTGAATCACATGCAGTTTCTGATCCTAGTAGCAAGAATTGTTTTCTGGTAAGAAGAGTCACTATTGCCCTCCCATTGTCATACACAGGGCAAATAGCATTGGCGTCTGTTCCCAGCATGTACAGTGTATTGGACTGAAGAGGATCTACTGTTCTTGTCAGTTTCCTAAGCAGAGTTGAACTAGTAATAGCCCGTGTGTGTAGGAAGCACAGTTCTTTTGTTCTGAGGAATCTCACTGTTTTGGCCCTATAGGAAACACAGTAGAAGAGAAGAGTGCTCTTTTCTCAAAAGCAGAGTGTGTTTCTTGTAAGGCGATCTAGCTTTTGTTTCCCAGACCTACATGGAGTTGAATCACATGCAGTTTCTGGTCCTATGAGCAAGAGTTGTTTTCTGGTAAGAAGAGTCACTATTGTACTCCCTTTGCTATACACAGGGCAAATAGTACTCGCGTCTGTTCCCAGCAAGTACAGTTTATTGGACTGAAGAGGATCTACTGTTCTTGTCAGTTTCCTAAGCAGAGTTGAACTAGATATGGCCCGTGTGTGTAGGAAGCACAGTTCTTTTGTTCTGAGCAAGCTCACTGTTCGGATCCAATAGGAAAAACAGTGGAATAGAAGAGTGCTTTTTTCTCAAAAGCAGAGTGTGTTTCTTGTAAGGCTAGCTAGTGTTTATTTCCCAGTCAGAAACGGAGTTGAATTCCATGCAGTTTCTGGTCCTACGAGCAAGAGTTTTTTTTCTGGAAAGGAAAGTCACTCTTGTGCTCCCCTTGCCATACACAGTGCAAATAGCATTCACGTCTCTTCCCAGCAAGTACAGTGTATTGGACTGAAGAGGAGCTACTGCTCTTGTCAGTTTCCTAAGCAGAGTTGAACTAGATATGGCCCGTGTGTATAGGAAGCACAGTTCTTTGTTCTGAGCAAGCTCACTGTTCCGACCCCATAGGAAACACAGTAGAATAGAAGAGTGCTCTTTTCTCAAAAGCAGAGTGTGTTTCTTGTAAGGCGAGCTAGTGTTTGTTTCGCAGTCCTAAATGCAGTTGAATCACATGCAGTTTCTGATCATACGAGCAAGAGTTGTTTTCTGGTAGGAAGAGTCACTATTGCCCTCCCATTGTCATACACAGGGCAAATAGCACTGGCGTCTGTTCCCAGCATGTACAGTGAATTGGACTGAAGATGATCTACTGTTCTTGTCAGTTTCTTAAGCAGAGTTGAACTAGATATGGCCCGTGTGTGTAGGAAGCACAGTTTTTTTGTTCTCAGCAAGCTCACTGTTTTGGTCCTATAGGAAACACAGAAGAGTAGAAGTGTGCTCTTTTCTCAAAAGCATAGTGTGTTTCTTGTAAGGTGAGCTAGCGTTTTTTTCCCCAGTTTTAAATGGAGTTGAATTACATGCAGTTTCTTGTCCTATGAGCAAGAGTTGTTTTCTGGTAAGAAGAGTCACTATTGCGCTCCTATTGCCATACACAGTGCAAACAACACTCGCTACTGTTCTTTGCAAGTACAGTGTATTGGACAGAAGAGGAGCTACTGTTCTTGTCAGTTTCCTAAGCAGAGTTGAACTAGATATGGCCCCTGTGTGTAGGAAGCACAGTTCTTTTGTCCTGAGCAAGCTCACTTTTCGGAACCCATAGGAAACACAGTAGAGTAGAAGAGTGCTCTTTCCTCAAAAGCAGAGTGTGTTTCTTGTAAGGCGAGCTAGCGTTTGTTTCCCAGTCCTAAATGGAATTGAATCACATGCAGTTTCTGATAATAGGAGCAAGAGTTGTTTTCTGTTAAGAAGAGTCACTATTGCGCTCCCAATGTCATACACAGGGCAAAAAGGCCTCGCGTCTGTTCCCAGCATGTACAGTGTATTGGACTGAAGAGGATCTACTGTTCTTTTCAGTTTCCTAAGCAAAGTTGAACTAGATATGGCCCGTGTGTGTTAGAAGTACACTTCTTTTGTTCTGAGGAACCTCACTCTATTGGCCCTATAGGAAACACAGTAGAGTAGAAGAGTGCTCTTTTCTCAAAAGCAGAATGTGTTTCTTGTAAGGCGAGCTAGCGTTTGTTTCCCAGTCCTAAATGGAGTTGAATCACATGCAGTTTCTGGTCCTACGAGCAAGAGTTGTTTTCTGGTAAGAAGAGTCACTATTGTGCTCCCTTTGCCATAAACAGTGCAAATTGCACTGGCGTCTGTTCCCAGCATGTACAGTGTATTGGACTGAAGAGGAGCTACTGTTCTTGTCAGTTTTTTAAGCAGAGTTGAAAGAGATATGGCCCGTGTGTGTAGGAAGCACATTTCTTTTGTTCTGAGCAAGCTCACTGTTTTGGCCCTATAGGAAACCCAGTAGAGTAGAAGAGTGCTCTTTTCTCAAAAGCAGAGTGTGTTTCTTGTAATGCGAGCTATCGTTTGTTTCCCAGTCCTAAATGGAGTTGAATTAGATGCAGTTTCTTGTCCTATGAGCAAGAGTTGTTTTCTGGTAAGAAGAGTCACTATGGCGCTCCTATTGCCATACACAGTACAAACAACACTCGCTACTGTTCTTTGCAAGTACAGTGTATTGGACAGAAGAGGAGCTACTGTTCTTGTCAGTTTCCTAAGCAGAGTTGAACTAGATATGGCCCGTGTGTGTAGGAAGCACAGTTCTTTTGTTCTGAGCAAGCTCACTGTTCGGACCCCATAGGAAACACAGTAGAATAGAAGAGTGCTCATTTCTCAAAAGCAGAGTGTGTTTCTTGTAATGCAAGCTAGCGTTTGTTTCCCAGTCGTAAATGGAGTTGAATTAGATGCTGTTTCTTGTCCTATGAGCAAGAGTGGTTTTCTGGTAAGAAGAGTCACTATTGCGCTCCTATTGCCATACACAGTACAAACAACACTCGCTACTGTTCTTTGCAAGTACAGTGTATTGGACAGAAGAGGAGCTACTGTTCTTGTCAGTTTCCTAAGCAGAGTTGAACCTGATATGGCCCGTGTGTGTAGGAAGCACAGTTCTTTTGTTCTGAGCAAGCTCACTGTTCGGACCCCATAGGAAACACAGTAGAGTAGAAGAGTGCTCTTTTCTCAAAATCAGAGTGTGTTTCTTGTAAGGCGAGCTAGCATTTGTTTCCCAGTTCTAAATGGAATTGAATCACATGCAGATTCTGATCTTAGGAGCAAGAGTTGTTTTCTGGTAAGAAGAGTCACTATTGCGCTCCCATTGACATACACAGGGCAAATAGCACTCTCGTCTGTTCCCAGCAAGGACAGTGTATTTGACTGAAGAGGATCTACTGTTCTTGTCAGTTTCCTAAGCAGAGTTGAACTAGATATGGCCCGTGTGTGTAGGAAGCACATTTCTTTTGTTCTGAGCAAGCTCACTGTTTTGGCCCTATAGGAAACACAGTAGAGTAGAAGAGTGCTCTTTTCTCAAAAGCAGAGTGTGTTCTTGAAGGTGAGCTAGCGTTTTTTTACCAGTCCTAAATGGCGTTGAATTACATGAAGTTTCTTGTCCTATGAGCAAGAGTTTTTTTCTGGTAAGAAGAGCCACTATTGCGCTCCTATTGCCATACACAGTGCAAACAACACTCGCTACTGTTCTTTGCAAGTACAGTGTATTGGACTAAAGAGGAGCTACTGTTCTTGTCAGTTTCCTAAGCAGAGTTGAACTAGATATGGCCCGTGTGTGTAGGAAGCACAGTTCTTTTGTTCTGAGCAAGCTCACTGTTCGGACACCATAGGAAACACAGTAGAGTAGAAGAGTGCTCTTTTCTCAAAAGCAGAGTGTGTTTCTTGTAAGGCGAGCTAGCGTTTGTTTCCCAGTCCTAAATGGAATTGAATCACATGCAGTTTCTGATCTTAGGAGCAAGAGTTGTTTTCTGTTAAGAAGAGTCACTATTGCGCTCCCATTGTCATAAACAGGGCAAATAGCACTTGTGTCTGTTCCCAGCTTGTACAGTGTATTGGACTGAAGAGGAGCTACTGTTCTTTTCAGTTTCCTAAGCAGAGTTGAACTAGATACGGCCCGTGTGTGTAGGAAGCACAGTTCTTTTGTTCTGAGCAAGCTCACTGTTTTGGTCCTATAGGAAACACAGAAGAGTAGAAGAGTGCTCTTTTCTCAAAAGCAGAGTGTGTTTCTTGTAAGGTGAGCTAGCGTTTGTTTCCCAGTTCTAAATGGAGTTGAATTAGATGAAGTTTCTTGTCCTATGAGCAAGAGCTGTTTTCTGGTAAGAAGAGTCACTATTGCGCTCCTATTGCCATACACAGTACAAACAACACTCGCTACAGTTCTTTGCAAGTACAGTGTATTGTACAGAAGAGGAGCTCCTGTTCTTGTCCGTTTCCTAAGCAGAGTTGAACTAGATATGGCACATGTGTGTAGGAAGCACAGTTCTTTTGTTCTGAGCAAGCTCACTGTTCTGGTCCTATAGGAAACACAGAAGAGTAGAAGAGTGCTCTTTTCTCAAAAGCAAAGTGTGTTTCTTGTAAGGTGAGCTAGCGTTTGTTTCCCAGTCCTAAATGGAGTTGAATTACATTCAGTTTCTTGTCCTATGAGCAAGAGTTGTTTTCTGGTAAGAGTCACTATTGCAATCCTATTGCCATACACAGTGCAAACAACACTCGCTACTGTTCTTTGCAAGTACAGTGTTTTGGACAGAAGAAGAGCTACTGTTCTTGATAGTTTCCTAAGCAGAGTTGAACGAGATATGGCCCGTGTGTGTAGGAAGCACAGTTCTTTTGTTCTGAGCAAGCTCACTCTTCAGAGCCCATAGGAAACACAGTAGAGTAGAAGAGTGCTCTTTTCTCAAAAGCAGAATGTCTTTCTTGTAAGGCGAGCTAGCGTTTGTTTCCCAGTCCTAAATGGAGTTGAATCACATGCAGTTTCTGATCCTAGTAGCAAGAATTGTTTTCTGGTAAGAAGAGTCACTATTGCCCTCCCATTGTCATACACAGGGCAAATAGCATTGGCGTCTGTTCCCAGCATGTACAGTGTATTGGACTGAAGAGGATCTACTGTTCTTGTCAGTTTCCTAAGCAGAGTTGAACTAGTAATAGCCCGTGTGTGTAGGAAGCACAGTTCTTTTGTTCTGAGGAATCTCACTGTTTTGGCCCTATAGGAAACACAGTAGAATAGAAGAGTGCTCTTTTCTCAAAAGCAGAGTGTGTTTCTTGTAATGCAAGCTAGCGTTTGTTTCCCAGTCGTAAATGGAGTTGAATTAGATGCTGTTTCTTGTCCTATGAGCAAGAGTGGTTTTCTGGTAAGAAGAGTCACTATTGCGCTCCTATTGCCATACACAGTACAAACAACACTCGCTACTGTTCTTTGCAAGTACAGTGTATTGGACAGAAGAGGAGCTACTGTTCTTGTCAGTTTCCTAAGCAGAGTTGAACCTGATATGGCCCGTGTGTGTAGGAAGCACAGTTCTTTTGTTCTGAGCAAGCTCACTGTTCGGACCCCATAGGAAACACAGTAGAGTAGAAGAGTGCTCTTTTCTCAAAATCAGAGTGTGTTTCTTGTAAGGCGAGCTAGCATTTGTTTCCCAGTTCTAAATGGAATTGAATCACATGCAGATTCTGATTTTAGGAGCAAGAGTTGTTTTCTGGTAAGAAGAGTCACTATTGCGCTCCCATTGACATACACAGGGCAAATAGCACTCTCGTCTGTTCCCAGCAAGGACAGTGTATTTGACTGAAGAGGATCTACTGTTCTTGTCAGTTTCCTAAGCAGAGTTGAACTAGATATGGCCCTTGTGTGTAGGAAGCACATTTCTTTTGTTCTGAGCAAGCTCACTGTTTTGGCCCTATAGGAAACACAGTAGAGTAGAAGAGTGCTCTTTTCTCAAAAGCAGAGTGTGTTCTTGAAGGTGAGCTAGCGTTTTTTTACCAGTCCTAAATGGCGTTGAATTACATGAAGTTTCTTGTCCTATGAGCAAGAGTTTTTTTCTGGTAAGAAGAGCCACTATTGCGCTCCTATTGCCATACACAGTGCAAACAACACTCGCTACTGTTCTTTGCAAGTACAGTGTATTGGACTGAAGAGGAGCTACTGTTCTTGTCAGTTTCCTAAGCAGAGTTGAACTAGATATGGCCCGTGTGTGTAGGAAGCACAGTTCTTTTGTTCTGAGCAAGCTCACTGTTCGGACACCATAGGAAACACAGTAGAGTAGAAGAGTGCTCTTTTCTCAAAAGCAGAGTGTGTTTCTTGTAAGGCGAGCTAGCGTTTGTTTCCCAGTCCTAAATGGAATTGAATCACATGCAGTTTCTGATCTTAGGAGCAAGAGTTGTTTTCTGTTAAGAAGAGTCACTATTGCGCTCCCATTGTCATAAACAGGGCAAATAGCACTTGTGTCTGTTCCCAGCTTGTACAGTGTATTGGACTGAAGAGGAGCTACTGTTCTTTTCAGTTTCCTAAGCAGAGTTGAACTAGATACGGCCCGTGTGTGTAGGAAGCACAGTTCTTTTGTTCTGAGCAAGCTCACTGTTTTGGTCCTATAGGAAACACAGAAGAGTAGAAGAGTGCTCTTTTCTCAAAAGCAGAGTGTGTTTCTTGTAAGGTGAGCTAGTGTTTGTTTCCCAGTTCTAAATGGAGTTGAATTAGATGAAGTTTCTTGTCCTATGAGCAAGAGCTGTTTTCTGGTAAGAAGAGTCACTATTGCGCTCCTATTGCCATACACAGTACAAACAACACTCGCTACAGTTCTTTGCAAGTACAGTGTATTGTACAGAAGAGGAGCTCCTGTTCTTGTCCGTTTCCTAAGCAGAGTTGAACTAGATATGGCCCATGTGTGTAGGAAGCACAGTTCTTTTGTTCTGAGCAAGCTCACTGTTCTGGTCCTATAGGAAACACAGAAGAGTAGAAGAGTGCTCTTTTCTCAAAAGCAAAGTGTGTTTCTTGTAAGGTGAGCTAGCGTTTGTTTCCCAGTCCTAAATGGAGTTGAATTACATTCAGTTTCTTGTCCTATGAGCAAGAGTTGTTTTCTGGTAAGAGTCACTATTGCAATCCTATTGCCATACACAGTGCAAACAACACTCGCTACTGTTCTTTGCAAGTACAGTGTTTTGGACAGAAGAAGAGCTACTGTTCTTGATAGTTTCCTAAGCAGAGTTGAACGAGATATGGCCCGTGTGTGTAGGAAGCACAGTTCTTTTGTTCTGAGCAAGCTCACTCTTCAGAGCCCATAGGAAACACAGTAGAGTAGAAGAGTACTCTTTTCTCAAAAGCAGAATGTCTTTCTTGTAAGGCGAGCTAGCGTTTGTTTCCCAGTCCTAAATGGAGTTGAATCACATGCAGTTTCTGATCCTAGTAGCAAGAATTGTTTTCTGGTAAGAAGAGTCACTACTGCCCTCCCATTGTCATACACAGGGCAAATAGCATTGGCGTCTGTTCCCAGCATGTACAGTGTATTGGACTGAAGAGGATCTACTGTTCTTGTCAGTTTCCTAAGCAGAGTTGAACTAGTAATAGCCCGTGTGTGTAGGAAGCACAGTTCTTTTGTTCTGAGGAATCTCACTGTTTTGGCCCTATAGGAAACACAGTAGAATAGAAGAGTGCTCTTTTCTCAAAAGCAGAGTGTGTTTCTTGTAAGGCGATCTAGCTTTTGTTTCCCAGACCTACATGGAGTTGAATCACATGCAGTTTCTGGTCCTATGAGCAAGAGTTGTTTTCTGGTAAGAAGAGTCACTATTGTACTCCCTTTGCTATACACAGGGCAAATAGTACTCGCGTCTGTTCCCAGCAAGTACAGTTTATTGGACTGAAGAGGATCTACTGTTCTTGTCAGTTTCCTAAGCAGAGTTGAACTAGATATGGCCCGTGTGTGTAGGAAGCACAGTTCTTTTGTTCTGAGCAAGCTCACTGTTCGGATCCAATAGGAAAAACAGTGGAATAGAAGAGTGCTCTTTTCTCAAAAGCAGAGTGTGTTTCTTGTAAGGCTAGCTAGTGTTTATTTCCCAGTCAGAAACGGAGTTGAATTCCATGCAGTTTCTGGTCCTACGAGCAAGAGTTTTTTTTCTGGAAAGGAAAGTCACTCTTGTGCTCCCCTTGCCATACACAGTGCAAATAGCATTCACGTCTCTTCCCAGCAAGTACAGTGTATTGGACTGAAGAGGAGCTACTGCTCTTGTCAGTTTCCTAAGCAGAGTTGAACTAGATATGGCCCGTGTGTATAGGAAGCACAGTTCTTTGTTCTGAGCAAGCTCACTGTTCCGACCCCATAGGAAACACAGTAGAATAGAAGAGTGCTCTTTTCTCAAAAGCAGAGTGTGTTTCTTGTAAGGCGAGCTAGTGTTTGTTTCGCAGTCCTAAATGCAGTTGAATCACATGCAGTTTCTGATCATACGAGCAAGAGTTGTTTTCTGGTAGGAAGAGTCACTATTGCCCTCCCATTGTCATACACAGGGCAAATAGCACTGGCGTCTGTTCCCAGCATGTACAGTGAATTGGACTGAAGATGATCTACTGTTCTTGTCAGTTTCTTAAGCAGAGTTGAACTAGATATGGCCCGTGTGTGTCGGAAGCACAGTTTTTTTGTTCTCAGCAAGCTCACTGTTTTGGTCCTATAGGAAACACAGAAGAGTAGAAGTGTGCTCTTTTCTCAAAAGCATAGTGTGTTTCTTGTAAGGTGAGCTAGCGTTTTTTTTCCCAGTTTTAAATGGAGTTGAATTACATGCAGTTTCTTGTCCTATGAGCAAGAGTTGTTTTCTGGTAAGAAGAGTCACTATTGCGCTCCTATTGCCATACACAGTGCAAACAACACTCGCTACTGTTCTTTGCAAGTACAGTGTATTGGACAGAAGAGGAGCTACTGTTCTTGTCAGTTTCCTAAGCAGAGTTGAACTAGATATGGCCCCTGTGTGTAGGAAGCACAGTTCTTTTGTCCTGAGCAAGCTCACTTTTCGGAACCCATAGGAAACACAGTAGAGTAGAAGAGTGCTCTTTCCTCAAAAGCAGAGTGTGTTTCTTGTAAGGCGAGCTAGCGTTTGTTTCCCAGTCCTAAATGGAATTGAATCACATGCAGTTTCTGATAATAGGAGCAAGAGTTGTTTTCTGTTAAGAAGAGTCACTATTGCGCTCCCAATGTCATACACAGGGCAAAAAGGCCTCGCGTCTGTTCCCAGCATGTACAGTGTATTGGACTGAAGAGGATCTACTGTTCTTTTCAGTTTCCTAAGCAATGTTGAACTAGATATGGCCCGTGTGTGTTAGAAGTACACTTCTTTTGTTCTGAGGAACCTCACTCTTCTGGCCCTATAGGAAACACAGTAGAGTAGAAGAGTGCTCTTTTCTCAAAAGCAGAATGTGTTTCTTGTAAGGCGAGCTAGCGTTTGTTTCCCAGTCCTAAATGGAGTTGAATCACATGCAGTTTCTGGTCCTACGAGCAAGAGTTGTTTTCTGGTAAGAAGAGTCACTATTGTGCTCCCTTTGCCATAAACAGTGCAAATTGCACTGGCGTCTGTTCCCAGCATGTACAGTGTATTGGACTGAAGAGGAGCTACTGTTCTTGTCAGTTTTTTAAGCAGAGTTGAAAGAGATATGGCCCGTGTGTGTAGGAAGCACATTTCTTTTGTTCTGAGCAAGCTCACTGTTTTGGCCCTATAGGAAACCCAGTAGAGTAGAAGAGTGCTCTTTTCTCAAAAGCAGAGTGTGTTTCTTGTAATGCGAGCTATCGTTTGTTTCCCAGTCCTAAATGGAGTTGAATTAGATGCAGTTTCTTGTCCTATGAGCAAGAGTTGTTTTCTGGTAAGAAGAGTCACTATGGCGCTCCTATTGCCATACACAGTACAAACAACACTCGCTACTGTTCTTTGCAAGTACAGTGTATTGGACAGAAGAGGAGCTACTGTTCTTGTCAGTTTCCTAAGCAGAGTTGAACTAGATATGGCCCGTGTGTGTAGGAAGCACAGTTCTTTTGTTCTGAGCAAGCTCACTGTTCGGACCCCATAGGAAACACAGTAGAATAGAAGAGTGCTCATTTCTCAAAAGCAGAGTGTGTTTCTTGTAATGCAAGCTAGCGTTTATTTCCCAGTCGTAAATGGAGTTGAATTAGATGCTGTTTCTTGTCCTATGAGCAAGAGTGGTTTTCTGGTAAGAAGAGTCACTATTGCGCTCCTATTGCCATACACAGTACAAACAACACTCGCTACTGTTCTTTGCAAGTACAGTGTATTGGACAGAAGAGGAGCTACTGTTCTTGTCAGTTTCCTAAGCACAGTTGAACCTGATATGGCCCGTGTGTGTAGGAAGCACAGTTCTTTTGTTCTGAGCAAGCTCACTGTTCGGACCCCACAGGAAACACAGTAGAGTAGAAGAGTGCTCTTTTCTCAAAATCAGAGTGTGTTTCTTGTAAGGCGAGCTAGCATTTGTTTCCCAGTTCTAAATGGAATTGAATCACATGCAGATTCTGATCTTAGGAGCAAGAGTTGTTTTCTGGTAAGAAGAGTCACTATTGCGCTCCCATTGACATACACAGGGCAAATAGCACTCTCGTCTGTTCCCAGCAAGGACAGTGTATTTGACTGAAGAGGATCTACTGTTCTTGTCAGTTTCCTAAGCAGAGTTGAACTAGATATGGCCCGTGTGTGTAGGAAGCACATTTCTTTTGTTCTGAGCAAGCTCACTGTTTTGGCCCTATAGGAAACACAGTAGAGTAGAAGAGTGCTCTTTTCTCAAAAGCAGAGTGTGTTTCTTGTAAGGAGAGCTAGCGTTTGTTTCCCAGTCCTAAATGGAGTTGAATGAGATGCAGTTTCTTGTCCTATGAGCAAGAGTTGTTTTCTGGTAAGAAGAGTCACTATTGCGCTCCTATTGCCATACACAGTACAAACAACACTCGCTACTGTTCTTTGCAAGTACAGTGTATTGGACAGAAGAGGAGCTACTGTTCTTGTCAGTTTCCTAAGCAGAGTTGAACTAGATATGGCCCGTGTGTGTAGGAAGCACAGTTCTTTTGTTCTGAGCAAGCTCACTGTTCGGACCCCATAGGAAACACAGTAGAATAGAAGAGTGCTCATTTCTCAAAAGCAGAGTGTGTTTCTTGTAAGGCGAGCTAGCTTTTGTTTCCCAGTCCTACATGGAGTTGAATCACATGCAGTTTCTGGTCCTACGAGCAAGAGTTGTTTTCTGGTAAGAAGAGTCACTATTGTGCTCCCTTTGCTATACACAGGGCAAATAGTACTCGCGTCTGTTCCCAGCAAGTACAGTGTATTTGACTGAAGAGGATCTACTGTTCTTGTCAGTTTCCTCAGCAGAGTTGAACTAGATATGGCCCGTGTGTGTAGGAAGCACAGTTCTTTTGTTCTGAGCAAGCTCACTGTTCGGACGCCATAGGAAAAACAGTAGATAGAAGAGTGCTCTTTTCTCAAAAGCAGAGTGTGTTTCTTGTAAAGCGAGCTAGCGTTTGTTTCCCAGTCCTACATGGAGTTGAATCACATGCAGTTTCTGGTCCTACGAGCAAGGGATGTTTTCTGGTTTTCTGGTAAGAAAAGTCACTATTGTGCTCCCTTTGCCATAACCTGTGCAAATAGCACTCGCGTTTGTTCCCAGCAAGTACAATGTATTGGACTGAAGGGGAGCTACTGTTCTTGTCAGTTTCCTAAGCAGAGTTGAACTAGATATGGCCCGTGTGTGTAGGAAGCACAGTTCTTTTGTCCTGAGCAAGCTCACTGTTCTGGCCCTATAGGAAACAAAGAAGAGTAGAAGAGTGCTCTTTTCTCAGAAGCAGAGTGTGTTTCTTGTAAGGCAAGCTAGTGTTTGATTCCCAGTCCTACATGGAGTTGAATTACATGCAGTTTCTGGTCCTATGAGCAAGAGTTGTTTTCTGGTAAGAAGAGTCAATATTGTGCTACCATTGTCATACACAGTGCAAATAGCACTCTCGTCTGTTCCCAGCAAGTACAGTGTATTGGACAGAAGAGGAGCTACTGTTCTTGTCAGTTTCCTAAGCAGAGTTGAACTAGATATGGCCCGTGTGTGAGAAGCACAGTTCATTTGTTCTGAGCAAGCTCAATTTTCGGACCCCATAGTAAACACAGTAGAGTAGAAGATTGCTCTTTTCTCAAAAGCAGAGTGTGTTTCTTGTAAGGCTCGTTAGTGTTTATTTCCCAGTCAGAAACGGAGTTGAATCCCATGCAGTTTCTGGTCCTACGAGCAAGAGTTTTTTCCTGGAAAGTAAAGTCACTATTGTGCTCCCCTTGCCATACACAGTGCAAATAGCACTCACGTCTCTTCCCAGCAAGTACAGTGTATTGGACTGAAGAGGAGCTACTGTTCTTGTCAGTTTCCTAAGCAGAGTTGAACTAGATATGGCCCGTGTGTGTAGGAAGCACAGTTCTTTTGTTCTGAGCAAGCTCACTGTTTGGACGCCATAGGAAAAACAGTAGATAGAAGAGTGCTCTTTTCTCAAAAGCAGAGTGTGTTTCTTGTAAAGCGAGCTAGCGTTTTTTTCCCAGTCCTACATGGAGTTGAATCACATGCAGTTTCTGGTCCTACGAGCAAGGGATGTTTTCTGGTTTTCTGGTAAGAAAAGTCACTATTGTGCTCCCTTTGCCATAACCTGTGCAAATAGCACTCGCGTTTTTTCCCAGCAAGTACAATGTATTGGACTGAAGAGGAGCTACTGTTCTTGTCAGTTTCCTAAGCAGAGTTGAACTAGATATGGCCCGTGTGTGTAGGAAGCACAGTTCTTTTGTCCTGAGCAAGCTCACTGTTCTGGCCCTATAGGAAACACAGAAGAGTAGAAGAGTGCTCTTTTCTCAGAAGCAGAATGTGTTTCTTGTAAGGCAAGCTAGTGTTTGATTCCCAGTCCTACATGGAGTTGAATCACATGCAGTTTCTGGTCCTACGAGCAAGAGTTGTTTTCTGGTAAGAAGAGTCAATATTGTGCTACCATTGTCATACACAGTGCAAATAGCACTCTCGTCTGTTCCCAGCAAGTACAGTGTATTGGACAGAAAAGGAGCTACTGTTCTTGTCAGTTTCCTAAGCAGAGTTGAACTAGATATGGCCCGTGTGTGAGAAGCACAGTTCATTTGTTCTGAGCAAGCTCAATTTTCGGACCCCATAGTAAACACAGTAGAGTAGAAGATTGCTCTTTTCTCAAAAGCAGAGTGTGTTTCTTGTAATTCTAGTTAGTGTTTATTTCCCAGTCAGAAACGGAGTTGAATCCCATGCAGTTTCTGGTCCTACGAGCAAGAGTTTTTTTCTGGAAAGTAAAGTCACTATTGTGCTGCCCTTGCCATACACAGTGCAAATAGCACTCACGTCTCTTCCCAGCAAGTACAGTGTATTGGACTGAAGAGGAGCTACTGCTCTTGTCAGTTTCCTAAGCAGAGTTGAACTAGATATGGCCCGTGTGTATAGGAAGCACAGTTCTTTGTTCTGAGCAAGCTCACTGTTCGGACCCCATAGGAAACACAGTAGAATAGAAGAGTGCTCTTTTCTCAAAAGCAGAGTGTGTTTCTTGTAAGGCGAGCTAGTGTTTGTTTCGCAGTCCTAAATGGAGTTGAATCACATGCAGTTTCTGATCATACGAGCAAGAGTTGTTTTCTGGTAGGAAGAGTCACTATTGCCCTCCCATTGTCATACACAGGGCAAATAGCACTGGCGTCTGTTCCCAGCATGTACAGTGAATTGGACTGAAGATGATCTACTGTTCTTGTCAGTTTCCTAAGCAGAGGTGAACTAGATATGGCCCGTGTGTGTAGGAAGCACAGTTCTTTTGTTCTGAGCTAGCTCACTCTTCTGGCCAGTAGAAACACAGTAGAGTAGAAGAGTGCTCTTTTCTCAAAAGCAGAGTGTGTTTCTTGTAAGACGAGCTTGCGTTTGTTTCCCAGTCCTAAATGGAGTTGAATCACATGCAGTTTCTGGTCCTACGAGCTAGAGTTTTTTTCTGGATAGGAAAGACACTATTGTGTTCCCTTTGCCATATACAGTGCAAATAGCACTCGCGTCTGTTCCCAGCCAGTACAGTGTATTGGACTGAAGAGGATCTACTGTTCTTGTCAGTTTCCTAAGCAGAGCTGAACTAGATATGGTCCGTGTGTGTAGGAAGCACAGTTCTTTTGTTCTCAGCAAGCTCACTGTTTTGGTTTTATAGGAAACACAGAAGAGAAGAAGTGTGCTCTTTTCTCAAAAGCATAGTGTGTTTCTTGTAAGGTGAGCTAGCGTTTTTTTCCCAGTTTTAAATGGAGTTGAATTACATGCAGTTTCTTGTCCTATGAGCAAGAGTTGTTTTCTGGTAAGAAGAGTCACTATTGCGCTCCTATTGCCATACACAGTGCAAACAACACTCGCTACTGTTCTTTGCAAGTACAGTGTATTGGACAGAAGAGGAGCTACTGTTCTTGTCAGTTTCCTAAGCAGAGTTGAACTAGATATGGCCCGTGTGTAGGAAGCACAGTTCTTTTGTCCTGAGCAAGCTCACTTTTCGGACCCCATAGGAAACACAGTAGAGTAGAAGAGTGCTCTTTTCTCAAAAGCAGAGTGTGTTTCTTGTAAGGCGAGCTAGCGTTTGTTTCCAAGTCTAAATGGAATTGAATCACATGCAGTTTCTGATCCTAGGAGCAAGAGGTGTTTTCTGGTAGAAGAGTCACTATTGTGCTCCCATTGACATACACAGGGCAAATAGCACTGACGTCTGTTTCCAGCATGTACAGTGTATTGGACTGAAGAGGATCTATGGTTCTTGTCAGTTTCCTAAGCAGAGTTGAACTAGATATGGCCCGTGTGTTTAGGAAGCAGAGTTCTATTGTTCTGAGCAAGCTCACTGTTTTGGTCCTATAGGAAACACAATAGAGTAGAAGAGTGCTCTTTTCTCAAAAGCAGAGTGTGTTTCTTGTAAAGCGAGCTAGCGTTTGTTTCCCAGAACTAAATGTAGTTAAATCACATGCAGTTTCTGGTCCTACAAGCAAGAGTTGTTTTCTAGTAAGAAGAGTCACTACTGTGCTCCCATTGCCATACACAGGGCAAAAAGGACTCGCGTCTGTTCCCAGGATGTACAGTGTATTGGACTGAAGAGGATCTACTGTTCTTGTCAGTTTCATAAGCAAAGTTGAACTAGATATGGCCCGTGTGTGTTAGAAGTACACTTCTTTTGTTCTGAGGAACCTCACTCTTCTCGCCCTATAGGAAACACAGTAGAGTAGAAGAGTGCTCTTTTCTCAAAAGCAGAATTTGTTTCTTGTAAGGCAAGCTAGCGTTTGTTTCCCAGTCCTAAATGGAGTTGAATCACATGCAGTTTCTGGTCCTACGAGCAAGAGTTGTTTTCTGGTAAGAAGAGTCACTGTTGCCCTCCCATTGTCATACACAGGACAAATAGCACTGGCGTCTGTTCCCAGCATGTACAGTGTATTGGACTGAAGATGATCTACTGTTCTTGTCAGTTTCCTAAGCAGAGTTGAACTAGATATAGCCCGTGTGTGTAGGAAGCACAGTTCTTTTGTTCTGAGCAAGCTCACTGTTCGGACCCCATAGGAAACACAGTAGAATAGAAGAGTGCTCATTTCTCAAAAGCAGAGTGTGTTTCTTGTAATGCAAGCTAGCGTTTGTTTCCCAGTCCAAAATGGAGTTGAATCACATGCAGTTTCTGGTCCTACGAGCAAGGGATGTTTTTTGGTAAGGAAAGTCACTATTGTGCTCCCTTTGCCATAAACAGTGCAAATTGCACTCACGTCTGTTCCCAGCAAGTACAGTGTATTGGACTGAAGAGGAGCTACTGTTCTTGTCAGTTTTTTAAGCAGAGTTGAAAGAGATATGGCCCGTGTGTGTAGGAAGCACAGTTCTTTTGTTCTGAGCAAGCTCACTGTTTTGGTCCTATAGGAAACAGAGATGAGTAGAAGAGTGCTCTTTTCTCAAAAGCAGAGTGTGTTTCTTGTAAGGCGAGCTAGCGTTTGTTTCCCAGTCCTAAATGGAGTTGAATTAGATGCAGTTTCTTGTCCTATGAGCAAGAGTTGTTTTCTGGTAAGAAGAGTCACTATTGCGCTCCTATTGCCATACACAGTACAAACAACACTCGCTACTGTTCTTTGCAAGTACAGTGTATTGGACAGAAGAGGAGCTCCTGTTTTTGTCCGTTTCCTAAGTAGAGTTGAACTAGATATGGCCCATGTGTGTAGGAAGCACAGTTCTTTTGTTCTGAGGAACCTCACTCTTCTGGTCCTATAGGAAACACAGAAGAGTAGAAGAGTGCTCTTTTCTCAAAAGCAAAGTGTGTTTCTTGTAAGGTGAGCTAGCGTTTGTTTCCCAGTCCTAAATGGAGTTGAATTACATTCAGTTTCTTGTCCTCTGAGCAAGAGTTGTTTTCTGGTAAGAAGAGTCACTATTGCATTCCTATTGCCATACACAGTGCAAACAACACTCGCTACTGTTCTTTGCAAGTACAGTGTTTTGGACAGAAGAAGAGCTACTGTTCTTGTTAGGTTCCTAAGCAGAGTTGAACAAGATATGGCCCGTGTGTGTAGGAAGCACAGTTCTTTTGTTCTGAGCAAGCTCACTCTTCAGACCCCATAGGAAACACAGTAGAGTAGAAGAGTGCTCTTTTCTCAAAAGCAGAATGTTTTTCTTGTAAGGCGTGCTAGCGTTTGTTTCCCAGTTAAATGGAGTTGAATCACATGCAGTTTCTGATCCTAGTAGCAAGAATTGTTTTCTGGTAAGAAGAGTCACTATTGCCCTCCCATTGTCATACACAGGGCAAATAGCATTGGCGTCTGTTCCCAGCATGTACAGTGTATTGGACTGAAGAGGATCTACTGTTCTTGTCAGTTTCCTAAGCAGAGTTGAACTAGATATGGCCCGTGTGTTTAGGCAGCAGAGTTCTATTGTTCTGAGCAAGCTCACTGTTTTGGCCCTATAGGAAACACAATAGAGTAGAAGAGTACTCTTTTCTCAAAAGCAGAGTGTGTTTCTTGTAAAGCGAGCTAGCGTTTGTTTCCCAGTCCTAAATGTAGTTGAATCATATGCAGTTTCTGGTCCTACAAGCAAGAGTTGTTTTCTAGTAAGAAGAGTCACTATTGTGCTCCCATTGCCATACACAGGGCAAAAAGGACTCGCGTCTGTTCCCAGGATGTACAGTGTATTGGACTGAAGAGGATCTACTGTTCTTGTCAGTTTCCTAAGCAAAGTTGAACTAGATATGGCCCGTGTGTGTTAGAAGTACACTTCTTTTGTTCTGAGGAACCTCACTCTTCTCGCCCTATAGGAAACACAGTAGAGTAGAAGAGTGCTCTTTTCTCAAAATCAGAATGTGTTTCTTGTAAGGCGAGCTAGCGTTTGTTTCCCAGTCCTAAATGGAGTTGAATCACATGCAGTTTCTGGTCCTACGAGCAAGAGTTGTTTTCTGGTAAGAAGAGTCACTATTGCCCTCCCATTGTCATACACAGGGCAAATAGCACTGGCGTCTGTTCCCAGCATGTACAGTGTATTGGACTGAAGATGATCTACTGTTCTTGTCAGTTTCCTAAGCAGAGTTGAACTAGACATGGCCCGTGTGTGTAGGAAGCACAGTTCTTTTGTTCTGAGCAAGCTCACTGTTCAGACCCCATAGGAAACACAGTAGAATAGAAGAGTGCTCATTTCTCAAAAGCAGAGTGTGTTTCTTGTAATGCAAGCTAGCGTTTGTTTCCCAGTCCAAAATGGAGTTGAATCACATGCAGTTTCTGGTCCTACGAGCAAGGGATGTTTTTTGGTAAGGAAAGTCACTATTGTGCTCCCTTTGCCATAAACAGTGCAAATTGCACTCACGTCTGTTCCCAGCAAGTACAGTGTATTGGACTGAAGAGGAGCTACTGTTCTTGTCACTTTTTTAAGCAGAGTTGAAAGAGATATGGCCTGTGTGTGTAGGAAGCACAGTTCTTTTGTTCTGAGCAAGCTCACTGTTTTGGTCCTAATGGAAACAGAGATGAGTAGAAGAGTGCTCTTTTCTCAAAAGCAGAGTGTGTTTCTTGTAAGGCGAGCTAGCGTTTGTTTCCCAGTCCTAAATGGAGATGAATTAGATGAAGTTTCTTGTCCTATGAGCAAGAGTTATTTTCTGGTAAGAAGAGTCACTATTGCGCTCCTATTGCCATACACAGTACAAACAACACTCGCTACTGTTCTTTGCAAGTACAGTGTATTGGACAGTATAGGAGTTACTGTTCTTGTCAGTTTCCTAAGCAGAGTTGAACCTGATATGGCCCGTGTGTGTAGGAAGCACAGTTCTTTTGTTCTGAGCAAGCTCACTGTTCGGATCCCATAGGAAACACAGTAGAGTAGAAGAGTGCTCTTTTCTCAAAATCAGAGTGTGTTTCTTGTAAGGCGAGCTAGCATTTGTTTCCCAGTCCTAAATGGAATTGAATCACATGCAGTTTCTGATCCTAGGAGCAAGAGTTGTTTTCTGTTAAGAAGATTCACTATTGCGCTCCCATTGACATACACAGGGCAAATAGCACTCTCGTCTGTTCCCAGCAAGTACAGTGTATTGGACTGAAGAGGATCTACTGTTCTTGTCAGTTTCCTAAGCAGAGTTGAACTAGATATGGCCCGTGTTTGTAGGAAGCACATTTCTTTTGTTCTGATCAAGCTCACTGTTTTGGCCCTATAGGAAACACAGTAGAGTAGAAGAGTGCTCTTTTCTCAAAAGCAGAGTGTCTTTCTTGTAAGGCGAGCTAGCGTTTGTTTCCCAGTCCTAAATGGAGTTGAATTACATTCAGTTTCTTGTCCTATGAGCAAGAGTTGTTTTCTGGTAAGAAGAGTCACTATTGCAATCCTATTGCCATACACAGTGCAAACAACACTCGCTACTGTTCTTTGCAAGTACAGTGTTTTGGACAGAAGAAGAGCTACTGTTCTTGTTAGTTTCCTAAGCAGAGTTGAACGAGATATGGCCCGTGTGTGTAGGAAGCACAGTTCTTTTGTTCTGAGCAAGCTCACTCTTCAGACCCCATAGGAAACACAGTAGGGTAGAAGAGTGCTCTTTTCTCAAAAGCAGAATGTTTTTCTTGTAAGGCGTGCTAGCGTTTGTTTCCCAGTCCTAAATGGAGTTGAATCACATGCAGTTTCTGATCCTAGTAGCAAGAATTGTTTTCTGGTAAGAAGAGTCACTATTGCCCTCCCATTGTCATACACAGGGCAAATAGCATTGGCGTCTGTTCCCAGCATGTACAGTGTATTGGACTGAAGAGGATCTACTGTTCTTGTCAGTTTCGTAAGCAGTGTTGAACTAGTAATAGCCCGTGTGTGTAGGAAGCACAGTTCTTTTGTTCTGAGGAATCTCACTGTTTTGGCCCTATAGGAAACACAATAGAGTAGAAGAGTACTCTTTTCTCAAAAGCAGAGTGTGTTTCTTGTAAAGCGAGCTAGCGTTTGTTTCCCAGTCCTAAAGGTAGTTTAATCACATGCAGTTTCTGGTCCTACAAGCAAGAGTTGTTTTCTAGTAAGAAGAGTCACTATTGTGCTCCCATTGCCATACACAGGGCAAAAAGGACTCGCGTCTGTTCCCAGGATGTACAGTGTATTGGACTGAAGAGGATCTACTGTTCTTGTCCGTTTCCTAAGCAAAGTTGAACTAGATATGGCCCGTGTGTGTTAGAAGTACACTTCTTTTGTTCTGAGGAACCTCACTCTTCTGGCCCTATAGGAAACACAGTAGAGTAGAAGAGTGCTCTTTTCTCAAAAGCCGAATGTGTTTCTTGTAAGGCAAGCTAGCGTTTGTTTCCCAGTCCTAAATGGAGTTGAATCACATGCAGTTTCTGGTCCTACAAGCAAGTGTTGTTTTCTGGTAAGAAGAGTCACTGTTGCCCTCCCATTGTCATACACAGGGCAAATAGCACTGGCGTCTGTTCCCAGCATGTACAGTGTTTTGGACTGAAGATGATCTGCTGTTCTTGTCAGTTTCCTAAGCAGAGTTGATCTAGATATGGCCCGTGTGTGTAGGAAGCAAAGTTCTTTTGTTCTGAGCAAGCTCGCTGTTCGGACCCCATAGGAAACACAGTAGAATAGAAGAGTGCTCTTTTCTCAAAAGCAGAGTGTGTTTCTTGTAAGGCGAACTAGTGTTTGTTTCCCAGTCCAAAATGGAGTTGAATCACATGCAGTTTCTGGTCCTACGAGCAAGGGATGTTTTCTGGTAAGGAAAGTCACTATTGTGCTCCCTTTGCCATAAACAGTGCAAATTGCACTCACGTCTGTTCCCAGCAAGTACAGTGTATTGGACTGAAGAGGAGCTACTGTTCTTGTCAGTTTCCTAAGCAGAGTTGAACGAGATATGGCCCGTGTGTGTAGGAAGCACAGTTCTTTTGTTCTGAGCAAGCTCACTCTTTTGGTCCTATAGGAAACACAGAAGAGTAGAAGAGTGCTCTTTTCTCAAAAGCAGAGTGTGTTTCTTGTAAGGTGAGCTAGCGTTTGTTTCCCAGTCCTAAATGGAGTTGAATTAGATGCAGTTTCTTGTCCTATGAGCAAGAGTTGTTTTCTGGTAAGAATAGTCACTATTGCGCTCCTATTGCCATACACAGTACAAACAACACTCGCTACTGTTCTTTGCAAGTACAGTGTATTGGACAGAAGAGGAGCTCCTGTTCTTGTCAGTTTCCTAAGCAGAGTTGAACTAGATATGGCCCATGTGTGTAGGAAGCACAGTTCTTTTGTTCTGATCAAGCTCACTGTTCTGGTCCTATAGGAAACACAGAAGAGTAGAAGAGTGCTCTTTTTTCAAAAGCAAAGTGTGTTTCTTGTAAGGTGAGCTAGCGTTTGTTTCCCAGTCCTAAATGGAGTTGAATTACATGCAGTTTCTGGTCCTATGAGCAAGAGTTGTTTTCTGGTAAGAAGAGTCACTATTGCAATCCTATTGCCATACACAGTGCAAACAACACTCGCTACTGTTCTTTGCAAATACAGTGTTTTGGACAGAAGAAGAGCTACTGTTCTTGTTAGTTTCCTAAGCAGAGTTGAACGAGATATGTCCCGTGTGTGTAGGAAGCACAGTTCTTTTGTTCTGAGCAATCTCACTCTTCAGACCCCACAGGAAACACAGTAGAGTAGAAGAGTGCTCTTTTCTCAAAGCAGAATGTGTTTCTTGTAAGGCGAGCTAGTGTTTGTTTCCCAGTCCTAAATGGAGTTGAATCACATGCAGTTTCTGATCCTAGTAGCAAGAATTGTTTTCTGGTAAGAAGAGTCACTATTGTGCTCCCACTGTCATACACAGGGCAAATAGCACTGGGGTCTGTTCCCAGCATTGTCATACACAGGGCAAATAGCACTGGCGTCTGTTCCCAGTATGTACAGTGTATTGGACTGAAGATGATCTACTGTTCTTGTCAGTTTCCTAAGCAGAGTTGAACTAGATATGGCCCGTGTGTGTAAGAAGCACAGTTCTTTTGTTCTGTGCAAGCTCACTCTTCGGACCCAATAGGAAACACATTAGAGTAGAAGAGTGCTCTTTCTTAAAAAGCAGAGTTTGTTTTTTGTAAGGTGAGCTAGCGTTTGTTTCCCAGTCCTAAATGGAATTGAATCACATGCAGTTTCTGGTCCTACGAGCAATAGATCTTTTCTGGTAAGAAGAGTCACTATTGTGCTCCCATTGTCATACAAAAAGCAAATAGCACTGTCGTCTGTTCCCAGCATCTACAGTGTATTGGACTGAAGAGGATCTACTCTTCTTGTCAGTTTCCTAAGCAGAATTGAACTAGATATGGCCGTGTGTGTAGGAAGCACAGTTCTTTTGTTCTGAGCAAGCTCACTGTTCTGGCCCTATTGGAAACACAGTAGAGTAGAAGAGTGCTCTTTTCTCAAAAGCAGAGTGTGTTGCTTGTAAGGCGAGCTAGCCTTTGTTTTCCAGTCCTAAATGGAGTTGAATCACATGCTGTTGTTGGTCCCACGAGCAAGAGTTGTTTTCTGGTAAGGAAAGTCACTATTGTGCTCCCATTGCCATGCACAGTGCAAAGAGCACTCGCGTCTGATCCCAGCTAGTACAATGTATTGTACTGAAGAGGAGGTATTGTTCTTGTCAGTTTCCTAAGCAGAGTTGAACTAGATATGGACTGTGTGTGTAGGAAGCACAGTTCTTTTGTTCTGAGCAAGCTCACTGTTCGGACCCCAATGAAAACACAGTAGAGTAGAAGAGTGCTCTTTTCTCAAAAGCAGAGTGTGTTTCTTGTAAGGCGAGCTAGCGTTTGTTTCCCAGTCCTAAATGTAGTTGAATCCCATGCAGTTTTTCGTCCTATGAGCAAGAGTTGTTTTCTGGTAAGAAGAGTCACTATTGCGCTCCCATTGCCATACACACTGCAAATAGCACTCGCGTCTGTTCCCAGCAAGTAATGTGTATTGGACTGAAGAGGAGCTACTGTTCTTGTCAGATTCCTAAGCAGAGTTGAACTAGATATGGCCCGTGTGTGCAGGAAACACAGTTCTTTTGTTCTGAGCAAGCTCACTTTTTGGACCCCATAGGAAACACATTAGAGTAGAAGAGTGCTCTTTTCTAAAAAGCAGAGTGTGTTTCTTGTAAGGAGAGCTTGCGTTTGTTTCCCAGTCCTAAATGGAGTTGAATCCCATGCAGTTTCTGGTCCTACGAGCAAGAGTTGTTTTCTGTTAAGAAGAGTCACTATTGGGCTCCCATTGTCATACACAGGGCAAATAGCACTGGCGTCTGTTCCCAGCATGTACAGTGTATTGGACTGAAGAGGATCTACTGTTCTTGTCAGTTTCCTAAGCAGAATTGAACTAGATACGGCCGTGTGTGTATGAAGCACAATTCTTTTGTTCTGAGCAAGCTCACTCTTTTGGCCCTATAGGAAACACAGTAGAGTAGAAGAGTGCTCTTTTCTCAAAAGCAGAGTGTGTTTCTTGTATGGAGAGCTTACGTTTGTTTCCAAGTCCTAAATGGAGTTGAATCACATGCTGTTTTTGGTCCCACGAGCAAGAGTTGTTTTCTGGTAAGGAAAGTCACTATTCGCTCCCTTTCTCATACACAGTGCAAATAGCACACGTGTATTTTCCCAGCAAGTACAGTGTATTGGACTGAAGAGGAGCTACTGTTCTTGTCAGATTCCTAAGCAGAGTTGAACTAGATATTGTCCGTGTGTGTAGCAAGCACAGTTCTTTTGTTCTGAGCAAGCTCAATGTTCTGGCCCTATAGGAAACACATTAGAGTAGTATACTGCTCTTTTCTCAAAAGCAGAGTGTGTTTCTTGTAAGGCAAGCTAGCGTTTGTTTCCCAGTCCTAAATGGAGTTGAATCACATGCAGTTTCTGTTCCTACGAGCAAGAGTTGTTTAATGGTAAGAAGAGTCACTATTGTGCTCCCATTGTCATACACGGGGCAAATAGCACTGGTGTCTGTTCCCAGCATGTACACTGTATTGGACTGAAGAGGATCTACTGTTCTTGTCAGTTTCCTAAGCAGAGTTGAACTAGATATCGCTGTGTGTGTAGGAAGCACAGTTTTATTGTTCTGAGCAAGCTCACTGTTCTGGCCATATAGGAAACACATTAGAGTAGAATAGTGCTCTTTTCTCAAAAGCAGAGTGTGTTTCTTGTAAGGAGAGCTAGCGTTTGTTTCCCAGTCCTAAATGGAGTTGAATCCCATGCAGTTTCTGGTCCTACGAGCAAGAGATGTTTTCTGGTATCAAGAGTCACTATTGTGCTCCCATTGTCATACACAGGGCAAATAGCACTGGGGTCTGTTCCCAGCATGTACAGTGTATTGGACGGAAGAGGAGCTAATGTTCTTGTCAGATTCCTAAGCATAGTTGAACTAGATATGGCCCGTGTGTGTAAGAAGCACAGTTCTTTTGTTCTGAGCAAGCACGCTGTTCAGACCCCATAGGAAACACCTTAGAGTAGAAGAGTGCCCTTTTCTCAAAACCATAGTGTGTTTCTTGTAAGGCGAGCTAGCGTTTGTTTCCCTGTCCTAAAGGGATTTGAATCACATGCAGTTTCTGGTCCAACGAGCAAGAGTTGTTTTCTGGTAAGAAGAGTCACTATTGCGCTCCCGTTGTCATACACAGGGCAAATAGCACTGGCGTCTGTTCCCAGCATGTACAGTGTATTGGACTGAAGAGGATATACTGTTCTTGTCAGTCTTCTAAGCAGAGTTGAACTAGATATGACCGTGTGTGTAAGAAGCACAGTTCATTTGTTCTGAGAAAGCTCACTCTATGGACCCAATAGGAAACACATTAGAGTAGAAGAGTGCTCTTTCCTAAAAAGCAGAGTTTGTTTTTTGTAAGGCGAGCTAGCGTTTGTTTCCCAGTCCTAAATGGAGTTGAATCACATGCAGTTTCTGGTCCTAGGAGCAATAGTTGTTTTCTGGTAAGAAGATTCACTATTGTGCTCCCATTGTCATACAAAAAGCAAATAGCACTGTCGTCTGTTCCCAGCATGTACAGTGTATTGGACTGAAGAGGATCTACTGTTCTTGTCAGTTTCCTAAGCAGAATTGAACTAGATATGGCCGTGTGTGTAGGAAGCACAGTTCTTTTGTTCTGAGCAAGCTCACTGTTCTGGCCCTATTCGAAACACAGTAGAGTAGAAGAGTGCTCTTTTCTCAAAAGCAGAGTGTGTTGCTTGTAAGGCGAGCTAGCCTTTGTTTTCCAATCCTAAATGGAGTTGAATCACATGCTGTTGTTGGTCCCACGAGCAAGAGTTGTTTTCTGGTAAGGAAAGTCACTATTGTGCTCCCATTGCCATGCACAGTGCAAAGAGCACTCGCGTCTGATCCCAGCTAGTACAATGTATTGTACTGAAGAGGAGGTATTGTTCTTGTCAGTTTCCTAAGCAGAGTTGAACTAGATATGGACTGTGTGTGTAGGAAGCACAGTTCTTTTGTTCTGAGCAAGCTCACTGTTCGGACCCCAATGAAAACACAGTAGAGTAGAAGAGTGCTCTTTTCTCAAAAGCAGAGTGTGTTTCTTGTAAGGCGAGCTAGCGTTTGTTTCCCAGTCCTAAATGTAGTTGAATCCCATGCAGTTTTTCGTCCTATGAGCAAGAGTTGTTTTCTGGTAAGAAGAGTCACTATTGCGCTCCCATTGCCATACACACTGCAAATAGCACTCGCGTCTGTTCCAAGCAAGTAATGTGTATTGGACTGAAGAGGAGCTACTGTTCTTGTCAGATTCCTAAGCAGAGTTGAACTAGATATGGCCCGTGTGTGCAGGAAGCACAGTTCTTTTGTTCTGAGCAAGGTCACTTTTCGGACCCCATAGGAAACACATTAGAGTAGAAGAGTGCTCTTTTCTAAAAAGCAGAGTGTGTTTCTTGTAAGGAGAGCTTGCGTTTGTTTCCCAGTCCTAAATGGAGTTGAATCCCATGCAGTTTCTGGTCCTACGAGCAAGAGTTGTTTTCTGTTAAGAAGAGTCACTATTGCGCTCCCATTGTCATACACAGGGCAAATAGCACTGGCGTCTGTTCCCAGCATGTACAGTGTATTGGACTGAAGAGGATCTACTGTTCTTGTCAGTTTCCTAAGCAGAATTGAACTAGATACGGCCATGTGTGTATGAAGCACAATTCTTTTGTTCTGAGCAAGCTCACTCTTTTGGCCCTATAGGAAACACAGTAGAGTAGAAGAGTGCTCTTTTCTCAAAAGCAGAATGTGTTTCATGTATGGAGAGCTTACGTTTGTTTCCAAGTCCTAAATGGTGTTGAATCACATGCAGTTGTTGGTCCCGGGAGCAAGAGTTGTTTTCTGGTAAGGAAAGTCACTATTGTGCTCCCATTGCCATATGCAGTACAAATAGCACTGGCGTCTGTTGGCAGCAAGTACAGTGTATTGGACTGAAGAGGAGCTACTGTTCTTGTCAGTTTCCTAAGCAGAGTTGAACTAGATATTGCCCGTGTGTGTAGGAAGCACAGTTGTTTTGTTCTGAGCAAGCTCACTGTTCGGACCCAATATGAGACACAGTAGAGAAGAAGAGTGCTCTTTTCTCTAAAGCAGAGTGTGTTTCTTGTAAGGCAAGCTAACGTTTGTTTCCCAGTCCTAAATGGAGCTGAAACACATGCAGTTTCTGGTCCTACGTACAAGAGTTGTTTTCTGGTAAGGAATGTCACTATTGAGCTCCTATTGCCATACACAGTGCAAATAGCACTCGCGTCTGTTCCCAGCAAGTACAGTGTTGGACTGAAGAGGAGCTACTGTTCTTGTCAGGTTCCTAAGCAGAGTTGAACTACATATGGTTCGTGTGTGTAGGAAGCACAGTTCTCTTGTTCTGAGCAAGCTCACTGTTTGGACCCCATAGGAAACACAGTAGACTAGAAGAGTGCTCTTTTCACTAAAGCAGAGTGTTTTTCTTGAAAGGCGAGCTAGCGTTTGTTTCCCAGTCCTAAATGGAGTGGAATCCCATGCACTTTCTGGTTCTATGAGCAAGAGTTGTTTTCTGGTAAGGAAAGTCCCTATTGCGCTCCCATTGCCATACACAGAGCAAATAGCACTCCCGTCTGTTCCCAGCAAGTACAGTGTATGGGACTGAAGAGGAGCTACTGTTCTTGTCAGTTTCCTAAGCAGAGTTGAACTAGCTATGGCCGTGTGTGTAGGAAGCACAGTTCTTTTGTTCTGAGCAAGCTCACTGTTCTGGCCATATAGGAAACACATTAGAGTAGAATAGTGCTCTTTTCTCAAAAGCAGAGTGTGTTTCTTGTAAGGAGAGCATGCGTTTGTTTCCCAGTCCTAAATGGAGTTGAATCACATGCAGTTTATGGTCCTACGAGCAAGAGCTGTTTTCTGGTAAGAAGAGTCACTATTGTGCTCCCATTGTCATACACAGTGCAAATAGCACTGGCGTCTGTTCCCAGCATGTACAGTGTATTGGACTGAAGGGGATCTACTGTTCTTGCCAGTTTCCTAAGCAGAATTGAACTAGATATGGCCCTGTGTGTAGGAAGCACAGTTTTTTTGTTCTGAGCAAGCTCACTGTTTTGGCCCTATAGGAAACACAGCAGAGTAGAAGAGTGTTCTTTTCTCAAAAGTAGAGTGTGTTTCTTGTAAGGCGAGATAGCATTTGTTTTCCAGTCCTAAATGGAGTTGAATCACATGCCGTAGTTTCTCCCAAGAGTAAGAGTTGTTTTCTGGTAAGGAAAGTCACTATTGTGCTCCCATTGCCATACACAGTGCAAATAGCACTCACATCTGTTCCCAGCAAGTACAGTGTATTGGACTGAAGAGGAGCTACTGTTCTTGTCAGTTTCCTAAGCAGAGTTAAACTATATATGGCCGTGTATGTAGGAAGCACAGTTCTTTTGTTCTGAGCAAGCTCACTGTTCGGACACCAGAGGAAACACAGTAGAGTAGAAGAAGAGTGCTCTTTTCTCAAAACAGAGTGTGTTTCCTGTAAGGCGAGCTAGCGTTTGTTTCCCTGTCCTAAATGGAGTTGAATCCCATGCAGTTTCTGGTCCTACGAGCAAGAGCTGTTTTCTGGTATCAAGAGTCACTATTGTGCTCCCATTGTAATACACAGGGCAAATAGCACTGGCGTCTGTTCCCAGCATGTACAGTGTATTGGACGGAAGAGGATATACTATTCTTGTCAGTTTCCTAAGCAGAATTGATCTAGATATGGCCCGTGAGTGTAGGAAGCACAGTTCTTTTGTTCTGAGCAAGCTCACTGTTCTGGCCCTATAGGAAACACAGTAGAGTAGAAGAGTGCTCTTTTCTCAAAAGCAGAGTGTGTTTCTTGTAATGCGAGCTAGCGTTTGTTTCCCAGTCCTAAATGTAGTTGAATCCCATGCAATACTTCGTCCTATGAGCAATAGTTCTTTTCTGGTAAGAAGAGTCACTATTGCGCTCCCATTGCCATACACAGTGCAAATAGCCCTGGCGTCTGTTCCCAGGAAGTAATGTGCATTTGACTGAACAGGAGCTAATGTTCTTGTCAGGTACCTAAGCAGAGTTGAACTAGATATGGCCGTGTGTGTAGGAAGCACATTTCTTTTGTTCTGAGCAAGCTCACTGTTCTGGCCCTATAGGAAACACAGTAGAGTAGAAGAGTGCTCTTTTCTCAAAAGCAGAGTGTGTTGCTTGTAAGGCGAGCTAGCCTTTGTTTTCCAGTCCTAAATGGAGTTGAATCACATGCAGTTGTTGGTCCCATGAGCAAGAGTTGTTTTCTGGTAAGGAAAGTCACTATTGTGCTCCCATTGTCATGCACAGTGCAAAGAGCACTCGTGTCTGATCCCAGAAAGTACAGTGTATTGTACTGAAGAGGAGGTATTGTTCTTGTCAGTTTCCTAAGCAGAGTTGAACTAGATATGGCCCATGTGTGTAGGAAGCACAGTTCTTTTGTACTGAGCAAGCTCACTGTTCGGACCCCATAGGAAACACATTAGAGTAGAATAGTGCTCTTTCCTAAAAAGCAGAGTTTGTTCCTTGTAAGGCAAGCGAGCGTTTGTTTCCCAATCCTAAATGGAGTTGAATCACATGCAGTTTCTGGTCCTACGAGCAATAGTTGTTTTCTGGTAAGAAGAGTCACTATTGTGTTCCCATTGTCATACAAAAAGCAAATAACACTGGCGTCTGTTCCCAGCATGTACAGTGTATTCGACTCAAGAGGATCTATACTGTTCTTGTCAGTTTCCTAAGCAGAATTGAACTAGATATGGCCATGTGTGCAGGACACAGTTCTTTTGTTCTGAGCAAGCTCACTGTTCTGGCCCTATTGGAAACACAGTAGAGTAGAAGAGTGCTCTTTTCTCAAAAGCAGAGTGTGTTGCTTGTAAGGCAAGCTAGTCTTTGTTTTCCAGTCCTAAATGGAGTTGAATCACATGCAGTTGTTGGTCCCACGAGCAAGAGTTGTTTTCTGGTAAGGAAAGTCACTAATGTGCTCCCATTGCCATGCACAGTGCAAAGAGCACTCGCGTCTGATCCCAGCAAGTACAGTGTATTGTACTGAAGAGGAGGTTTGTTCTTGTCAGTTTCCTAAGCAGAGTTGAACTAGATATGGACCGTGTGTGTAGGAAGCACAGTTCTTTTGTTCTGTGCAAGCTCACTGTTCGGACCCCATAGAAAAACACAGTAGAGTAGAAGAGTGCTCTTTTCTCAAAAGCAGAGTGTGTTTCTTGTAAGGCGAGCTAGCGTTTGTTTCTCAGTCTTAATGTAGTTGAATCCCATGCAGTTTTTATTCCTATGAGCAAGAGTTGTTTTCTGGTAAGAAGAGTCACTATTGCACTCCCATTGCCATACACACTGCAAATAGCACTCGCGTCTGTTCCCAGCAAGTAATGTGTATTGGACTGAAGAGGAGCTACTGTTCTTGTCAGATTCCTAAGCAGGGTTGAACTAGATATGGCCCGTGTGTGCAGGAAGCACAGTTCTTTTGTTCTGAGCAAGCTCACTTTTCAGACCCCATAGGAAACACATTAGAGTAGAAGAGTGCTGTTTTCTAAAAAGCAGAGTGTGTTTCTTGTAAGGAGAGCTTGCGTTTGTTTCCCAGTCCTAAATGGAGTTGAATCACATGCAGTTTCTGGTCCTACGAGCAAGAGCTGTTTTCTGGTAAGAAGAGTCACTATTGTGCTCCCATTGTCATACACAGTGCAAATAGCACTGGCGTCTGTTCCCAGCATGTACAGTGTATTGGACTGAAGGGGATCTATTGTTCTTGTCAGTTTCCTAAGCATAATTGAACTAGATATGGCCCTGTGTGTAGGAAGCAAAGTTTTTTTGTTCTGAGCAAGCTCACTGTTTTGGCCCTATAGGAAACAGAGCAGAGTAGAAGAGTGTTCTTTTCTCAAAAGTAGAGTGTGTTTCTTGTAAGGCGAGTTGGGTTTGTTTTCCAGTCCTAAATGGAGTTGAATCACATGCAGTAGTTTGTCCCACGAGTAAGAGTTGTTTTCTGGTAAGGAAAGTCACTATTGTGCTCCCACTGCCATACACAGTGCAAATAGCACTCGCATCTGTTCCCAGCAAGTACAGTGTATTGGACTGAAGAGGACCTACTGTTCTTGTCAGTTTCCTAAGCAGAGTTAAACTATATATGGCCCGTGTATGTAGGAAGCACAGTTCTTTTGTTCTGAGCAAGCTCACTGTTCGGACCCCAGAGGAAACACAGTAGAGTAGAAGAGTGCTCTTTTCTCAAAAGCAGAGTGTGTTTCCTGTAAGGCGAGCTAGCGTTTGTTTCCCAGTCCTAAATGGGAGTTGAATCACATGCATATTCTGGTCCTACGAGCAAGAGTTGTTTTCTGGTAAGAAGAGTCACTATTGTGCTCCCACTGTCATACACAGGGCAAATAGCACTGGCGTCTGTTCCCAGCATGTACAGTGTATTGGACTGAAGAGGATCTACTGTTCTTGTCAGTTTCCTAAGCAGAATTGAACTAGCTATGGCCGTGTGTGTGGGAAGCACAGTTCTTTTGTTTTGAGCAAGCTCACTGTTCTGGCCATATAGGAAAAACATTAGAGTAGAATAGTGCTCTTTTCTCAAAAGCAGAGTGTGTTTCTTGTAAGGCGAGCTAGCGTTTGTTTCCCAGTCCTAAATGGAGTTGAATCCCATGCAGTTTCTGGTCCTACGAGCAAGAGTTGTTTTCTGGTATCAAGACTCACTATTGTGCTCCCATTGTCATTCACAGGGCAAATAGCACTGGGGTCTGTTCCCAGCATGTACAGTGTATTGGACGGAAGAGGATCTACTGTTCTTGTCAGTTTCCTAAGCAGAATTGAACTAGCTATGGCCGTGTGTGTAGGAAGCACAGTTCTTTTCTTATGAGCAACTCACTGTTCGGACCCCATAGGAAATACAGTAGAGTGGAAGAGTGCCCTTTTCTCAAAAGCAGAGTGTGTTTCTTGTAAGGCGAGATAGCGTTTGTTTCCCTGTCCTAAATGGATTTGAATCACATGCAGTTTCTGGTCCAAGGAGCAAGAGTTGTTTTCTGGTAAGAAGAGACACTATTGTGCTCCCATTGCCACACACAGTGCAAATAGGACTCGCGTCTGTTCCCATCACGTACAGTGTATTGGACTGAAGAGGAGCTACTGTTCTTGTCAGTTTCCTAAGCAGAGTTAAACTAGATATCGCCCGTGTATGTAGGAAGCACAGTTCTTTTGTTCAGAGCAAGCTCACTGTTCGGACCCCAGAGGAAACACAGTAGAGTAGAAGAGTGCTCTTTTCTCAAAACAGAGTGTGTTTCCTGTAAGGCGAGCTAGCGTTTGTTTCCCAGTCCTAAATGGGAGTTGAATCACATGCATATTCTGGTCCTACAATTAAGAGTTGTTTTCAGGTAAGAAGAGTCACTATTGTGCTCCCACTGTCATACACAGTGCAAATAGCACTGGCGTCTGTTCCCAGCATGTACAGTGTATTGGACTGAAGAGGAGCTACTGTTCTTGTCAGTTTCCTAAGCAGAGATGAACTAGATATGGCCGTGTGTGTAGGAAGCACAGTTCTTTTGTTCTGAGCAAGCTCACTGTTCGGAACCCATAGGAAACACAGTAGAGTAAAAGAGTGCTCTTTTCTCAAAAGCAGAGTTTCTTTCTTTTAAGGCGAGCTAGCGTTTGTTTCCCAGTCCTAAATGGAGTTGAATCACATGCAGTTTTTGGTAACACGAGCAAGAGTTGTTTTCTGGTAAGAAGAGTCACTATTGCGCTCCCATTGTCATACACAGGGCAAAGAGCACTGGCGTCTGTTCCCAGCATGTACAGTGTATTGGATGAAGAGGATATACTGTTCTTGTCAGTCTCCTAAGCAGAGTTGAAGTAGATATGCCCGTGTGTGTAAGAAGCACAGTTCTTTTGTTCTGTGCAAGCTCACTCTTCGGACCCAATAGGAAACACATTAGAGTAGAAGAGTGCTCTTTCTTAAAAAGCAGAGTGTGTTTCTTGTAAGGCGAGCTAGCTTTTGTTTCCCAGTCCTAAATGGAGTTGAATCACATGCAGTTTCTGGTCCTACGAGCAATAGTTCTTTTCTGGTAAGAAGAGTCACTATTGTGCTCCCATTGTCATACAAAAAGCAAATAGCACTGTCGTCTGTTCCCAGCATGTACAGTGTATTGGACTGAAGAGGATCTACTCTATTTGTCAGTTTCCTAAGCAGAATTGAACTAGATATGGCCGTGTGTGTAGGAAGCACAGTTCTTTTGTTCTGAGCAAGCTCACTGTTCTGGCCCTATTGGAAACACAGTAGAGTAGAAGAGTGCTCTTTTCTCAAAAGCAGAGTGTGTTGCTTGTAAGGCGAGCAAGCCTTTGTTTTCCAGTCCTAAATGGAGTTGAATCACATGCAGTTGTTGGTCCCACGAGCAAGAGTTGTTTTCTGGTAAGGGAAGTCACTATTGTGCTCCCATTGCCATGCACAGTGCAAAGAGCACTCGCGTCTGATCCCAGCTAGTACAATGTATTGTACTGAAGAGGAGGTATTGTTCTTGTCAGTTTCCTAAGCAGAGTTGAACTAGATATGGACTGTGTGTGTAGGAAGCACAGTTCTTTTGTTCTGAGCAAGCTCACTGTTCGGACCCTAATGAAAACACATTAGAGTAGAAGAGTGCTCTTTTCTCAAAAGCAGAGTGTGTTTCTTGTAAGGAGAGCTTGCGTTTGTTTCCCAGTCCTAAATGGAGTTGAATCCCATGCAGTTTCTGGTCCTACGAGCAAGAGTTGTTTTCTGGTAAGAAGAGTCACTATTGCGCTCCCATTGTCATACACAGGGCAAAAAGCACTGGCGTCTGTTCCCAGCATGTACAGTGTATTGGACTGAAGAGGATCTACTGTTCTTGTCAGTTTCCTAAGCAGAATTGAACTAGATACGGCCGTGTGTGTATGAAGCACAATTCTTTTGTTCTGAGCAAGCTCACTCTTTTGGCCCTATAGGAACCACAGTAGAGTAGAAGAGTGCTCTTTTCTCAAAAGCAGAGTGTGTTTCATGTATGGAGAGCTTACGTTTGTTTCCAAGTCCTAAATGGAGTTGAATCACATGCTGTTTTTGGTCCCACGAGCAAGAGTTGTTTTCTGGTAAGGAAAGTCACTATTTGCTCCCTTTCTCATACACAGTGCAAATAGCACACGTGTATTTTCCCAGCAAGTACAGTGTATTGGACTGAAGAGGACCTACTGTTCTTGTCAGATTCCTAAGCAGAGTTGAACTAGATATTGTCCGTGTGTGTAGCAAGCACATTTCTTTTGTTCTGAGCAAGCTCAATGTTCTGGCCCTATAGGAAACACATTAGAGTAGAATACTGCTCTTTTCTCAAAAGCAGAGTGTGTTTCTTGTAAGGCAATCTAGCGTTTGTTTCCCAGTCCTAAATGGAGTTGAATCACATGCAGTTTCTGTTCCTACGAGCAAGAGTTGTTTAATGGTAAGAAGAGTCACTATCGCTCTCCCATTGTCATACACGGGGCAAATAGCACTGGTGTCTGTTCCCAGCATGTACACTGTATTGGACTGAAGAGGATCTACTGTTCTTGTCAGTTTCCTAAGCAGAGTTGAACTAGATATCGCTGTGTGTGTAGGAAGCACAGTTTTTTTGTTCTGAGCAAGCTCACTGTTCTGGCCATATAGGAAACACATTAGAGTAGAATAGTGCTCTTTTCTCAAAAGCAGAGTGTGTTTCTTGTAAGGAGAGCTAGCGTTTGTTTCCCAGTCCTAAATGGAGTTGAATCCCATGCAGTTTCTGGTCCTACGAGCAAGAGTTGTTTTCTGGTATCAAGAGTCACTATTGTGCTCCCATTGTCATACACAGGGCAAATAGCACTGGGGTCTGTTCCCAGCATGTACAGTGTTTTGGACGGAAGAGGAGCTACTGTTCTTGTCAGTTTCCTAAGCATAGTTGAACTAGATATGGCCCGTGTGTGTAAGAAGCACAGTTCTTTTGTTCTGAGCAAACACGCTGTTCAGACCCCATAGGAAACACCTTAGAGTAGAAGAGTGCCCTTTTCTCAAAACCATAGTGTGTTTCTTGTAAGGCGAGCTAACGTTTGTTTCCCTGTCCTAAAGGGATTTGAATCACATGCAGTTTCTGGTCCAACGAGCAAGAGTTGTTTTCTGGTAAGAAGAGTCACTATTGCGCTCCCATTGTCATACACAGGGCAAATAGCACTGGCGTCTGTTCCCAGCATGTAAAGTGTATTGGATTGAAGAGGATATACTGTTCTTGTCAGTCTCCTAAGCAGAGTTGAACTAGATATTACCGTGTGTGTAAGAAGCACAGTTCTTTTGTTCTGAGAAAGCTCACTCTATGGACCCAATAGGAAACACATTAGAGTAGAAGAGTGCTCTTTCCTAAAAAGCAGAGTTTGTTTTTTGTAAGGCGAGCTAGCATTTGTTTCCCAGTCCTAAATGGAGTTGAATCACATGCAGTTTCTGGTCCTAGGAGCAATAGTTGTTTTCTGGTAAGAAGATTAACTATTGTGCTCCCATTGTCATACAAAAAGCAAATAGCACTGTCGTCTGTTCCCAGCATGTACAGTGTATTGGACTGAAGAGGATCTACTGTTCTTGTCAGTTTCCTAAGCAGAATTGAACTAGATATGGCCTTGTGTGTAGGAAGCACAGTTCTTTTGTTCTGAGCAAGCTCACTGTTCTGGCCCTATTGGAAACACAGTAGAGTAGAAGAGTGCTCTTTTCTCAAAAGCAGAGTGTGTTGCTTGTAAGGCGAGCTAGCCTTTGTTTTCCAGTCCTAAATGGAGTTGAATCACATGCAGTTGTTGGTCCCACGAGCAAGAGTTGTTTTCTGGTAAGGAAAGTCACTATTGTGCTCCCATTGCCATGCACAGTGCAAAGAGCACTCGCGTCTGATCCCAGCTAGTACAATGTATTGTACTGAAGAGGAGGTATTGTTCTTGTCAGTTTCCTAAGCAGAGTTGAACTAGATATGGACTGTGTGTGTAGGAAGCACAGTTCTTTTGTTCTGAGCAAGCTCACTGTTCGGACCCCAATGAAAACACAGTAGAGTATAAGAGTGCTCTTTTCTCAAAAGCAGAGTGTGTTTCTTGTAAGGCGAGCTAGCGTTTGTTTCCCAGTCCTAAATGTAGTTGAATCCCATGCAGTTTTTCGTCCTATGAGCAAGAGTTGTTTTCTGGTAAGAAGAGTCACTATTGTGCTCCCATCGCCATACACACTGCAAATAGCACTCGCGTCTGTTCCCAGCAAGTAATGTGTATTGGACTGAAGAGGAGCTACTGTTCTTGTCAGATACCTAAGCAGAGTTGAACTAGATATGGCCCGTGTGTGCAGGAAGCACAGTTCTTTTGTTCTGAGCAAGCTCACTTTTCGGACCCCATAGGAAACACATTAGAGTAGAAGAGTGCTCTTTTCTAAAAAGCAGAGTGTGTTTCTTGTAAGGAGAGCTTGCGTTTGTTTCCCAGTCCTAAATGGAGTTGAATCACATGCAGTTTCTGGTCCTACGAGCAAGAGTTGTTTTCTGGTAAGAAGAGTCACTATTGTGCTCCCATTGTCATACACAGGGCAAATAGCACTGTCGTCTGTTCCCAGCATGTACAGTGCATTGGACTGAAGAGGATCTACTGTTCTTGTCAGTTTCCTAAGCAGAATTGAACTAGATATGGCCGTGTGTGTATGAAGCACAATTCTTTTGTTCTGAGCAAGCTCACTCTTTTGGCCCTATAGGAAAAACAGTAGAGTAGAAGAGTGCTCTATTCTCAAAAGCAGAGTGTGTTTCTTGTATGGAGAGCTTACGTTTGTTTCCCAGTCTTAAATGGAGTTGAATCACATGCTGTTTTTGGTCCCACGAGCAAGAGTTGTTTTCTGGTAAGGAAAGTCACTATTCGCTCCCTTTCTCATACACAGTGCAAATAGCACACGAGTATTTTCCCAGCAAGTACAGTGTATTGGACTGAAGGGGAACTATTGTTCTTGTCAGTTTCCTAAGCATAATTGAACTAGATATGGCCCTGTGTTTAGGAAGCACAGTTTTTTTGTTCTGAGCAAGCTCACTGTTTTGGCCCTATAGGAAACAGAGCAGAGTAGAAGAGTGTTCTTTTCTCAAAAGTAGAGTGTGTTTCTTGTAAGGCGAGTTGGGTTTGTTTTCCAGTCCTAAATGGAGTTGAATCACATGCAGTAGTTTGTCCCACGAGTAAGAGTTGTTTTCTGGTAAGGAAAGTCACTATTGAGCTCCCATTGCCATGCACAGTGCATTTAGCACTCGCATCTGTTCCCAGCAAGTACAGTGTATTGGACTGAAGAGGAGCTACTGTTCTTGTCAGTTTCCTAAGCAGAGTTAAACTATATATGGCCCGTGTATGTAGGAAGCACAGTTCTTTTGTTCTGAGCAAGCTCACTGTTCGGACCCCAGAGGAAACACAGTAGAGTAGAAGAGTGCTCTTTTCTCAAAACAGAGTGTGTTTCCTGTAAGGCGAGCTAGCGTTTGTTTCCCAGTCCTAAATGGGAGTTGAATCACATGCATATTCTGGTCCAACGTGCAAGAGTTGTTTTCTGGTAAGAAGAGTCACTATTGTGCTCCCACTGTCATACACCGGGCAAATAGCACTGGCGTCTGTTCCCAGCATGTACAGTGTATTGGACTGAAGAGGATCTACTGTTCTTGTCAGTTTCCTAAGCAGAATTGAACTAGCTATGGCCGTGTGTGTAGGAAGCACAGTTTTTTGTTCTGAGCAAGCTCACTGTTTTGGCCATATAGGAAACACATTAGAGTAGAATAGTGCTCTTTTCTCAAAAGCAGAGTGTGTTTCTTGTAAGGCGAGCTAGCGTTTGTTTCCCAGTCCTAAATGGAGTTGAATCCCAAGCAGTTTCTGGTCCTACGAGCAAGAGTTGTTTTCTGGTATCAAGAGTCACTATTGTGCTCCCATTGTCATACACAGGGCAAATAGCACTGGCGTCGGTTCCCAGCATGTACAGTGTATTGGACGGAAGAGGATCTACTGTTCTTGTCAGTTTCCTAAGCAGAGTTGAACTAGATATGGCCCGTGTGTAGGAAGCACAGTTCTTTTGTTCTGAGCAAGCTCACTCTTCTGGCCCTATAGGAACACAGTAGAGTAGAAGAGTGCTCTCTTCTCTAAAGCAGAGTGTGTTTCTTGTAAGGCGAGCTAGCGTTTGTTTCCCAGTCCTAAATGGAGTTGAATCACATGAAGTTTCTGGTCCTATGAGCAAGAGTTGTTTTATAGTAAGAATAGTCACTATTGCACTGCCTTTGCCATACACAGGACAATTAGCACTGGCGTCTGTTCCCAGCAAGTACAGTGTATTGGACTGAAGAGGATCTACTGTTCTTGTAAGGTTCCTAAGCAGAGTTGAACTAGATATGGCCCGTGTGTGTAGAAAGCACAGTTATTATGTTCTGAGCAAGCTCACTGTTCTGGCCCTATAGGAAACACAGTAGAGTAGAAGAGTGCTCTTTTCCCAAAAGCAGAGTGTGTTTCTTGTAAGGCGAGCTAGCATTTGTTTCCCAGTCCTAAATGGAGTTGAATCACATGCAGTTGTTGGTCCCAGGAGCAAGAGTTGTTTTCTGGTAAGGAAAGTCACTATTGCGCTCCCTTTGCCATACGCAGTACAAATAGCACTGGCGTCTGTTGGCAGCAAGTACAGTGTATTGGACTGAAGAGGAGCTACTGTTCTTGTCAGTTTCCTAAGCAGAGTTGAACTAGATATTGCCCGTGTGTGTAGGAAGCACAGTTCTTTTGTTCTGAGCAAGCTCACTGTTCGGACCCAATATGAGACACAGTAGAGAAGAAGAGTGCTCTTTTCTCTAAAGCAGAGTGTGTTTCTTGTAAGGCAAGCTACCGTTTGTTTCCCAGTTCTAAATGGAGTTGAAACACATGCAGTTTCTGGTCCTACGTACAAGAGTTGTTTTCTGGTAAGGAATGTCACTATTGAGCTTCCATTGCCATACACAGTGCAAATAGCACTCTCGTCTGTTCCCAGCAAGTACAGTGTTGGACTGAAGAGGAGCTACTGTTCTTGTCAGGTTCCTAAGCAGAGTTGAACAACATATGGTTCGTGTGTGTAGGAAGCACAGTTCTTTTGTTCTGAGCAAGCTCACTGTTTGGACCCCATAGGAAACACAGTAGACTAGAAGAGTGCTCTTTTCACTAAAGCAGAGTGTTTTTCTTGAAAGGCGAGCTAACGTTTGTTTTCCAGTCCTAAATGGAGTTGAATCCCATGCAGTTTCTGGTACTATGAGCAAGAGATGTTTTCTGGTAAGGAAAGTCACATTTGTGCTGCCATTGTTATACACAGGACAAATAGCACTGGCATCTGTTGCCAGCAAGTACAGTGTATTGGACTGAAGAGGATCTACTGTTCTTGTCAGGTTCCTAAGCAGACTTGAACTAGATATGGCCCTGTGTGTAGGAAGCACAGTTTTTTTTGTTCTGAGCAAGCTCACTGTTCGGACCCCATAGGAATCACAGTAGAGTAGAAGAGTGCTCTTTTCTCAAAAGCAGACTGTGTTTCTTGTAAGGCGAGCTAGCGTTTGTTTCCCAGTCCTAAATGGAGTTGCGTCACATGCAGTTTTTTGTCCTATGAGCAAGAGTTGTTTTCTGGTAAGACGAGTCACTATTGTGCTCCAATTGCCCTACACAGTGCAAATAGCACTCACGTCTGTTCCCAGCAAGTACAGTGTATTGGACTGAAGAGGATCTACTGTTCTTTTCAGTTTCCTAAGCAGAGTTGAACTAGATATGGCCCATGTGTGTAGGAAGCACAGTTCTTTTGTTCTGAGCAAGCTCATTGTTTGGACCTCATAGGAAACACAGTAGAGTAGAATAGTGCTCTTTTCTCAAAATCAGAGAGTCTTTCTTGTAAGGCGAGCTAGTGTTTGTTTCCCAGTCCTAAATGAAGTTTAATCACATACACTTTCTAGTCCTATGAGCAAGAGTTGTTTTCTGGTAAGGAAAGTCCCTATTGCGCTCCCATTGCCATACACAGAGCAAATAGCACTCCCGTCTCTTCCCAGCAAGTACAGTGTATGGGACTGAAGAGGAGCTACTGTTCTTGTCAGTTTCCTAAGCAGAGTTGAACTAGCTATGGCCGTGTGTGTAGGAAGCACAGTTCTTTTGTTCTGAGCAAGCTCACTGTTCTGGCCATATAGGAAACACATTAGAGTAGAATACTGCTCTTTTCTCAAAAGCAGAGTGTATTTCTTGTAAGGCGAGCTAGCGTTTGTTTCCCAGTCCTAAATGGAGTTGAATCCCATGCAGTTTCTGGTCCTATGAGCAAGAGTTGTTTTCTGGTAAGAAGAGTCACTATTGTGCTCCCATTGTCATACACAGGGCAAATATCACTGGCGTCGGTTCCCAGCATGTACAGTGTATTGGACGGAAGAGGATCTACTGTTCTTGTCAGTTTCCTAAGCAGAATTGAACTAGCTATGGCCGTGTGTGTAGGAAGCACAGTTCTTTTCTTATGAGCAAGCTCACTGTTCGGACCCCATAGGAAATACAGTAGAGTGGAAGAGTGCCCTTTTCTCAAAAGCATAGTGTGTTTCTTGTAAGGCAAGCTAGTGTTTGTTTCCCTGTCCTAAATGGATTTGAATCACATGCAGTTTCTGGTCCAACGAGCAAGAGTTGTTTTCTGGTAAGAAGAGACACTATTGTGCTCCCATTGCCACACACAGTGCAAATAGGACTCGCGACTGTTCCCATCAAGTACAGTGTATTGGACTGAAGAGGAGCTACTGTTCTTGTCAGTTTCCTAAGCAGAGTTAAACTAGATATGGCCCGTGTATGTAGGAAGCACAGTTCTTTTGTTCTGAGCAAGCTCACTGTTCGGACCCCAGAGGAAACACAGTAGAGTAGAAGAGTGCTCTTTTTTCAAAAAGGAGTGTGTTTCCTGTAAGGCGAGCTAGCGTTTGTTTCCCAGTCCTAAATGGGAGTTGAATCACATGCATATTCTGGTCCTACAAATAAGAGTTGTTTTCTGGTAAGAAGAGTCACTATTGCGCTCCCACTGTCATACACAGGGCAAATAGCACTGGCGTCTGTTCCCAGCATGTACAGTGTATTGGACGGAAGAGGAGCTACTGTTCTTCTCAGTTTCCTAAGCAGACTTGAACTAGATATGGCCGTGTGTGTAGGAAGCACAGTTCTTTTGTTCTGAGCAAGCTCGCTGTTCAGAACCCATAGGAAACACCTTAGAGTAGAAGAGTGCCCTTTACTCAAAAGCATAGTGTGTTTCTTGTAAGGCGAGCTAGCGTTTGTTTCCCTGTCCTAAAGGGATTTGAATCACATGCAGTTTCTGGTCCAACGAGCAAGAGTTGTTTTCTGGTAAGAAGAGTCACTATTGCGCTCCCATTGTCATACACAGGGCAAATAGCACTGGCGTCTGTTCCCAGCATGTACAGTGTATTGGACTGAAGAGGAGCTACTGTTCTTCTCAGTTTCCTAAGCAGAGTTGAACTAGATATGGCCGTGTGTGTAGGAAGCACAGTTCTTTTGTTCTGAGCAAGCTCACTGTTCAGAACCCATAGGAAACACATTAGAGTAGAATAGTGCTCTTTTCTCAAAAGCAGAGTGTTTCTTGTAAGGCGAGCTAGCGTTTGTTTCCCAGTCCTAAGTGGATTTGAATCACATGCAGTTTCTGGTCCAAAGAGCAAGAGTTGTTTTCTGGTAAGAAGAGACACTATTGTGCTCCCATTGCCACACACAGTGCAAATAGGACTCGTGTCTGTTCCCATCAAGTACAGTGTATTGGACTGAAGAGGAGCTACTGTTCTTGTCAGTTTCCTAAGCATAGTTGAACTAGATATGGCCCCGCGTGTGTAAGAAGCACAGTTCTTTTGTTCTGAGCAAGCTCGCTGTTCAGAACCCATAGGAAACACCTTAGAGTAGAAGAGTGCCCTTTACTCAAAAGCATAGTGTGTTTCTTGTAAGGCGAGCTAGCGTTTGTTTCCCTGTCCTAAAGGGATTTGAATCACATGCAGTTTCTGGTCCAACGAGCAAGAGTTGTTTTCTGGTAAGAAGAGTCACTATTGCGCTCCCATTGTCATACACAGGGCAAATAGCACTGGCGTCTGTTCCCAGCATGTACAGTGTATTGGACTGAAGAGGATATACTGTTCTTGTCAGTCTCCTAAGCAGAGTTGAACTACATATGCCCGTGTGTGTAAGAAGCACAGTTCTTTTGTTCTGAGCAAGCTCACTCTTCGGACCCCATAGGAAACATATTAGAGTAGAAGAGTGCTCTTTACTAAAAAGCAGAGTTTGTTTTTTGTAAGGCGATCTAGCGTTTGTTTCCCAGTCCTAAATGGAGTTGAATCACATGCAGTTTCTGGTCCTACGAGCAATAGTTGTTTTCTGGTAAGAAGAGTAACTATTGTGCTCCCATTGTCATACAAAAAGCAAATAGCACTGTCGTCTGTTCCCAGCATGTACAGTGTATTGGACTGAAGAGGATCTACTGTTCTTGTCAGTTTCCTAAGCAGAATTGAACTAGATATGGCCGTGTGTGTAGGAAGCACAGTTCTTTTGTTCTGAGCAAGCTCACTGTTCTGGCCCTATTGGAAACACAGTAGAGTAGACGAGTGCTCTTTTCTCAAAAGCAGAGTGTGTTGCTTGTAAGGCGAGCTAGCCTTTGTTTTCCAGTCCTAAATGGAGTTGAATCACATGCAGTTGTTGGTCCCACGAGCAAGAGTTGTTTTCTGGTAAGGAAAGTCACTATTGTGCTCCCATTGCCATGCACAGTGCAAAGAGCACTCGCGTCTGATCCCAGCTAGTACAATGTATTGTACTAAAGAGGAGGTATTGTTCTTGTCAGTTTCCTAAGCAGAGTTGAACTAGATATGGACTGTGTGTGTAAGAAGCACAGTTCTTTTGTTCTAAGCAAGCTCACTGTTCGGACCCCAATAAAACACAGTCCAGTAGAAGAGTGCTCTTTTCTCAAGAGCAGAGTGTGTTTCTTGTAAGGCGAGCTAGCGTTTGTTTCCCAGTCCTAAATGTAGTTGAATCCCATGAAGTTTTTCGTCCTATGAGCAAGAGTTGTTTTTTGGTAAGAAGAGTCACTATTGCGCTCCCATTGCCATACACACTGCAAATAGCACTCGCGTCTGTTCCCAGCAAGTAATGTGTATTGGACTGAAGAGGAGCTACTGTTCTTGTCAGATTCCAAGAAGAGTTGAACTAGATATGGCCCGTGTGTGCAGGAAGCACAGTTCTTTTGTTCTGAGCAAGCTCACTTTTCGGACCCCATAGGAAACACATTAGAGTAGAAGAGTGCTCTTTTCTAAAAAGCAGAGTGTGTTTCATGTAAGGAGAGCTTGCGTTTGTTTCCCAGTCCTAAATGGAGTTGAATCACATGCAGTTTCTGGTCCTACGAGCAAGAGCTGTTTTCTGGTAAGAAGAGTCACTATTGTGCTCCCATTGTCATACACAGGGCAAATAGCACTAGCGTCTGTTACCAGCATGTACAGTGTATTGGACTGAAGGGATCTATTGTTCTTGTCAGTTTCATAAGCATAATTGAACTAGATATGGCCCTGTGTGTAGGAAGCACAGTTTTTTTGTTCTGAGCAAGCTCACTGTTTTGGCCCTATAGGAAACAGAGCAGAATAGAAGAGTGTTCTTTTCTCAAAAGTAGAGTGTGTTTCTTGTAAGGCGAGTTGGGTTTGTTTTCCAGTCCTAAATGGAGTTGAATCACATGCAGTAGTTTGTCCCATGAGTAAGAGTTGTTTTCTGGTAAGGAATGTCACTATTATGCTCCCATAGCCATTCACAGTGCAAATAGTACTCCCATCTGTTCCCAGCAAGTACAGTGTATTGGACTGAAGAGGAGCTACTGTTCTTGTCAGTTTCCTAAGCAGAGTTAAACTATATATGGCCCGTGTATGTAGGAAGCACAGTTCTTTTGTTCTGAGCAAGCTCACTGTTCGGACCCCAGAGGAAACACAGTAGAGTAGAAGAGTGCTCTTTTCTCAAAACAGAGTGTGTTTCCTGTAAGGCGAGCTAGCGTTTGTTTCCCAGTCCTAAATGGGAGTTGAATCACATGCATATTCTGGTCCTACGAGCAAGAGTTGTTTTCTGGTAAGAAGAATCACTATTGTGCTCCCACTGTCATACACAGGGCAAAAAGCACTGGCGTCTGTTCCCAGCATGTACAGTGTATTGGACTGAAGAGGATCTACTGTTCTTGTCAGTTTCCTAAGCAGAATTGAACTAGCTATGGCCGTGTGTGTAGGAAGCACAGTTCTTTTGTTCTGAGCAAGCTCACTGTTCTGGCCATATAGGAAACACATTAGAGTAGAATAGTGCTCTTTTCTCAAAAGCAGAGTGTGTTTCTTGTAAGGCGAGCTAGCGTTTGTTTCCCAGTCCTAAATGGAGTTGAATCCCATGCAGTTTCTGGTCCTACGAGCAAGAGTTGTTTTCTGGTATCAAGAGTCACTATTGTGCTCCCATTGTCATACACAGGGCAAATAGCACTGGCGTCGATTCCCAGCATGTACAGTGTATTGGATGGAAGAGGATCTACTGTTCTTGTCAGTTTCCTAAGCAGAATTGAACTAGCTATGGCCGTGTGTGTAGGAAGCACAGTTCTTTTCTTATGAACAAGCTCACTGTTCGGACCCCATAGGAAATACAGTAGAGTGGAAGAGTGCCCTTTTCTCAAAAGCAGAGTGTGTTTCTTGTAAGGCGAGATAGCGTTTGTTTCTCAGTCCTAAATGGAGTTGAATCACATGCAGTTTCTGGTCCTACGAGCAAGAGTTGTTTTCTGGTAAGAAGAGTCACTAGTGTGCTCCCACTGTCATACACAGGGCGTATAGCACTGGCATCCGTTCCCAGCATGTACAGTGTAATGGACTTAAGAGGAGCTACTGTTCTTGACAGTTTCCTAAGCAGAGTTGAACTAGATATGGCCCGTGTATGTAGGAAGCACAGTTCTTTTGTTCTGAGCAAGCTCACTGTTCGGAACCCATAGGAAACACAGTAGAGTAAAAGAGTGCTCATTTCTCAAAAGCAGAGTTTGTTTCTTTTAAGGTGAGCTAGCATTTGTTTCCCAGTCCTAAATGGAGTTGAATCACATGCAGTTTTTGGTCCAACGAGCAAGAGTTGTTTTCTGGTAAGGAAAGTCACTATTCGCTCCCTTTCTCATACACAGTGCAAATAGCACACGTGTATTTTCCCAGCATGTACAGTGTATTGGACTGAAGAGGAGCTACTGTTCTTGTCAGATTCCTAAGCAGAGTTGAACTAGATATTGCCCGTGTGTGTAGGAAGCACAGTTCTTTTGTTCTGAGCAAGCTCAATGTTCTGGCCCTATAGGAAACACATTAGAGTAGAATACTGCTCTTTTCTCAAAAGCAGAGTGTGTTTCTTGTAAGGCAAGCTAGCATTTGTTTCCCAGTCCTAAATGGAGTTGAATCACATGCAGTTTCTGGTCCTACGAGCAAGAGTTGATTAATGGTAAGAAGAGTAACTATTGCGCTCCCATTGTCATACACGGGGCAAATAGCACTGGTGTCTGTTCCCAGCATGTACACTGTATTGGACTGAAGAGGATCTACTCTTCTTGTCAGTTTCCTAAGCAGAGTTGAACTAGATATGGCTGTGTGTGTAGGAAGCACAGTTTTTTTGTTCTGAGCAAGCTCACTGTTTTGGCACTATAGGAAACACAGCAGAGTAGAAGAGTGTTCTTTTCTCAAAAGTAGAGTGTGTTTCTTGTAAGGCGAGCTAGCGTTTGTTTTCCAGTCCTAAATGGAGTTGAATCACATGCAATTGTTTGTCCCACGAGTAAGAGTTGTTTTCTGGTAAGGAAAGTCACTATTGTGCTCCCATTGCCACACAGTGCAAATAGCACTCCCGTCTGTTCCCAGCAAGTACAGTGTATTGGACTGAAGATGAGCTACTCTTCTTGTCAGTTTCCTAAGCAGAGTTAAACTATATATGGCCCGTGTGTGTAGGAAGCACAGTTCTTTTGTTCTGAGCAAGCTCACTGTTCGGACCCCATAGGAAACACAGTAGAGTAGAAGAGTGCTCTTTTCTCAAAAGCAGAGTGTGTTTCTTGTAAGGCGAGCTAGCGTTTGTTTCCCAGTCCTAAATGGGAGTAGAATCACATGCATTTTCTGGTCCTACGAGCAAGAGTTGTTTTCTGGTAAGAAGAGTCACTATTGTGCTTCCACTGTCATACACAGGGAAAATAGCAGTGGCGTCTGTTCCCAGCATGTACAGTGTATTGGACTGAAGAGGAGCTACTGTTCTTGTCAGTTTCCTAAGCAGAGTTGAACTAGATAAGGCCCGTGTGTGTAGGAAGCACAGTTCTTTTGTTCTGAGCAAGCTCACTGTTCGGACACCATAGGAAACACAGTAGAGTAGAAGAGTGCTCTTTTCTCAAAAGCAGAGTGTGTTTCTTGTAATGCGAGCTAGCGTTTGTTTCCCAGTCCTAAATGGGAGTTGAATCACATGCAGTTTCTGGTCTTACGAGCAAGAATTGTTTACTGGTAAGAAGAGTCACTATTGTGCTCCCACTGTCATACACAGGGCAAATAGCACTGGCGTCTGTTCCCAGCATGTACAGTGTATTGGACTGAAGAGGAGCTACTGTTTTTGTCAGTTTCCTAAGCAGAATTGAACTAGATATGGCCGTGTGTGTAGGAAGCACAGTTCTTTTGTTCTGAGCAACCTCACTGTTCGGACCCCATAGGAAACATTTTAGAGTAGAAGAGTGCTCTTTTCTAAAAAGCAGAGTATGTTTCTTGTAAGGAGAGATTGCGTTTGTTTCCCAGTCCTAAATGGAGTTGAATCACATGCAGTTTCTGGTCCCACGAGCAAGAGCTGTTTTCTGGTAAGAAGAGTCACTATTGTGCTCCCATTGTCATACACAGTGCAAATAGCACTGGCGTCTGGTCCCAGCATGTACAGTGTATTGGACTGAAGGGGATCTACTGTTCTTGTCAGTTTCCTAAGCAGAATTGAACAAGATATGGGCGTGTGTGTAGGAAGCACATTATTTTGTTCTGAGCAAGCTCACTGTTTTGGCCCTATAGGAAACACAGCAGAGTAGAAGAGTGTTCTTTTCTCAAAAGTAGAGTGTGTTTCTTGTTAGGCGAGCTAGCGTTTTTTTTCCAGTCCTAAATGGAGTTGAATCACATGCAGTTGTTGGTCCCACGAGTAAGAGTTGTTTTCTGGTAAGGAAAGTCACTATTGTGCTCTCATTGCCACATAGTGCAAATAGCACTCCCGTCTGTTCCCAGCAAGTACAGTGTATTGGACTGAAGATGAGCTACTCTTCTTGTCAGTTTCCTAAGCAGAGTTAAACTATATATGGCCCGTGTGTGTAGGAAGCACAGTTCTTTTGTTCTGAGCAAGCTCACTGTTCGGACCCCATAGGAAACACAGTAGAGTAGAAGAGTGCTCTTTTCTCAAAAGCAGAGTGTGTTTCTTGTAAGGCGAGCTAGCGTTTGTTTCCCAGTCCTAAATGGGAGTAGAATCACATGCTTTTTCTGGTCCTACGAGCAAGAGTTGTTTTCTGGTAAGAAGAGTCACTATTGTGCTTCCACTGTCATACACAGGGAAAATAGCAGTGGCGTCTGTTCCCAGCATGTACAGTGTATTGGACTGAAGAGGAAATACTGTTCTTGTCAGTTTCCTAAGCAGAGTTGAACTAGATAAGGCCCGTGTGTGTAGGAAGCACAGTTCTTTTATTCTGAGCAAGCTCACTGTTCGGACACCATAGGAAACACAGTAGAGTAGAAGAGTGCTCTTTTCTAAAAAGCAGAGTGTGTTTCTTGTAAGGCGAGCTAGCGTTTGTTTCCCAGTCCTAAATGGAGTTGAATCCCATGCAGTTTTTCGTCCTATGAGCAAGAGTTGTTTTCTGGTAAGAAGAGTCACTATTGTGCTCCCATTGCCATACACACTGCAAATAGCACTCGCGTCTGTTCCCAGCAAGTAATGTGTATTGGACTGAAGAGGAGCTACTGTTCTTGTCAGATTCCTAAGCAGAGTTGAACTAGATATGGCCCGTGTGTGCAGGAAGCACAGTTCTTTGTTCTGAGCAAGCTCACTTTTCGGACCCCATAGGAAACACATTAGAGTAGAAGAGTGCTCTTTTCTCAAAAGCAGAGTGTGTTTCTTGTAAGGAGAGCTTGCGTTTGTTTCCCAGTCCTAAATGGAGTTGAATCACATGCAGTTTCTAGTCCTACGAGCAAGAGCTGTTTTCTGGTAAGAAGAGTCACTATTGTGCTCCCATTGTCATACACAGTGCAAAAAGCACTGGCATCTATTCCCAGCATGTACAGTGTATTGGACTGAAGGGGATCTACTGTTCTTGTCAGTTTCCTAAGCAGAATTGAACTAGATATGGCCCTGTGCGTAGGAAGCACAGTTTTTTTGTTCTGAGCAAGCTCACTGTTTTGGCCTTATAGGAAACACAGCAGATTAGAAGAGTGTTCTTTTCTCAAAAGTAGAGTGTGTTTCTTGTAAGGCAAGCTAGCGTTTGTTTCCCAGTCCTAAATGGAGTTGAAATACACATGCAGTTTCTGGTCTTACGAGCAAGAGTTCTTTTCTGGTTTTGAAGAGTCACTATTGTGCTCCCTTTGCCATACACAGTGCAAATAGCCCTCGCGTCTGTTCCCAGCAAATACAGTGTATTGGACTGAAGAGGAGCAACTGTTCTTGTCAGTTTCCTAAGCAGAGTTGAACGAGATATGGCCCATGTGTGTAGGAAGCACAGTTCTTTTGTACTCAGCAAGCTCACTGTTCTGGCCTTATAGGAAACACAGTAGAGTAGAAGAGTGCTCTTTTCTCAAAAGCAGAGTGTGTTTTTTGTAAGGCGAGCTAGCGTTTGTTTCGCAGTCCTAAATGGAGTTGAATCACATGCAGTTTCCATTCCTACGAGCAAGAGTTGTTTTCTGGTAAGGAAAGTCACTCTTGCACTCCCATTGCCATACACAGTGCAAATAGCACTCGCGTCTGTTCCCAGCAAGTACAGTGTATTGGACTGGAGAGGAGCTGCTGTTCTTGTCAATTTCCTAAGCAGAATTGAACTAGATATGGCCCGTGTGTGTAGGAAGCCCAGTTCTTTTGTTCTGAGCAAGCTCACTTTTTGGACCCCATAGGAAACACAGTAGAGTAGAAGAGTGCTCTTTTCTCAAAAGCAGAGTGTGTTTCTTGTAAGGCGAGCTAGCGATTGTTTCCCAGTCCTAAATGGAGTTGAATCCCATGCAGTTTCTGGTCCTACGAGCAAGAGTTGTTTTCTGGTAAGAAGAGTCACTATTGTGCTTCCACTGTCATACACAGGGAAAATAGCAGTGGCGTCTGTTCCCAGCATGTACAGTGTATTGGACTGAAGAGGAAATACTGTTCTTGTCAGTTTCCTAAGCAGAGTTGAACTAGATAAGGCCCGTGTGTGTAGGAAGCACAGTTCTTTTATTCTGAGCAAGCTCACTGTTCGGACACCATAGGAAACACAGTAGAGTAGAAGAGTGCTCTTTTCTCAAAAGCAGAGTGTGTTTCTTGTAAGGCGAGCTAGCGTTTGTTTCCCAGTCCTAAATGGGAGTAGAATCACATGCATTTTCTGGTCCTACGAGCAAGAGTTGTTTTCTGGTAAGAAGAGTCACTATTGTGCTTCCACTGTCATACACAGGGAAAATAGCAGTGGCGTCTGTTCCCAGCATGTACAGTGTATTGGACTGAAGAGGAAATACTGTTCTTGTCAGTTTCCTAAGCAGAGTTGAACTAGATAAGGCCCGTGTGTGTAGGAAGCACAGTTCTTTTATTCTGAGCAAGCTCACTGTTCGGACACCATAGGAAACACAGTAGAGTAGAAGAGTGCTCTTTTCTCAAAAGCAGAGTGTGTTTCTTGTAATGCGAGCTAGCGTTTGTTTCCCAGTCCTAAATGGGAGTTGAATCACATGCAGTTTCTGGTCTTACAAGCAAGAATTGTTTACTGGTAGGAAGAGTCACTATTGTGCTCCCACTGTCATACACAGGGCAAATAGCACTGGCGTCTGTTCCCAGCAAGTACAGTGTATTGGACTGAAGAGGATCTACTGTTCTTGTCAGTTTCCTAAGCAGAGTTGAACTAGATATGGCCTGTGTGTGTAGGAGGCACAGTTCTTTTGTTCTGAGCAAGCTCACTGTTCGGATCCCATAGGAAACACAGTAGAATAGAAGAGTGTTCTTTTCTCAAAAGCAGAGTGTGTTTCTTGTAAGGCAAGCTAGTGTTTGTTTCCCAGTCAGAAATCGAGTTGAATCCCATGCAGTTTCTGGTCCTACGAGCAAGAGTGTTTTCTGGTAAGAAGAGTAACTATTGCATTCCCATTGCCATATACAGTGCAAATAGCACTCGCGTCTGTTCTCAGCAAGTACAGTGTATTGGACTGAAGAGGATCTACTATTCTTGTCAGTTTCCTAAGAAGAATTGAACTAGATATGGCCGTGTGTGTAGGAAGCACAGTTCTTTTGTTCTGAGCAAGCTCACTGTTTTGGCTCTATAGGAAACACAGTAGAGTAGAAGAGTGCTCTTTTCTAAAAAGCAGAGTGTGTTTCTTGTAAGGCGAGCTAGCGTTTGTTTCCCAGTCCTAAATGGAGTTGAATCCCATGCAGTTTTTCGTCCTATGAGCAAGAGTTGTTTTCTGGTAAGAAGAGTCACTATTGTGCTCCCATTGCCATACACACTGCAAATAGCACTCGCGTCTGTTCCCAGCAAGTAATGTGTATTGGACTGAAGAGGAGCTACTGTTCTTGTCAGATTCCTAAGCAGAGTTGAACTAGATATGGCCCGTGTGTGCAGGAAGCACAGTTCTTTGTTCTGAGCAAGCTCACTTTTCAGACCCCATAGGAAACACATTAGAGTAGAAGAGTGCTCTTTTCTCAAAAGCAGAGTGTGTTTCTTGTAAGGAGAGCTTGCGTTTGTTTCCCAGTCCTAAATGGAGTTGAATCACATGCAGTTTCTAGTCCTACGAGCAAGAGCTGTTTTCTGGTAAGAAGAGTCACTATTGTGCTCCCATTGTCATACACAGTGCAAAAAGCACTGGCATCTATTCCCAGCATGTACAGTGTATTGGACTGAAGGGGATCTACTGTTCTTGTCAGTTTCCTAAGCAGAATTGAACTAGATATGGCCCTGTGCGTAGGAAGCACAGTTTTTTTGTTCTGAGCAAGCTCACTGTTTTGGCCTTATAGGAAACACAGCAGATTAGAAGAGTGTTCTTTTCTCAAAAGTAGAGTGTGTTTCTTGTAAGGCAAGCTAGCGTTTGTTTCCCAGTCCTAAATGGAGTTGAAATACACATGCAGTTTCTGGTCTTACGAGCAAGAGTTCTTTTCTGGTTTTGAAGAGTCACTATTGTGCTCCCTTTGCCATACACAGTGCAAATAGCCCTCGCGTCTGTTCCCTGCAAATACAGTGTATTGGACTGAAGAGGAGCAACTGTTCTTGTCAGTTTCCTAAGCAGAGTTGAACGAGATATGGCCCATGTGTGTAGGAAGCACAGTTCTTTTGTACTCAGCAAGCTCACTGTTCTGGCCTTATAGGAAACACAGTAGAGTAGAAGAGTGCTCTTTTCTCAAAAGCAGAGTGTGTTTTTTGTAAGGCGAGCTAGCGTTTGTTTCGCAGTCCTAAATGGAGTTGAATCACATGCAGTTTCCATTCCTACGAGCAAGAGTTGTTTTCTGGTAAGGAAAGTCACTCTTGCACTCCCATTGCCATACACAGTGCAAATAGCACTCGCGTCTGTTCCCAGCAAGTACAGTGTATTGGACTGGAGAGGAGCTGCTGTTCTTGTCAATTTCCTAAGCAGAATTGAACTAGATATGGCCCGTGTGTGTAGGAAGCCCAGTTCTTTTGTTCTGAGCAAGCTCACTTTTTGGACCCCATAGGAAACACAGTAGAGTAGAAGAGTGCTCTTTTCTCAAAAGCAGAGTGTGTTTCTTGTAAGGCGAGCTAGCGATTGTTTCCCAGTCCTAAATGGAGTTGAATCCCATGCAGTTTCTGGTCCTACGAGCAAGAGTTGTTTTCTGGTAAGAAGAGTCACTATTGCGCCCCCATTGCCTTACACAGTGCAAATAGCAGTGGCGTCTGTACCCAGCATGTACAGTGTATTGGACTGAAGAGGAGCTAAAGTTCTTGTCAGTTGCCTAAGCAGAATTGAACTAGATATGGCCCGTGTGTGTAGGAAGCACAGTTCTTTTGTTCTGAGCAAGCTCACTGTTCTAGCCCTATAGGAAACACAGTAGAGTAGAAGAGTGCTCTTTCATCAAAAGCAGAGTGTGTTTTTTGTAAGGCGAGCTAGCGTTTGTTTCGCAGTCCTAAATGGAGTTGAATCACATGCAGTTTCCTTTCCTATGAGCAAGAGTTGTTTTCTGGTAAGGAAAGTCAAGCTTGCACTCCCATTGCCATACACAGTGCAAATAGCACTCGCGTCTGTTCCCAGCAAGTACAGTGTATTGGACTGAAGAGGAGCTACTGTTCTTGTCAGTTTCCTAAGCAGAATTGAACTAGATATGGCCCGTGTGTGTAGGAAGCCCAGTTCTTTTGTTCTGAGCAAGCTCACTGTTTGGACCCCATAGGAAAAACAGTAGAGTAGAAGAGTCCTCTTTTCTCAAAAGCAGAGTGTGTTTCTTGTAAGGTGAGCTAGCGATTGTTTCCCAGTCCTAAATGGAATTGAATCACATGCAGTTTCTGCTCCTACGAGCAAGAGTTGTTTTCTGGTAAGAAGAGTCAGTATTGCGCCCCCATTGCCATACACAGTGCAAATAGCACTGGCGTATGTACCCAACATGTACAGTGTATTGGACTGAAGAGGATCTACTGTTCTTGTCAGTTTCCTAAGCAGAATTGAACTAGATATGGCCCGTGTGTGTAGGAAGCACAGTTCTTTTGTTCTGAGCAAGCTCACTGTTCTGGCCCTATAGGAAACACAGTAGAGTAGAAGAGTGCTCTTTTCTCAAAAGCAGAGTGTGTTTCTTGTAAGGCGAGCTAGCGTTTGTTTCCCAGTCCTAAATGGAGTTGAATCACATGAATTTTCTGGTCCAACGAGCAAGAGTTTTTTCTGGTAATAAGAGTCACTATTGCGCTCCCATTGTCATACTCAGGGCAAATAGCACTGGCCTCTGTTCCCAGGATGTACAGTGTATTGGACTGAAGAGGATCTACTGTTCTTGTCAGGTTCCTAAGCAGAGTTGAAGTAGATATGGCCCATGTGTGTAAAAAGAACAGATATTTTGTACTCAGCAGGGTCACTGCTCTGGCCCTATAGGAAACACAGTAGAGTAGAAGAGTGCTCTTTCCTCAAAAGCAGAGTGTGTTTTTTGTCAGCCGAGCTAGTGTTTGTTTCCCAGTCCTAAATGGAGTTGAATCACATGCAGTTGTTGGTCCCACGAGTAAGAGTTGTTTTCTGGTAAGGAAAGTCACTATTGTGCTCTCATTGCCACATAGTGCAAATAGCACTCCCGTCTGTTCCCAGCAAGTACAGTGTATTGGACTGAAGATGAGCTACTCTTCTTGTCAGTTTCCTAAGCAGAGTTAAACTATATATGGCCCGTGTGTGTAGGAAGCACAGTTCTTTTGTTCTGAGCAAGCGCACTGTTCGGACCCCATAGGAAACACAGTAGAGTAGAAGAGTGCTCTTTTCTCAAAAGCAGAGTGTGTTTCTTGTAAGGCGAGCTAGCGTTTGTTTCCCAGTCCTAAATGGGAGTAGAATCACATGCTTTTTCTGGTCCTACGAGCAAGAGTTGTTTTCTGGTAAGAAGAGTCACTATTGTGCTTCCACTGTCATACACAGGGAAAATAGCAGTGGCGTCTGTTCCCAGCATGTACAGTGTATTGGACTGAAGAGGAAATACTGTTCTTGTCAGTTTCCTAAGCAGAGTTGAACTAGATAAGGCCCGTGTGTGTAGGAAGCACAGTTCTTTTATTCTGAGCAAGCTCACTGTTCGGACACCATAGGAAACACAGTAGAGTAGAAGAGTGCTCTTTTCTCAAAAGCAGAGTGTGTTTCTTGTAATGCGAGCTAGCGTTTGTTTCCCAGTCCTAAATGGGAGTTGAATCACATGCAGTTTCTGGTCTTACAAGCAAGAATTGTTTACTGGTAGGAAGAGTCACTATTGTGCTCCCACTGTCATACACAGGGCAAATAGCACTGGCGTCTGTTCCCAGCAAGTACAGTGTATTGGACTGAAGAGGATCTACTGTTCTTGTCAGTTTCCTAAGCAGAGTTGAACTAGATATGGCCTGTGTGTGTAGGAGGCACAGTTCTTTTGTTCTGAGCAAGCTCACTGTTCGGATCCCATAGGAAACACAGTAGAATAGAAGAGTGTTCTTTTCTCAAAAGCAGAGTGTGTTTCTTGTAAGGCAAGCTAGTGTTTGTGTCCCAGTCAGAAATCGAGTTGAATCCCATGCAGTTTCTGGTCCTACGAGCAAGAGTGTTTTCTGGTAAGAAGAGTAACTATTGCATTCCCATTGCCATATACAGTGCAAATAGCACTCGCGTCTGTTCTCAGCAAGTACAGTGTATTGGACTGAAGAGGATCTACTATTCTTGTCAGTTTCCTAAGAAGAATTGAACTAGATATGGCCGTGTGTGTAGGAAGCACAGTTCTTTTGTTCTGAGCAAGCTCACTGTTTTGGCTCTATAGGAAACACAGTAGAGTAGAAGAGTGCTCTTTTCTAAAAAGCAGAGTGTGTTTCTTGTAAGGCGAGCTAGCGTTTGTTTCCCAGTCCTAAATGGAGTTGAATCCCATGCAGTTTTTCGTCCTATGAGCAAGAGTTGTTTTCTGGTAAGAAGAGTCACTATTGTGCTCCCATTGCCATACACACTGCAAATAGCACTCGCGTCTGTTCCCAGCAAGTAATGTGTATTGGACTGAAGAGGAGCTACTGTTCTTGTCAGATTCCTAAGCAGAGTTGAACTAGATATGGCCCGTGTGTGCAGGAAGCACAGTTCTTTGTTCTGAGCAAGCTCACTTTTCGGACCCCATAGGAAACACATTAGAGTAGAAGAGTGCTCTTTTCTCAAAAGCAGAGTGTGTTTCTTGTAAGGAGAGCTTGCGTTTGTTTCCCAGTCCTAAATGGAGTTGAATCACATGCAGTTTCTAGTCCTACGAGCAAGAGCTGTTTTCTGGTAAGAAGAGTCACTATTGTGCTCCCATTGTCATACACAGTGCAAAAAGCACTGGCATCTATTCCCAGCATGTACAGTGTATTGGACTGAAGGGGATCTACTGTTCTTGTCAGTTTCCTAAGCAGAATTGAACTAGATATGGCCCTGTGCGTAGGAAGCACAGTTTTTTTGTTCTGAGCAAGCTCACTGTTTTGGCCTTATAGGAAACACAGCAGATTAGAAGAGTGTTCTTTTCTCAAAAGTAGAGTGTGTTTCTTGTAAGGCAAGCTAGCGTTTGTTTCCCAGTCCTAAATGGAGTTGAAATACACATGCAGTTTCTGGTCTTACGAGCAAGAGTTCTTTTCTGGTTTTGAAGAGTCACTATTGTGCTCCCTTTGCCATACACAGTGCAAATAGCCCTCGCGTCTGTTCCCAGCAAATACAGTGTATTGGACTGAAGAGGAGCAACTGTTCTTGTCAGTTTCCTAAGCAGAGTTGAACGAGATATGGCCCATGTGTGTAGGAAGCACAGTTCTTTTGTACTCAGCAAGCTCACTGTTCTGGCCTTATAGGAAACACAGTAGAGTAGAAGAGTGCTCTTTTCTCAAAAGCAGAGTGTGTTTTTTGTAAGGCGAGCTAGCGTTTGTTTCGCAGTCCTAAATGGAGTTGAATCACATGCAGTTTCCATTCCTACGAGCAAGAGTTGTTTTCTGGTAAGGAAAGTCACTCTTGCACTCCCATTGCCATACACAGTGCAAATAGCACTCGCGTCTGTTCCCAGCAAGTACAGTGTATTGGACTGGAGAGGAGCTGCTGTTCTTGTCAATTTCCTAAGCAGAATTGAACTAGATATGGCCCGTGTGTGTAGGAAGCACAGTTCTTTTGTTCTGAGCAAGCTCACTTTTTGGACCCCATAGGAAACACAGTAGAGTAGAAGAGTGCTCTTTTCTCAAAAGCAGAGTGTGTTTCTTGTAAGGCGAGCTAGCGATTGTTTCCCAGTCCTAAATGGAGTTGAATCCCATGCAGTTTCTGGTCCTACGAGCAAGAGTTGTTTTCTGGTAAGAAGAGTCACTATTGTGCTTCCACTGTCATACACAGGGAAAATAGCAGTGGCGTCTGTTCCCAGCATGTACAGTGTATTGGACTGAAGAGGAAATACTGTTCTTGTCAGTTTCCTAAGCAGAGTTGAACTAGATAAGGCCCGTGTGTGTAGGAAGCACAGTTCTTTTATTCTGAGCAAGCTCACTGTTCGGACACCATAGGAAACACAGTAGAGTAGAAGAGTGCTCTTTTCTCAAAAGCAGAGTGTGTTTCTTGTAAGGCGAGCTAGCGTTTGTTTCCCAGTCCTAAATGGGAGTAGAATCACATGCATTTTCTGGTCCTACGAGCAAGAGTTGTTTTCTGGTAAGAAGAGTCACTATTGTGCTTCCACTGTCATACACAGGGAAAATAGCAGTGGCGTCTGTTCCCAGCATGTACAGTGTATTGGACTGAAGAGGAAATACTGTTCTTGTCAGTTTCCTAAGCAGAGTTGAACTAGATAAGGCCCGTGTGTGTAGGAAGCACAGTTCTTTTATTCTGAGCAAGCTCACTGTTCGGACACCATAGGAAACACAGTAGAGTAGAAGAGTGCTCTTTTCTCAAAAGCAGAGTGTGTTTCTTGTAATGCGAGCTAGCGTTTGTTTCCCAGTCCTAAATGGGAGTTGAATCACATGCAGTTTCTGGTCTTACAAGCAAGAATTGTTTACTGGTAGGAAGAGTCACTATTGTGCTCCCACTGTCATACACAGGGCAAATAGCACTGGCGTCTGTTCCCAGCAAGTACAGTGTATTGGACTGAAGAGGATCTACTGTTCTTGTCAGTTTCCTAAGCAGAGTTGAACTAGATATGGCCTGTGTGTGTAGGAGGCACAGTTCTTTTGTTCTGAGCAAGCTCACTGTTCGGATCCCATAGGAAACACAGTAGAATAGAAGAGTGTTCTTTTCTCAAAAGCAGAGTGTGTTTCTTGTAAGGCAAGCTAGTGTTTGTTTCCCAGTCAGAAATCGAGTTGAATCCCATGCAGTTTCTGGTCCTACGAGCAAGAGTGTTTTCTGGTAAGAAGAGTAACTATTGCATTCCCATTGCCATATACAGTGCAAATAGCACTCGCGTCTGTTCTCAGCAAGTACAGTGTATTGGACTGAAGAGGATCTACTATTCTTGTCAGTTTCCTAAGAAGAATTGAACTAGATATGGCCGTGTGTGTAGGAAGCACAGTTCTTTTGTTCTGAGCAAGCTCACTGTTTTGGCTCTATAGGAAACACAGTAGAGTAGAAGAGTGCTCTTTTCTAAAAAGCAGAGTGTGTTTCTTGTAAGGCGAGCTAGCGTTTGTTTCCCAGTCCTAAATGGAGTTGAATCCCATGCAGTTTTTCGTCCTATGAGCAAGAGTTGTTTTCTGGTAAGAAGAGTCACTATTGTGCTCCCATTGCCATACACACTGCAAATAGCACTCGCGTCTGTTCCCAGCAAGTAATGTGTATTGGACTGAAGAGGAGCTACTGTTCTTGTCAGATTCCTAAGCAGAGTTGAACTAGATATGGCCCGTGTGTGCAGGAAGCACAGTTCTTTGTTCTGAGCAAGCTCACTTTTCGGACCCCATAGGAAACACATTAGAGTAGAAGAGTGCTCTTTTCTCAAAAGCAGAGTGTGTTTCTTGTAAGGAGAGCTTGCGTTTGTTTCCCAGTCCTAAATGGAGTTGAATCACATGCAGTTTCTAGTCCTACGAGCAAGAGCTGTTTTCTGGTAAGAAGAGTCACTATTGTGCTCCCATTGTCATACACAGTGCAAAAAGCACTGGCATCTATTCCCAGCATGTACAGTGTATTGGACTGAAGGGGATCTACTGTTCTTGTCAGTTTCCTAAGCAGAATTGAACTAGATATGGCCCTGTGCGTAGGAAGCACAGTTTTTTTGTTCTGAGCAAGCTCACTGTTTTGGCCTTATAGGAAACACAGCAGATTAGAAGAGTGTTCTTTTCTCAAAAGTAGAGTGTGTTTCTTGTAAGGCAAGCTAGCGTTTGTTTCCCAGTCCTAAATGGAGTTGAAATACACATGCAGTTTCTGGTCTTACGAGCAAGAGTTCTTTTCTGGTTTTGAAGAGTCACTATTGTGCTCCCTTTGCCATACACAGTGCAAATAGCCCTCGCGTCTGTTCCCTGCAAATACAGTGTATTGGACTGAAGAGGAGCAACTGTTCTTGTCAGTTTCCTAAGCAGAGTTGAACGAGATATGGCCCATGTGTGTAGGAAGCACAGTTCTTTTGTACTCAGCAAGCTCACTGTTCTGGCCTTATAGGAAACACAGTAGAGTAGAAGAGTGCTCTTTTCTCAAAAGCAGAGTGTGTTTTTTGTAAGGCGAGCTAGCGTTTGTTTCGCAGTCCTAAATGGAGTTGAATCACATGCAGTTTCCATTCCTACGAGCAAGAGTTGTTTTCTGGTAAGGAAAGTCACTCTTGCACTCCCATTGCCATACACAGTGCAAATAGCACTCGCGTCTGTTCCCAGCAAGTACAGTGTATTGGACTGGAGAGGAGCTGCTGTTCTTGTCAATTTCCTAAGCAGAATTGAACTAGATATGGCCCGTGTGTGTAGGAAGCCCAGTTCTTTTGTTCTGAGCAAGCTCACTTTTTGGACCCCATAGGAAACACAGTAGAGTAGAAGAGTGCTCTTTTCTCAAAAGCAGAGTGTGTTTCTTGTAAGGCGAGCTAGCGATTGTTTCCCAGTCCTAAATGGAGTTGAATCCCATGCAGTTTCTGGTCCTACGAGCAAGAGTTGTTTTCTGGTAAGAAGAGTCACTATTGCGCCCCCATTGCCTTACACAGTGCAAATAGCAGTGGCGTCTGTACCCAGCATGTACAGTGTATTGGACTGAAGAGGAGCTAAAGTTCTTGTCAGTTGCCTAAGCAGAATTGAACTAGATATGGCCCGTGTGTGTAGGAAGCACAGTTCTTTTGTTCTGAGCAAGCTCACTGTTCTAGCCCTATAGGAAACACAGTAGAGTAGAAGAGTGCTCTTTCATCAAAAGCAGAGTGTGTTTTTTGTAAGGCGAGCTAGCGTTTGTTTCGCAGTCCTAAATGGAGTTGAATCACATGCAGTTTCCTTTC